>NC_064636.1:144700263-145005263 GCF_023864275.1 Schistocerca cancellata | reverse complement strand
GCCACCCAAACTCGCATTTCATTTGAGTGACACTCTCACCCCTATTGTGCGATAACACGAAACGAACTACCCTTCTTTGCACTTTTTCGATGTCCTCCGTCAATCCCACCTGGCAAGGATCCCACACCGCTCAGCAATACTCCAGCAGAGGACAGACAATTGTAATGTAGGCTCTCTCTTTAGTGGGTTTGTCACATCTTCTAACTGTTCTGCCAACAAAGGTCAGTTTTTGTTTCACATTCCCCACAATATTATCTATGTAGTCTTTCCAATTTAAGTTTCTCATAATCATAATTCCTAGGTATTTAGTCGAATTGACAGCCCTTAGATTTGTGTGGTTTATCGTATACTCAAAATTTATCGGATTTCTTTTAGCACCCACGTGGATGACCTCGCACTTTTCTTTGTTTAGTGCCAATTGCGATTTTTTGCACCATACAGAAATTCTCTCTAGATCATTTTGTAAATGGAATTGATCGTCTGATGATTTCACTAGACGGTAAATTACTGTGTTATCTGGAAACAACCTAAGGGATCCAGAATGAAATTTTCACTCTGCAGCGGAGTGTGCGCTGATATGAAACTTCCTGGCAGATTAAAACTGTGTGCCCGACCGAGACTCGAACTCAGGACCTTTGCCTTTCGCGGGCAAGTGCTCTACCAACTAAGCTACCTAAGCACGACTCACGCCCGGTACTCACAGCCTTACTTCTGCCAGTATCTCGTCTCCTACCTTCCAAACTTTACAGAAGCTCTCCTGCGAAACTTGCAGAACTAGCACTCCTGAAAGAAAGGATATTGCGGAGACATGGCTTAGCCACAGCCTGGGGGATGTTTCCAGAAGAAATTTTCACTCTGCAGCGGAGTGTGCGCTGATATGAAACTTCCTGGCAGATTAAAACTGTGTGCCCGACCGAGACTCGAACTCGGGACCTTTGCCTTTCGCGGGCAAGTGCTCTACCAACTGAGCTACCGAAGCACGACTCACGCCCGGTACTCACAGCCTTACTTCTGCCAGTATCTCGTCTCCTACCTTCCAAACTTTACAGAAGCTCTCCTGCGAAACTTGCAGAACTAGCACTCCTGAAAGAAAGGATATTGCGGAGACATGGCTTAGCCACAGCCTGGGGGATGTTTCCAGAATGAAATTTTCACTCTGCAGCGGAGTGTGCGCTGATATGAAACTTCCTGGCAGATTAAAACTGTGTGCCCGACCGAGACTCGAACTCGGGACCTTTGCCTTTCGCGGGCAAGTGCTCTACCAACTGAGCTACCGAAGCACGACTCACGCCCGGTACTCACAGCTTTACTTCTGCCAGTATCTCGTCTCCTACCTTCCAAACTTTACAGAAGCTCTCCTGCGATACTTGCAGAACTAGCACTCCTGAAAGAAAGGATATTGCGGAGACATGGCTTAGCCACAGCCTGGGGGATGTTTCCAGAATGAAATTTTCACTCTGCAGCAGAGTGTGCGCTGATATGAAACTTCCTGGCAGATTAAAACTGTGTGCGTGAGTCGTGCTTCAGTATCTCAGTTGGTAGAGCACTTGCCCGCGAAAGGCAAAGGTCCCGAGTTCGAGTCTCGGTCGGGCACACAGTTTTAATCTGCCAGGAAGTTTCAACCTAAGGGATTATCACCTAGATCATTTAACAAAATCAAGAACAGCAGAGGGCCTATGACACTACCTTGCAGAATGCCAGATATCACTTCTGCTCTACTCGATGATTTACCATCTATCACTACGGACTGTGACCTCTCTGAGAGGAAATCACAAATCCAGTCACACAACTGAGACAATAGTTTATATGCACACAATTCAATTAATAGTCACTTGTGAGGAACGGTATTAAAAGCCTTCTGGAAATCTAGGAATATGGAATCGATCTGAGATCCCTCGTCGACAGCACTCATTACTTCATGGGAATAAAGAGCTAGCTGTGTTGCACAAGAATTATACTTTCTGAATCCATGTTGGTTATGTATCAATAAGTCATTTTCTTCAAGGTGATTCATAATGTTTGAGTACAGTATATGCTCCAAAATTCTACTGAAAATTGAGGTCAGTGATATGGGTCTGATCATTGACAAGCTATTTCAATTTTTTCAATTATTATTTTTTTAATAAAAAAAGGAGACCTACACATGAGAGTTAGTAATTCCCACCCACCATCTTTTTTACATTATAATTGTGCTGGCATAAGCTGTCGCCAGCACACCGGTCGGCAAAGAGGTTGCGAGAAGATCGACAGTAGGCACTGGATCGAGCACACCTGTCAGGAGAGAGGCCAAAGACAGACTCGCAAGCAACATGCCACCAATGCCCCCTCGACTGCAAGTATTTAGATCACTGCCACAGACTGGAAGGCAGTTTGAGGCACCACATCACGGATTGCGTGGCCCATTCCACCCGAGGTTCGAGTCTTCCCTTGGCCATGAGTGTGTGTGTTGTTCTTAGCATAAGTTCATTTAAGTCTAGGGACCAATGACCTCAGCAGTTTAGTCCCTTAGCAATTTACCCACATTTGAACATTTGAGCCAGTCAGTTACAGTCGTAGTCCTGACCAGAGAGTCAGCTCAGTTACTAGCTCAGTCACTATTCTAGTTGGCGTCCGTCAGCTCGTGTCACCGGCTATGAGAGTGTAGTGATTATAGCTGGACTTGTACTTCACCAGCAGTGAGGCGAATGTGGATTATTGCGGAAGAGCTCGTACCACAACAACTTGCTTAAAGATAAGTAGCTTCTTATTCTTGTGAATAAAGAATCCTGTTAGTACATGTATGCAGTTGTGTTGCAGAAATGGGATACTGGCAACAAAACAATGTCCTCTCCTTGCTTCCCATGGTACAAGACTCTACAGTGGCAATGATGACACAAAAATAATAGTACAAATCCTTCTGCAGAACAGGAGTTGTGAAAGAGAAACTTTTTCAGTTTATTTTCAAATATTACTTTGCTCTCTGTCAGATGTCCACTGCTCGTGGTCTTGTGGTAGCATTGTCGCTTCCCGAGCATGGGGTCCCGGGTTTGATTCCCGGTGGGGTCAGGGATTTTTCCTGCCTCGAGATGACTGGGTGTTGTGTCGTCTTCTTCATCATCATTCATCCCCATTACGGTCGGAGGAAGGCAACAGCAAACCACCTCCACTAGGACCTTGCCTAGTATGATGGTGTGGGTCTCCCGCATCGTTCCCCTATGCTCTGTCACGGAGTATGGGACTTCATCATCATCATCTCTGTCAGATATTTTATATTGCTGAGTAAGTGATCAAGAATTTTGGTTGCAGCATTTTGCGCCCCTTGTTGTGCTGAAGACAATCTTAATGTGGTGTAATTAATGTAATTTTTCTTCTGATACTGAATTCATCATTGAAATAAGGGCTTGCGTGTGCTCTTGTAGGACTGCATGTCAAGATTTGCACAGCCCTTTTCTGTCAAGTAAACATTTTCTTTGACTGACTCTTAGTTTGTCTCAAAAAACTATTCCATAAGTTGCAAGGGATTGAAAGTAACCAAAGTGAACATTGTAGCATCTTCTGAGGAATAGCCTTTTGAAAAACTCTCAGAGCAAAGTATTCTGGACTGAGTCTCTCGGAGAATTATGTTAGATCAATGCATTATTGTTGTTTCTGTTGTGGTCTTCAGGCCAAAGACTGGCTTGGCGCAGCTTTCCACGCCACTCTACCCTGTGCAGACCTCTTTGTCTATGAATAACTGCTGCAACCTACATTCATTTCAGCCCCCTTACTATATTCATCTCGTGGTCTTGCTCCAAAATTTTTACCTCCCTTATTTCCCTCCAGTACAAAACTGGTGGTTATTCAAGTTCTGCCACAAATTCCTTTACTTCTCATTTCTGTTCGTTACCATCTCACTAGTTACATGATCTACCTTTCTGATTTTCAGCATTCTTCTGTAGGACCACATTTCAAAAGCTATTATTCCCTTCTCCTCTGAATTTCTTATCATCCATGTTTCAGACAAACTCTTCAGAAAAAACATCACAACACTTCCCAAACACTTCTTCCCTTTCATGCCCTTCATCTCTTATGACTGCCTATAGTTACCATGCAAGTAATAAATAGCCTTTCAGTACCTATATTTACCCCTTCTATCTTCAAAATTTCAAAAGGCAATATTCCAGTGGACATTGTCAAAACCTTCTGTAAACCTACAAATGCTATAAACATAGGTTTGCCTTTCCTTAACCTAAGTCTTAGGCTCAATGTGGCCTCGTGTGTTCCTACATTTCTCTGGAAACCAAACTGGTCTTTCTTGACATCGGTTTCTACCAGCTTTTCCATTCTCCTGTAAATAACTTCTGTCAACATTTTGTAATTGTGACTCATTAAACTGGTAGTCTGGTGATATTCACACCTGTCAGTAGTTGCTTTCTTCGTAACTGGAATTAGGACATTCTTCTCGAATTGTAAGGGCATTTTGCCTGCGCTGTACGTCCTGCATGCCAGGTGGAATAGTTTTGTCTTGGCTTTCTGTCCTAAAAATATCAGTAGTTGTGAGGGAATCTCATGTACTCCAGGGACCTCATTCGACTTAGAGCTCTCAGCACCCCATCAAATTCTTTCACGGGATTGTGCCTACCGTTTCTTCTTTATTTACTTCCTCTTGCCTTCCTGTAATATTGCCTTCACGTTCATTTCTCTGTGGGGCAGAGGAAAGTGTCCCAGAGAACAGAGTTCCAGGGTGCAAAGCAGCACCACAGAGGAAAGGAAATACAGTACTAACCTGACCATAACAGATGCTGAAAGTGACGACCACTCATCTCTTGGCAATTTAGCCCCCTGGTCAGTGAGATGCTGGATTGAAACAGGACTGCTGTAATTGCTGCAGTGTTATCCGAAATGTTGCACTCCAGTTCTTGAAGACTATGAGGATTCTTGCAATACACCTTAGACCTGAAGACCCCTCACACAAAGCAATTGCACACTGACCAATCAGATGATCTGGACGGCCTGCTGGGGCTCTGTTAACAATTCTGTCAGGCATGAAGACTGTGTAAATGTGCTCCTGTATGTATTTGATCCTCTGCTGCATTCACTATTTCTTCTTTCAAAGCCACCCATCGATCTTCTACTGTATTCTCTTCCTATGCTTCAGTTAATTATAGCAGATGGGCCTTTGAAACTCTCAGCAACTCCTCCTCCCTTCAAATTATCCAGGTCCCATCTCCTTCATGTCCTACTTTTTTGCAAATTCTTCAGTTTTAATCTATGGTTCCTAATCAGTACACACCTGTACCTGTAAATGTCTTACAGTTTAAAATATGGTTCTGATCTCTCTGACTTAACATAATGTTGACATTCTGTAACCTTCTGGTGCTTCTAGGTCTTTTCCACAAATATAATCTTCATAATCTTAAGCCAAGTATCAGTCATGATTAAATTACACTCTGTGCAAAATTCTACCAGACAACTTCCTCTTTTATTACTTTCTCCCAATCCATATTCACCTACCATTTTTCCTTCCCTTCCTTCTCCTGCTATCAAATTCTAGTCTCCCATCACAATTAAAACTGCCCCTCCCTGAACTATCTGAATAATTTCTATTATCACATCATAAATTTTGTTCAATCTCTTTATCATCTGATACATTTTGTTCAATCTCTTTATCATCTGATACATTTTGTTCAATCTCTTTATCATCTGTAGAGCTAGTTGGCATATAAACTCATACTACAATTCTGGGTTTGGCTTTGTGTCTGTCTCGGTTATGATAATGCATTCACTATGCTGTTCACGACAGCTCAGCTGGACTTTTATTTTCTTATTCATTATTAGGCTTCTTCAACATTATTCCTATTTGATTTTGTATTTATAGCCCTGTACTTACCTGACTAGAAGTCTTGCTCATCCTGCCACTGAGCTTAAATAATCGTCACTATATCTAACTTTATCCCATCCATTTCCCTTTTTAAATTTTCTAACCTACCTGCCCGATAAGGTACCTACATTCCATGTTCCAACCCAGACAATGCCAGTTTTGCTTTTCCTTATGATGACATCCTTTTGAATAGTTTCCATCTGGAGAGCCAAATGGGGGACTATTTTACCTCAGGAATATTTTACCCACGAGGATGCCATCATCATTTAACTGTACAGTGGAGCTGCATGCGCTTGGGAAAAATAATGATTGTAATGTGTTCTTGCTTTCAGCCTTTACAGTACCAGCATAGCAAGCCCATGTTGGCTGATGTTATGAGGCCAGATCAATCATCCAGACTTTTGCACGTGCAACTAGCGAGAGGGCTATTTCATTTATCAGAAATCACATGTTTGTCTGGAATCCCCACAGGTAGCCCTTCCATTGTGGTTGCACCTAAGGTATGGCTGTCTGTATAACTGAAGTACAAAAGCCATCCCACCTCGGCAAGGTCCCTGGTTCATCAATCGACAAATGAACTGTGATGAGAGAAGTAACATGAATTTTTTAATTTCGCAGGCTTTATACATCCAATTTTTAAACTTATTTTTCTCCTGTTGATACACGTGTTCCTGATGTGTGTTTACATTTTCAAATGTTTTCAATACTGTCTCTGGGTCACTTTGCTCTATACAGTCAAACATAGCTCCACTTGGGTAGGGGGAGGGGGGGGGGGGGGAAGAAAGTGTTGGCTCCTAGATGCTGTCCTACTTGCTGTGTATCTTTGAACTATTGTTTCTAAGTCAGATAGCACTTTTAAGTTGGCAAATTTGCTTTTCTGGTCCATTTAAGCCATTCTGAATTTTTCACAGGCATCAAAGTAAACACGTGCTGAAGTGTGCTGGAAAAATATTTTTTTCGTATGGTTAATTCATCACCAGTCACCATTATTTTAATTACTCAGAATGTCTAACTGCTGAAAAGTATTGTAGTTTTTCATTTAACAGAATATTATTTGTGTCATTGTCAGTTTACTTTTGTAGGTTATGAAATTTCTTATTTTGGGAAAACATTGCAACACAATAGAAGTGGAGTAAATTATCCCCAGGGTGCATTTCATTCCTACAAACATTTCAGACCTAGTTTACCACTATGGTGAGCTCCTGTCTGTGAAAAACATTTGTAACAACTTTCAGATAGGTGAAAATGCCACTGAAGTACAAGAGAACTGTTGGCAGTAGGTGATATTAGATTAGATTAGATTTAATTTCTTTCCAGTTGATCCACAGTGAGGAGGTTCTCCAAGATGTAGAACATGTCAGAAAGACATTAATACATGACAAATCTTTACAACTAAAACAAATAAGCTAATGAACCTTCCACAGGTCCCAAGTGGAATGATTGTAATTTTATTTAATTTAATTTTTTGTTTATTTATTTTAATGAACACTATATAAAAGCCGGCCGGAGTGGCTACAGTCTGGAGCCACATGACCGCTACGGTCGCAGGTTCTAATCCTGCCTTGGGCATGGATGTGTGTGTTGTTCTTAGGTTAGTTAGGTTTAAGTAGTTCTTAGTTCTAGGGGACTGATGACCTCAGCAGTTAAGTCCTATAGTGCTCAGAGTCATTTGAACCATTTGAACTATATGAAAGGATCATTTTATGACACTCATTTACTAAGGTCACATTAATGCACTGAATTTAAAATAAAAAATGTTTCTTTTTATTTATAAGGTAATAAACATATAAAGAGATACTACAATACTTATTTACCATGAGCACATTACTGCACAGAAATGGTGCAAAAGTTAGTTCCCTAAACAGGCCTCTGCAGGATGTTCTTGAATTCACACCACATATAACTTTTACTGCACGTTTTTGTGCCCAGAAAACTGTAGCTTGGCTTAATGAATTACCCCAAAAAATAATCCCTTATGACATTATGGAATGAAAGTAAGCATAGTGTGCCAGCTTTTTCATTTTTATGTCCCCTATGTCTGACAGAATTCGCATTGCAAATAGAGATTTGTTTAGACAGTTCAGCAGTTCTGTGGTGTGGTTCTCCCAGTAATAATAATAATAATAATAATAATAATAATAATTTTATTGTCTTTAAGCCATTACAGCAATAGACAAAGTCATACATATAATACAATAGAGTACAGTACATGCTATAGAAGGACAGAATTGTTAAGAACTTTACAGTATAATATCACAGGTCATGAAATCCTTTACATTGTAGAATGGGTTTACAACTAACCAGTCATAAAGTGTTTGTTTGTATTGTTGCTCTGGTAAATTTTGTATACCTTGTGGAAGTTTGTTAAATAATTTGTGGCCCATAAGTTCATAACTGTTAACTGATTTTGACAGTCTGTGGTAGGGCGTATAGATAGAGCTGTTTGTCCTAGTGCTGTAACAATGTATATTTGCCCTGCGTTTTACTTTAGGTAAGTTCTTTTTTGTGTAGATTAAAACATAATAAATATATAGGTTTATTACTGTCATGATTTTTTGTTGAGTAAACAAAGGTTTACAATGAGCCTTGTATGGTGAGCCTGTAATTATCCTAATAGCTTTCTTTTGCAGCAATAGTATATCATGCACACAAGTGGAGTTTCCCCATAAAATAATGCCATAGGATATGATGCTTTGGAAAAATGAGTAGTAAGATACTCTAACATAATTTTTAGGTACACAGTGCATTAATCGCCTTAACAAATAGATTACCCTAGACACTTTACCGCTAATATACTTAATATGTGGATTCCAAGAAAGTTTATCATCCAAATAGACCCCCAAAAATTTAACACAACTAGGATCATCTGATGGAAACTTGTCTTTTAAACTAAATACCATCTGCTGGGTTTTGCTTTCATTAAGCAAGAACCCATTTGCTTTAAACCAGAGTGAAGCTTGCTCGATTGTCTCTGTAACACATGTTTTAAGGCTATTAAGATCATTACTGCTGTTCAGAAATGTTGTATCATCAGCATAGAGTACTGTTCTGGATTTGATAAATGATGGCAGGTCATTTATCATTATTAGGAAAAGGAAAGGGCCCAGCACGGATCCCTGCGGAACACCTACCTCAACTTGTTCTATACTGGACATTTCTTTTCCAACACAGACGGCTTGCTTACGGTTTTGTAAATATGATCTTAATAGCTTAAGGCTGTTACCTTTAACACCGTAAAAGTCCATTTTTTCGAGTAGTAGTGTATGTTCTACACAGTCAAATGCTTTGCTTAGGTCACAAAAAGTCACTTGGGCAAAGCATTTATCTTCAAATACTTGATGGATGTATTTAACAACATTGTCTATGGCATCAATGGTTGACAGGCTTTTCCTAAAGCCATACTGTGATCCACTTATTAATCCTATATTATCAAAGTAAACATCAGTTTAATTTATTATCAAGCTGCAATCCCAAGAATTTAACACTGTCCACTTCTTCTATCTCCTTGTCATCATATGTTAGGCATATACTTGTGGGACATCTCTTACAAGTTCTGAACTGCATGTAATGTGGTTTTTTTTTTTCAAAGTTTAGTGACAAAGAATTGGCTAGGAACCAGTGATTAATGTCCACAAATGTTTTACTAGCCAATCTTCCTAAGACTGCACTTGATTTGCTATTTATTGCAATGTTTGTATCATAGGCAAACAAAACAAACTTGGCATCTGGTAATGTTACTGATGAAAGGTCGTTGATATACATGAGAAAAAGTAATGGCCCTAAGATGAAACCTTGTGGGACCCCACTTGTAATTATTTCCCAGTTGGATGATGCCTGATAGCTTCATACATGTCTCTTTCCTAATAACCCCCTTTGTTTCCTGCCAGAGATATAAAATTTGAACTTAAAAAGACATTGTGATGTCTAATACCTTTGACAGATCACAAAATATTCCAGTTGCCTGCAATTTTTTGTCTAATGAATTAAGTACATTTTCACTATAAGTTTAGATAGCCTTCTCAATATCAAGCCCCTTTGGAAATCCGAACTGCGACTTTGACAGTATGTTATTTGTGATAAGATGGTTGTAAAGCTGATTGTACATTACCTTTTCTAATTTTTTTGAGAATGCTGGAAAAAGTGAAATTGGGCAGAAATTTGACCTATTTCTTTATCTCGTTTATTAAAAAGTGGCTTAACTGTATTACAGCCCAGAAACTCTGGAGAAATGCCTACAAACCACTAGGAGGAATGAGATATTGCAGAGGAAAGCTGAAAACCTTTTTAATATTGCAGCAAGAACCAAAATTCATAAACTGAAGTCAGAGGAGGAATTAATTCATGTCCAGGTTTCCCTCATATATTTACTAATACAGAAGAAGCACAGTATGTAAAATGTGTTTTGCAGTTGAGTGAATTTGGGTTTCCTGTCACTCCAATGGAACTCAGAATGATTGTGAAGTCATACCTCTCCATGCAGACATGTATACTTTCCAGATTGAAAGACAATTGTCCAGGCCATGAATGGCTCTTGGGTTTCATCAAAAAGCACCCTAAACTTTCTGTACTCTTCGCAACCAATATTAAAAGGTCTAGAGCTACTGTTGAGAGCATGTACTCAGAGGATATGTTGACACATGCATGCTGAACTGAAAAATGTCTCACAAGCAGTATATGGAACTTCGATGAAATCAATGTCACTGACAATCCCGAGAAAAAGAAAGTCCTCACAAAAGCAGGTTCAAAATATTCAGGAAACATTTGTAACTCCCCCATGAGCAGCATATCTATAATGTTTGCTGGCAATGATGAGGAAGAAATTTTGCCAACATTCGTTGTTTACAAATCAGTACATTTGTGATCTACACGGACAGAAAATGGGTGCACTGGATGCCTTTACTCACATAGCCCTACTGGATGATTTGACTGTAACACATTCAGTGAGTGGTTCACTAAGTTGATGCTACTGAGAGTGAAAAAGCTAGAAGGAAAGAAGGTAGTAATCTGTCATAATTTGTCCTCACATTTGAGAAACTATTTTCTAGAGATCTGTGGTGAGAATGACATTTCATTAATCTGTTCACCAGCAAACAGCACCCATATTACATGGCCTTTAGACATTGCTTTCTTTGGACCCATAAAAGCAGCCTGGAAGGGGAACATTTTCCTGAATTAATTACTGATGTTAGTGATGATAGAGCTACAATCAGTTCAATGAAAACGTCTGAGAAATCACAGAAGTGGCCAATCCTGAAAGACATGAAGTGTGACTTTTATGAAATAACTTGCACCATTCAGCCTCCAAAACAGATAAGCCAGTGTGGTTTTTTTTCTTTGTGCCAGAGCTTGGTAGATATTGGAGTTAAAAACTCACAATGTAGACTACCTTTTGTGTTGAATTTTTCATCTGTAAAAATATATTGGTAACAAAATTTGTTTATGCTTGCATGAATGCTATTTTTCCTTCACTCCTATGGTCAAACGTTGCAGCTCTGTAATCCTTATTTCTAATCAGTAGCAGCTCGTGAATGTATGTTCTGGGTGTTCACAAATTTAGATAAATTTGAGAATGTGAAACCAATAGTGTCTGCTGTATAACAGTTACGCTTATCAACAAGTTTAAACAACTACAGCCACTGCCAATAATAATAATAATAATAATAATAATTCCCGTGGAGGCCCGGGAAAAGAATAGGCCTCCGGTATGTTCTGCCAGTCGTAAAAGGCGACGAAAAGAACAAACCGCTAATAGGGCTAACCCCCCTTTTAGTGTGATTACTTGGTTCAGGACAGAACTAAAGAAGCCTCGGACAAGCGCCGTCATGGTCGGGGACGACGCTTGAACCCTATGCCCGCCCACAATGGTAACGACACTGCTAGCCAACTGGAAAATGATTTAAATCCGAATAGAGGTGTTTTGCAGGATATGCTTCCTGCAACCACCCTAGAAGGAAAACAAAGACAGAGAATGAGATGGTCAGATGAAGTTAATCGACACCTCATGTTCTGTTATTACCAAGCAACAAACCTAGGAACCAACACAACTGGATACAGATCACAAGTATACACAACATTTATTACCAGATATCCGGAATTAAAATTTTTAACAGAACAACGACTAGCTGATCAGATCCGTGTAATAATAAAAAATAACAGGATACCCCAGTCAGAATTAGAAAACATCAAACAACAAGTACAACAAATACTGGAACAAAATAATGTGCAATCAGAAGAAGAAGAAAATACAGTAATGGACTCAAACATCCCAGAGCAAACAAACAAAGACCAACACGCATCAATTAAACAATCAGAGGAAAACAAAATCTTAAGACAGCCACCAGAACAAGCACAAATAGAACACGAAGAGACACACGTGTTAGATATAGAAGAGAAATTTCAGCTGACATATATAGAATACAAAGACACAAATACAGACATTAGACCATTCTTGCATAGACCGCCAAATAACCCACAAGTCGAAACAACAATAAAAACTATCAACACAATCATACACAACAAAATAAATGAAAACACAACTATGGAAGAGTTACAACTACTGGTTTATATAGGAGCACTCACTACACTAAATATACACACTAGGCAGAGATCAGATCAAACCAACACACAGAAGAAACCCACAAAACCAGCATGGCAACACAGGCTACAGATCAGAATAGAAAAACTGAGAAAAGACATCGGACAGCTAACACAATTTATAAGAAATGAAATATCAGACAAAAAACAAAAAAGGTTAGGTAAAATCTCACAACAAGAAGCAATAGAGCAATTAGATGAAAAAAAAGCAGAAATTACAAGCATTGGCCAAACGACTTAGAAGATACAAAAAAAGTGAAAATAGAAGGAAACAAAACCAAACATTCAATACAAACCAAAAGAGATTTTACCAAACAATGGATAACACACACATTAAAATAGACAATCCACCAAACATAACAGACATGGAACACTTCTGGAGCAACATATGGTCAAACCTGGTACAACATAACAGGCATGCACGGTGGATACAAGCAGAAACAGACACATACAAGATGATACCACAAATGCCTGAAGTGATAATTTTGCAACATGAAGTCACCCGAGCAATTAATTCTACACATAATTCTAAAGCCCCTGGAAATGATAAAATAGCAAATTACTGGCTAAAGAAGTTCACCTCAACACATTCACATCTAACTAAATTATTTAACATACCTAAAAACAAAGATGATGTGACTTACCAAATGAAAGTGCTGGCAGATCGACAGACACACAAACGAACACAAACATACACACAAAATTCAAGCTTTCGCAACAAACTGTTGCCTCATCAGGAAAGAGGGAAGGAGAGGGAAATACGAAAGGATGTGGGTTTTAAGGGAGAGGGTAAGGAGTCATTCCAGTCCCGGGAGTGGAAAGACTTACCTTAGGGGGAAAAAAGGACGGGTATACACTCGCACACACACACATATCCATCCACACATATACAGACACAGGCAGACATTTTGGTCTTTAAATATGTCTGCCTGTGTCTGTATATGTGTGGATGGATATGTGTGTGTGTGCGAGTGTATACCCGTCCTTTTTTCCCCCTAAGGTAAGTCTTTCCGCTCCCGGGACTGGAATAACTCCTTACCCTCTCCCTTAAAACCCACATCCTTTTGTCTTTCCCTCTCCTTCCCTCTTTCCTGATGAGGCAACAGTTTGTTGCGAAAGCTTGAATTTTGTGTGTATGTTTGTGTTCGTTTGTGTGTCTGTCGATCTGCCAGCACTTTCATTTGGTAAGTCACATCATCTGTGTTTTTAGGTATATTTTTCCTTCGTGGAATGTTTCCTTCTATTATAACCTAAATTATTTAACAGTTACATGGCAGACCCATACACATTCCCTGATACACTTGCACATGGAATAACCTATCTCAAACCTAAAGATCAAGCAGACACAGCAAACCCAGCTAATTATCGCCCCATAACATGCCTACCAACAATATACAAAATATTAACTTCAGTCATCACACAGAAATTAATGACACATACAACACAGAACAAAATTATAAATAAAGAACAAAAAGGCTGCTGCAAAGGAGCACGAGGATGTAAAGAGCAACTGATAATAGATACAGAGGTGACATATCAAGCTAAAACTAAACAAAGGTCGCTACACTACGCATACATTGATTACCAAAAAGCCTTTGATAGTATACCCCACTCATGGTTACTACAGATATTGGAAATATACAAAGTAGATCCTAAATTGATACAGTTTCTAAACATAGTAATGAAAAACTGGAAAACCACACTTAATATCCAAACAAATTCAGATAACATCACATCACAGCCAATACAGATTAAGTGTGGAATATACCAAGGAGACTCATTAAGTCCTTTCTGGTTCTGTCTTGCTCTGAACCCACTATCCAACATGCTAAATAATACAAATTATGGATACAATATTACTGGAACATACCCACACAAAATCACACATTTGCTATACATGGATGATCTAAAACTACTGGCAGCAACAAATCAACAACTCAACCAATTACTAAAGATAACAGAAGCATTCAGCAATGATATAAATATGGCTTTTGGAACAGACAAATGTAAGAAAAATAGCATAGTCAAGGGAAAACACACTAAACAAGAAGATTACATATTGGATAACCACAGCGACTGCATAGAAGCGATGGAAAAAACAGATGCCTATAAATATCTAGGATACAGACAAAAAATAGGAATAGATAATACAAATATTAAAGAAGAACTAAAAGAAAAATATAGACAAAGACTAACAAAAATACTGAAAACAGAATTGACAGCAAGAAACAAGACAAAAGCTATAAATACATACGCTATACCAATATTGACCTACTCATTTGGAGTAGTGAAATGGAGTAACACAGACCTAGAAGCACTCAATACACTTACACGTTCACAATGCCACAAATATAGAATACATCACATACATTCAGCAACAGAAAGATTCACATTAAGCAGAAAGGAAGGTGGAAGTGGATTTATAGATATAAAACACCTACATTATGGACAGGTAGACAATTTAAGAAAATTCTTTCTAGAACGAGCAGAAACTAGCAAAATACACAAAGAAATCACTCATATAAATACATCAGCTACACCATTGCAATTTCATAACCACTTCTACAACCCTTTAGATCACATAACATCAACAGATACAAAGAAAGTAAATTGGAAAAAGAAAACACTACATGGCAAGCACCCGTATCATCTAACACAGCCACACATAGATCAAGACGCATCCAACACATGGCTAAGAAAAGGCAATACATACAGTGAGATGGAAGGATTCATGATTGCAATATAGGATCAAACAATAAACACCAGATATTACAGCAAGCATATTATTAAAGATCCCAATACCACAACAGATAAATGCAGACTTTGCAAACAACAAATAGAAACAGTAGATCACATCACAAGCAGATGTACAATACTAGCAAATACAGAATACCCCAGAAGACATGACAATGTAGCAAAAATAATACATCAACAACTTGCCATAAAACATAAACTAATAAAACAACACGTTCCCACATACAAGTACACACCACAAAATGTACTGGAGAATGATGAATACAAATTATACTGGAACAGAACCATTATAACAGATAAAACAACACCACATAACAAACCTGACATCATACTCACCAATAAAAAGAAGAAATTAACACAACTAATTGAAATATCCATACCCAACACAACAAATATACAGAAGAAAACAGGAGAAAAAATTGAAAAATACATCCAACTGGCTGAGGAAGTCAAGGACATGTGGCATCAGGATAAAGTCGACATTATACCAATTATACTATCAACTACAGGAGTCATACCTCACAATATCCACCAGTACATCAATGTAATACAGCTACATCCAAACATATATATACAACTACAAAAATCTGTAATTATTGATACATGTTCAATGACCCGAAAGTTCCTAAATGCAATATAACATATACCATACAGTTAAAAGGAAGTCACGCTTGATCAAGGTCCGCGTCACTGTCCATTTTTGACCAGACATAACGTCTGAGAATAGAAAGAAATAATAATAATAATAATAATAATATGCATAACTTATCTGACAAAAGAAAGACTTGTTTTTGTGGAATTTGTTGTTTTATACATAATTCAATACAGTTTAGGGCAAGATTGAAATAATGGGTAAACTTTTACAGACATAACGTCTGAAATAATGGGTAAACTTTTACAGACATAACGTCTGAGAATAGAAAGAAATAATAATAATAATAATAATAATAATAATAATAATAATAATAATATGCATAACTTATCTGACAAAAGAAAGACTTGTTTTTGTGGAATTTGTTGTTTTATACATAATTCAATACAGTTTAGGGCAAGATTGAAATAATGGGTAAACTTTTACAACTTTCCATTTCACATTTTTGTGTGAGTAATGAGTTTTTGTGCTTTTCCATTTTTTCAGACAAATGTACAAGATCCCCAACAGATGTATTAGTCCACAAATTTACTCCCAAGCTGAGAATCAGATGTTCTTATGTTGCACCCACACTACAACTTATGCTAATTGTACACTTCCTTGTTAAATGTTTGTCTGTATTCACGTCTATTTGATTTCGTATTCTCTCAATCAACAGATCTGGTCTCGATGGTCATAGTCCCTTTGAAGCTAAATTTTTCTGGTTATTTACTTCTCTGTTCCCAGATGAGATTTTCACTCTGCAGTTAAGTGTGCAGTTATATGAAACTTCCTGGCAGATTAAAACTGTGTGCCAGACCTAGATTAAAACTCGGGACATTTGCCTTTCGTGGACAAGTCCTCTACCGAATGAGCTACCCGAGCACGATTCATGGCCCGTCCTCATAGCTTTACTTTTCTGTTAGCACGTAAAATAGATTTGACACAGTTCATATTTATTCTGTACACAAAAGCTGATCCCCGCACGGTAAACAACCAACTCCAAAGACGAAGTGCCATTTGTGGAAATGATTAATTCAAGTAGTAATGTCTACACGATCAATTGGCTAGAGTACAGATGAGGCACAGAAATCCATTAGGTATTAAAGCACACAGTTGATGATCCAACATTTAAGTGATTGTTGGAGAAACCAGTGAGACAGCTTTTTGTGAATGTTCATATTGCCATATAGAAGAAGGCGTAATTCGATGAATGATGAACACTAACTTCACTTAACGAAGGTTTATTCAGCACTTGCACATACAAGAGTGCGGAGTGAACTGCCTCCGGCCAGAGCACATACAGTATACATGTAGCTACAGAACATTCCAGTACTATGATTCTTGACATTCGTGGATACTTCTAGAATGTACTCAAACCGAATATAGAAATTAAAGTTGTACAGACCAGGTGAGTTTTGAACTCACGAACCTCCATCAACAGTTTTGTATCGTAACCACTACACCACAGTGCCACTCAGCTTCTTCTGCGACACTGATCCCTCCTTAAGGGAACAGTGTCTCGGTGTTACATCCTCCTAGTCCGGGAACGAGTCATCGGTCCTGCACGCTCCGACTCCCGATGACTGATGCTCGCCCTGGCAGTGATCTTCTTAGAACTTCTTTTGCCTTTACCCCACTTGTTGCCTGTTGCTGGAACTTTGAATTTACTCTGGGTGGCAGGATCCTTGTAGGGCTTCATTCAAAGGATGTGGACCGTATCTCTGATCTTTTGTCGTCTTACGCCGGGGTTGAAATCTTCAACTTCATAAGTAACGTCAGACAACCGTCTTACATCATCATAAGGCCCAAAGTAGTGCTCGAGGAGCTTCTCAGAGAGAGCAACCTTCCAAACAGGAGTGAAGATCCAGACGAGGTCACCAGGCTGGTAGACAACAGGGCGGTAGCTCGCATCATACCTTCGGCGATCATTTTCTCGAGCCTGCAGCACGCGGAGTCGAGCTAACCGCTGAGCTTCCTCAGCTCTGGTTAACACCTGGCAGATGTAGTCGCCATCCACGTCATCAGATTCTAACGGAAACGCAGTGTCCATCACGCGTCGTGCCCGTGCACCAGGAAAAATGGCGTAAATCCTGTGGTGTCTCGTTTGGCGGTGTTGTAGGCAAACGTCACAAAAAGTAGCACCTCATCCCAATTGCTCTGCTCAACACTGACAAACATTGACTGCATGCCAGCCAAGGTCTTATTAAGGCGTTCAGTAAGCCCGTAAGTTTGTGGATGAAAGGCAGTCGTCATGTGATGAGTAATGTTGCACCAACGGTTTATCTCTGTCACAAGATTCGATTGAAAAACTTTCCCTCGATCCGTAATTAACGACCTTGGGGCACCGTGTTTTAATACAATGTCTTCGACAATGAATTTGGCTACCTCAGATGCTTCGGCTGTTTTCATGGCTTTTGTGATGGCGTAGCTTGTCAGATAATCAGTGCAGACAATAATCCATCTATTGTCACTAGCGGACATTGGGAATCGTCCGAGGGGGTCAATCCCGACACGCTGGAAAGGTGTTTCGGCTGGTGGAATTGGTGTGAGTCGGCCAGGTGGTTTCTGAGGAACTGACTTTCTCCTCTGACACTCTCTACAGTGCGACACACAGTGACGGACACTCCTAAATAAACTTGGTATTGTAGGTCTTAATAAATCCTAAATGTCTAGCCTCAGGTGTGTTACGGAATTTCTGTAGAACATCTATGCACATGTGTTTAGGGATCATTGGTAGCCACCTCTTTTCAAACTGATCAAATTTTTCTTACAAAGTAATCCATTAACTACCTACAATTGTCCTTTCG
Source organism: Schistocerca cancellata (assembly GCF_023864275.1). Classification (NCBI taxonomy): domain Eukaryota; kingdom Metazoa; phylum Arthropoda; class Insecta; order Orthoptera; family Acrididae; genus Schistocerca; species Schistocerca cancellata. Next base: position 144,986,635 of record NC_064636.1, on the reverse strand, counting down.
CATCCTCTGACCGATTTAAGGCAAGCATAATTTGAGATATCTTGGCGTTCTTCTTCTGCTCAGCAGAGAGATCCTGGAGTGCAGCGAGACAGTCACTATCTTCATCAAAGTCTTGATGGTCTTGCACAGGGTTTCTTGAGAGACAGTCAGCACCTTGGTGTTTTCTTCCACTTTTGTACACTATGGTAATGTCATACTCTTGAAGACATAGTGCCCACCTGGTGGGTCGTCCTGCTGGATCCTTAAGACCTGTCAACCAACAAAGTGAAAGATGGTCTGTAACAACTGTGAATGGCCTTCCATAGAGATAATGTAGAAATATGCACATGGCCCACATCACAGCAAGAGATTCTCTTTCTGTAGTTGAGTAGTTTCTCTCAGCTTTTGTAAGTGTCCTAGAAGCATAGGCTACAACCTCCTCTTTTACATCCGAAATTTGCACCAGAACAGCATCGATCCCATACCCACTGGCGTCTGTGTGGTAGTTGTGTAGATGCTCTCTCATCATACAGACCAAGTCCAGGGTCAGTCATCAGAGATTTTCACAGGACATCGAAAGAATCTTGTTGAGTACCACCCCAGATAAACTTATAACTGGCTTTTAACAACTCTTGGAGTGGCCTGGCTTTGACACAAAAAGTCTTTAACAAAATGACGGTAATAAGAACATAATCTGTGGAAGCTTCGCACATCAGTAATATTTTTAGGAATAGGAAATTCCGTTATAGACCTCACCTTTCCTGGGTCTGGTCACACACCTTTGTTTGACACAAGGTGTCCAAGTATTTTGATTCCTTTTGCTCCAAAGAGACACTTCCTCGGATTAAGATTCAGTCCGCCTTGTTGAAGACACTTAAGAATGGCCCTCAGTCTTTTTATATGTTCATCAAATGTCTCTGAGAACACTATAATGTCATCTAAATAACAAAGGTGCATCGTCCACTTCAGATGCCTTAGAAGATTATCCATCATTCGTTCAAAAGTTGCTGGTGCATTACACAAACCAAACGGCATTACCTTAAACTCATACGGGCCCTCAGGGGTGATGAATGCAGTTTTCTCAAAGTCAGCCTCATCTACTTCGATTTGCCAGTATCCTGAGTATATGACCATGGTTGAGAACATCTCAGCCCCTTTCAGACAATCTAGTGTATCGTCAGTTTATGGAAGAGGGTAAACGTCCTTATTAGCTATCTTATTAAGCTTCCTGTAATGAACACAAAAGCACCAACTGCCATCCTTCTTCCTGACGAGGACCACTGGTGATGACCATGGGCTCTGCGAAGGCTGAATGATGTCATTCTTCATTTTCTCTACCTCGTCGCAAATTATTCGACGTTCAGTTCTCTGGCTTATTGGTTGATGGTCTCCAGTGCTAATCCGGTGGTTCACCATCAATTTGTCTAATTTGCTCTTCACCTGTGGATTGAAGCATTCAGAGAACTCTTGAAGAATTGAAAGTAGCTTCTTCTGTTGTTCCTTAGTGAAATCTGGTGATAGTCGAGCTACAAGATCTTGACTCGTAGTGGTAGTTCTAATTTCGCCCACAGACTCAGCATGTGAGGTTTCCATTACACTCAGCTGTTCTTCAATTAATAGCTCGGTGTTTGCAATGCACATGCATCTTGGAAGGATCTGCAGTTCTCAGCGACAGTTAACTATCCGCAATTCACCGAGTCTGTTTTTATTCGAGACGACCGAGGCTGAGATGACCAAGTTATTCTTCAGTGGTATGCTTCTCTTACATTCGACCACAAGATCTATGGGTTGATGCATGGTACAACACGTGATACTTACCTTTCTAGTGCTGATTGCGGGAATGATCACTTCATCCGGCACACGTAGTCTCCACACACTCAGATGCACATCTTCCTGTCCACAGTATCTCATCTCGTCTAGCATAATCTTCAACCGACCACACTCTATAATTGCCTGAGAAGCTTTCACAAAGTCCCATCCGAGAATGATGTCATGACTACACTCTTGTAAGATAATGAATTCCAAGGGCTGTGTATGGCCACTTATTTCCACACGAATGACACATGTCCCTGTAAGTTTTACGTATTTCCCATTAGCCACCTTCAGCAGAGACGTTTTGCTGTTGACGAATGCAGTTTTCTGCAACTGTCGACGGTACTTCTCTGAAATGCCTGAATATGATGCTCCAGAGTCCACAAGAGCTCGGGCTGGTCAGCCATCCGTGAGGATATCGACGTAGTTTCCTGTCATTTTTGTAGAGATCGACAGCGGAGGATTTTTATCTTCGGCGGCCTCACCTCCGAGGAAGGTCGCACACTTTAGTTTTCCAGGTTGCGGAAGCTAGGTGATCGGCTGGAGCTTCTAAACGGCGATGGAGACCTCGATCGGCGTGTCGGGTAGTGTCCTCTCTAGTGGCTAACTTGCGGCGATGGTGACCTACGTCATCCTGCACCCACATCTTCCTGTTCATCTTCGTCGTCCCGGAGTTGGAGTCGGCTAAGATCGGTCTGCTGTCTTCTGGCACGGGCGTCATAAAATATCCGACGCCTTTCTCGACAGTAGCACACCACATGTCCCAATCGTTCGCAGTGGAAACATACTGGTTCGTTGTCCTGGGTCCTCTAGGCGTCAGTCTTCTTTGGTGCCCAAACAGGTTCCTCATGAAGCATTGTAGGAACGTAACTTCGCCTGGGTCTCGACTTTTTCACTGTTTTAAAGGGAAATGAAGGGCGAGAGATTGGGTTCAGTGTCTGTTCCACTTCCTCCCTTGGCTCTGGCTCTGAGCAATATGGGACTTAACATCTGAGGTCATCAGTCCCCTAGAACTTAGAACTACTTAAACCTAACTAGCCTAAGGACATCGCACACATCCGTGCCCGAGGCAGGATTCGAACCTGCGACCGTAGCAGTCTCGCGGTTCCGGACTGAAGCGCCTAGAACTGCACGGCCACCGCGGCCTGCCACTTCCTCCCTTATGACCTCTTGAAGCGTCTCGGGCTTTTGCTCGCCGTGCAATCCAAGTGCCTTCTGAATTTCCTCTCTCACTATCTGATGAAGAACACTTGTGAAATCAGTTTCTTCCTCTATCACAGACATCGATACGACATTTGGAAGCCGTTCAAACTTCTTGTATGCAATTCTTTTTGGTGCATTGTCTCGATATACTGGCACCATTTTATGAAGTTGCCTGCTGTCGAAACCTCCTTCAGGAGTAGGGCTTGATACATGTCCTCAACAACACCCTTCATGAGATGTGCAGCCTTATCTTCCTCCTTCATTCTAAGATCCACTATTTTACACAGCTCCATGACGTCTTGAATGTAGGATGCTGTAGTTTCTCCTGGACAACTTGCACTTCTGTCATTGTGTGTCACCAAAATACTTGCGCAGTTCCGCCTGGAATACTTCCCAAATTGAGAACTTCTCCCCGTTGTTCTCATACCATTGCTTGGCAGTGCCCTCCTAGTAGAAAAATACTTTAGCCAAACACACGGCGTTAACCCATTCATTAAATTTGGCTGTATGCTCATATACCTTCAGCCCCTTGTTTGGATCTTGGCCATCGTCACCAGAGAACCCAGAAGAATGTCTCATGTGGTGGCACACCGTAACCGTCCTCTTCTTCTTCTGTCTCCGATAGACTGCGATCTGTCAAATAGGGCTCAAACTCGGGATTCTCGCTACGTAAATGGTGGCTCTGTCACGACATGATGGAGACACTGTGTCGTCGATAATGTGCGCTGTCACAAGTTTCGATTCCCAGCGCATCCACCAGAATAATGTCACATAGAAGAAGGTGTAATTCGATGAATCATGAACACTAACTTGACTTAATGAAGGTTTATTCAGCACTTGCACATACAAGAGCACGGAGTGAACTGCCTCTGGCCAGAACACATACAGTATATATACAGCTACAGAAAATTCCAGTACAATGATTCCTGACATTCGTGGATACTTCTAGAATGTACTCAAACGAAATATAGAAATTAAAATTGTACAGTCCAGGTGAGTTTTGAACTCACGACCCTCCATGCATCAGTTTAGTATCACCAGCACTACACCACGGTGTACAATGTGGCTGTACAACTCAAATAAACCTGATTCACCATAAGATCGGCAGATTTCAGAACCACGAATAAATGCTACAATGTCACAATCAATGGTGTTGTGCTTTAGGCCCTTATGATTCTCAGCAACTCAAATGGATTACTGTATGATAAAATTCAAAACTTAATACACTGTAACTCATTCAGAAATGTCTGCAGCTCACAGTCTCAAGGTAGTGTCTTCGCTTCCTGAGCACGGGGTCCCGGGTTCGATTCCTGGTAGGGTCTGGGATTTCCACCTGCCCCGAGATGACTCGCTGTTGTTGTGTCATCTTCATCATCGTCATTCATCCACATTATGGTCAGAGGAAGGTAATGGCGAGCTGCCTCCATTAGGACTTTGCCTAGCACAGCAGTGCGGGACTCCTGCAATGTTCCCCTACGCTCTGTCAAGAAGCCTGGGACTTCATTTCCATTTCCATTTCCATTTCCATTTCGAAACACACAAAATAGGTTTTTCGGCCAGTATAACTATAAAATATACTGATGTATGATATAATTTTACTATATAGTGAGTGCACTGGCGTATCTGAGGAGTGTGCTACCATCTAGCAGTATTTACACCGAACGAACAGGGATAAAATCTGCCGCAATGTGCTACCACCTGGTGGCACTCGTGTAAACTTGCAGTTGGCTTGTAAAGTCTAGGTGTGCACATTGTGAACCGTGCACATTGCTTGTCAAATCCACAAATATTTGGCCCATAAGGCAATTACGTCACCCCACTTCCACATGCGCAAAACCTCCTTAAAACGTGCATGACTGAAGGTGTGCTCACGATCCTGACACCAAGTTTTGCAGAGTGTAGAAGAGCAGTAAGTGCCACTTCTTCCAGGTTGCTACACTATGTTATGTTTAACAGCATTCGAAGGAAAATAACCAATAAGTCCGCAAGGTGTTGAAAGTTAGGGTGCAGTAGCCATCACTATTTCTAATGTAACTGCTGCCTTTTCTTTCATTCCTAGAGTAAAACATTACTCCAGCCCTCTGTAAACCTTATTTTTACTGTAATTTAGACATCCTGTGAGAGGTATCCCAAGGGCAAGGAAAGTTTGCTCCACTTTTTTTGTAAATGATCTAAAATAGAAAGAAAAGGTTATATTAAGAGATATGAATATAGATTACTTTGCAAAAGACTGTATTAACTACTGAAATATTTTGAAAAACAAAAGTGTTACAGAAACCCTGTTTTGAATCGAATTTCTTTAAAGATCTGTAAAAAGTGGAGCAGAGTAACCTCTAATGATGGTATGCAGTTTACTGTCAACAGTCAAAAAAGTTGTCTTTATTTATTTCTTACTCCATAGATCCAACTGTGATAAAACCCTCAAGGATATAGAGTGTGTCAGTAAACAATCAATACAAAGGTAGTAGTAAAGCAGTCAATCAGACAAAAGTAATACTATGTTTGCTGTACACATATGTCGTAAGAGTGACAGATTACATCAAATATTACTCATAAAAAGTGAAAAAAAATTAAAAACCAGTGAAAGTGACTAGGAATGTTACACGGGTATGGTATCTACGTCATTGCTCAAACTTAAACTATGGTATATTACACTCAAAATATCTGGCCCACAGACCTAGATGGCTTTTTTCATTGCGGCTAAAATACTCTTCTAAACTGTAAAATGACCTTTCCAGTAGAAACTGCTTCAGATGCTCCCTAAAAGAGGAATGGTTATCAAATTTGTTTTTGATATCTGGAGGGAGAGCATTAAAAACTTTTGCACCAGAGAATTGCACACCCTTTTGTGCCATGGTCAGATTTTTACATTCATTGTGGAAATCGTGCTTTCTCCTAGTACCACATGCATGGTATTCACTATTTCTTTTAAGAAACTCAGTATTTTTGCTGTTGAACCCCATAGGAGAAAATATGTACTGGGACATGACAGTGAGAAAAGGTTTCTAACACTGCTCATTACTCTTATAACACATTTCTGGGCCAAGAGTATTTTCTTTGCTACTGTTTGATTTCCCCAAAATATAATACCATATGTTATAAGAGAACAGAAATATCCACAGTATGCTACTTTCATTGTGTGCACGTTTCTACTCTTGGAGAGAACTCATAGGGCAAAAATCGATGAGCTGAGTCTCTTCTGAAGATTTATTATATGATGAGACCAGTTTGCTCTGGAGCCAATTAAAATGCCTAAAAACTTTGTTGTTTCAATTCTGTCCATTGACTCTGTTCCACATTTCACAGTTAATTCATCCTCCATTTTAGCAGTTGCAGTGAACTGAATATAATTCGTCTTACTAAAGCTCAACGAGAGTCCATTGAAGCTAAACCATTTCACTAAATCAATAAGAATATTCATAACAGATCCTTGAAAATCTTCACAATCAAAATGTTGGTGTAATCTGCAAAAATGGTAAAAAAGCACTGTAACATTCTACATTGAGGTAGGTCATTTATAAATATGAGGAACAGTAGAGGACCAAGAATGGCTCCTTGGGGCACTACACATTTAATGGTTCTCCAGTCCGATGAAACCAGACCACTATGGATCTCATTGGTACTATCTACTTCTACCTTGTGCTTCCTATCTTTGAGGTATGATTCCAACCACTTATTTGCTAAGTCACTTATTCCTAATAGGTCTGCTTTCTGTAATAAGATTTGGTGGTTCACAGTGTCAAACACTTTTGACAAGTCACCAAATAATCCAGTTGTTACCATTTTGTCATTAATTCATTCCAGAACTTTATTTGTGAAACCATAAATTGTTTATTCAGTCGACCGTCCCTTCCGGAATCCAAATTGACATTTGCTGAGAATGTTATATTTATTTTGGTGTTCCAAAATTCTTGTATGCATAATCTTTTCTAGTATCTTAGAAAAGGCCATTAGAAGGAAAATTGGTGTGTAGTTTGAGACTTCTTGTTGTAAGGATGCATTAAAAATTTGGCTAAGTACATCACTAATGTAAGCACAGCACTGTTTTAGTAAATTATTAGAGAGATTTTCCACCCCAGTGGAATAAGAATTCTTGAGGGAGATGATTATTCTCTTAATTTCTGATGCTGTGACAAATCTAATGTGAATTTTACCTGTATGTTTGGGTATAGTCTTTTGCATATGACTTAAAACTTAATTAACAGAGCTCTTGCGTCCTATCTGTTCTGAAACTGACAAGAAGTGGTTGTTGAAGATATTGGCTATGTTATCAGGATTGTGTACTAGATTACCTTGATGTTTAATTTTGAGTTCTTCAGAAGTTCTTATGGTTTTCCCTGTCTCCCTTCTAACAATGTTCCAGATAGTCTTAATTTTGCTATGAGAGTTATCAATTTCTTGATCATAATACATTGCTTTTGATTTTTGTATTACCTTCTTTAGTATCTTATGATAGATTTTGTAATGGTTAGTTGTCATAGTGTCCTTAGACATTCTAGTTGCAATGTAAAGTTCCCTCTTTGTTTTACATGATTGTTTAATTCCCTTTATGATCCAGGGCTTGTTCTGTGATATACCAGTTTTGCTTCCAACTAACTTTTTTGGGAATACCTCTTCTAAGAAGGCTGATAACTCATTTATGAATATATTGAATTTGGCATACTGGGTTCGAGTCCATCTGTTGCAGTTTGTGTTTAAAGACTTCAAGTGAATCACTAATCATTATCCCAATAGATTTCCAGGTGGGGATTAGTTTCTTGATGGGTGTACTGTCATTTCAGTGAAGCAACGGTGCCTACTTAAATCTATAAAAATATTGTCTATCGAAGACTGACTCTCAGGTGTGATTCTCGTGGGACAGTCAACTACTGGAATAAGATTACATGAATTCATCAGATGCTGGAGCTCGACTTTCTTGTTGTTTTCAATTAAAAAGTCTACATTAAAATCCCCAAGAATAACTATTTCCTTATTTTTAGAAAATGAAGTAGATAACAATAATTCTATTTGCACCGGAGAGGCCCTAAAGTTAGTTCCAGGCACCCTGTAAGTTGCCACTACTATAACTGGGGAGCTATCTACTGCAACTTCTGTTGCACACGCTTCAAATAGTTGTTCTAGACAGTATTTACTTGCATCTATAGATCTAAATATGACATTGTTTTTAACAAAAATAGCTACACCACCTCTTTCCTTGTTGTCTCTAGAGTAGTAGCTTGCAATGTTGTAGTTAGAATCTAAATGTAATAAGTTAATGCCCTTTGTGATATGATGTTCTGTAAAGCATAATATTTGAGCATTTCTGTCATTTATATTAACTGACAGCTGATCTACTTTGCTGCTAAGTCCCCTAATGTTTTGATGAAAGATGAACAGGTTAGACTTGTTTGTAGAGATGTCACTTACCTTGGGTGCTTCCTGTTCTTCGTATCTGTAGTTAAAAAAATCTTTCAGATGCAGTGGGCATACTACTTTCCGTCTGCCTGCTGTTCCATGTGCAGTCTGCTTGGCTATTGTGTTTTCTTCTGTTCTTGGTGGAACATGTTTTTGAAAGCTCAGCAAATTTTTACTTTTGAAAGAGATGGAATTAGCATTAAATGTTGCTTGAAAATGGAATAAAGTACAGCATCACATTCCAGATGTTGCCTGTGGCTTTGGGCAAACCTACCCTGAGTAAGACAAGGGTTTAAAAGTGGTATACACATTTCAAAAAGGGTCTGGGAGATGTTGGAGAAAACAACTGTCCTGTACGTCATAGCACATCAATTACTGATGGTACTGTGGAATAAGTAAGGAAAATGGATCTGGAAAATCACTGAGTCACCATCAGAAAGGTTGCTGATGACATCGGTGTATCCTTTGCCTCACGCCAAGTGATTTTTTCAGATGTTTTTGGCATGAAGCATGTAGCAGCAAAGCTCATTCCAAAATTGTTGTATGTGGACCAAAATACCATTGCATAGTCATCACTCAGGAGTTGCTGAAAGATGTTGGCAATGATCCATAACTTCTAGAGGAGAATGTAACAGGTGATGAAACATATGTATATGGGTGTGATGTCAAAACCAAGGTCCAAAAGTCCCAATGGAAACTGCCTGAAGAGCCAAGACTGAAAAAAAAATTGACAAGCTCAAACACATGTGAAGGTTCTTCTCACTGTTTTCTTCAATTACAATGGGACAGTGCATCACGAGTTCCTGCCTTATAGTCGTACAGTCAATAATGAATACTACCTAGAAGTTATTTGTGTAGCAATACAAAGAAAACAATCAGAATTGTGGCAAAACCACACACGGAAATTGCATCAGATTCAGATTCAGATTCAGATTCAGATTCTTTATTAGTCATTCAGCATTATTACATGCAATAGACTTCGTCAGTTCACTTAACCTATTAATTTTATAAAATAAATTTTTACATATTTAAGTTGATATTGGGCATTTCTAAAAATTCTTCTAATGAATAGAATGGATTAGTTAACAAGAAGTTATGAACATTGTCTTTAAATAATTTGTCAGGCTTGAATAATGCTCCCACTCAAATCTCAGTGCTCGTATTTAATAATGAAATTCGCCAAACACCTGTGCAATTGAGATGTTATTTTATTTTATTTTCACTACCAGTCTCAGCAATTCGTTATGCCATCTTCAGGTCCCAAATGCACCTCTTAAAAAATAATGAATATCTGCATACTGGGACCATTTTTTTCTGGGTGTCGTGAATTCATTTCAAGTGCTTCCTTTGAAGACTTGACTGAAACAAGTTTCAATCACATGTCCAAAATAAATCACACAACAGCTCATTATAATCATAAAAGCAAAGTGATATCAGATACAAAGAAGTAGAAATAGACGTATGCAAGGTAATGTGTTAGGCCCCTTATGTTCCCTATTTATGTAAATGACATACCCCGACCTCAGAAACTGCGGCTAAGATCACGTTGTCTCCAGATGATGCTAGTCTTCGAAGGAAGCACTTGAGCTATGAATTCGTGGCATTCAGAAACATGTGGCCCCAGTATGCCAGTACAGATTATTTTTGAGAGGTGCATATGGGGCCTGGAGATGGCATAATGAATTGTGAAAACTGGCACTGAAAATAAAATACAATAACATCTCAATGGCACAGCTGTTTGATGAGTTTCATTGTTAAATATTTGAGCAGCTGTTGTCCCATGTCCACAGTGGATCAACAGATGCTTGTAAGATATATTTTGGCAGAAAACAAAACCATTATGTTGCCTCACACACCATATTCACCAGACATTGCCCCTGCAACTTCTTGCTGTTCCTGACGCTGAAAATAACTATGAAAGGATGTCGTTTTGCCACCACAGATGAGATAAAAAGAGAATAACTGAAGGAGCGGCACACCATAATGAAAACTGAGTTCCGGAAGTGCATCCAAGATTATAAAAAGTGTTGGGACAAGTGTATTATATCTGAAGTGGATTACTTTTAATGGGATAAAATTGATGTTGAATAAATAAAGATTCTTTAAGAAAAACAAAATTTCTTATTACTTCTTGATGACATCCAATATATTCCCTGAAGTTCGGTACATCATAGTCTCGCCACCTCATTTCCGCATGGTACCAGTTGGAAATACTGATTTTGATTCATTTTTCCCAACTGAATATAACTTTTCTTTGCATTAAGGGTCAGCTTGTTGGCACTGAACCGTGATGTATGGACTTAAGGATCTGTTCAGTTCTTGTAGACAGAGATTCCTTAACATCGCATGCCATTACACTAATCTCATCTGGAAACAACATAATCTTCACTGCAGTTTCTGAGGTCAGTATGTCGTTTATTTATATAAACGAGGAACATAAGGGGCCTAACACACTACCTTGCAGTAGATCTAATTCTACTTTCTTTGCATTAGCTGTCACACTCATTTTATGATTATAATGAGCTGTTGTGTGATCTACTTTGCAAATATGGAATGAAACCACTAGTTTTTTTAACCCTTTGATTCCTACTGCTTCTAGTTTACCTAAAAAATTTCAAGAATAACAGTTTGAAAAGCTTTAGAAAGATCTAAATTAACTTCTACAAAACTATTGTTGTTCTCTAGTTATTTCATCTGTGTAACCCATTTTTTGTATTTCTTTACTTCTGCCTGTTCAAAAGCCATGTCAAGTACTGTTCAGTAGCTTCTGCTTGTTTACACATTTGTTGTTTCATTGATCTATAAAATACTTTAGGGTTTCGACAGTGATGAGATGAGTGGTATAGGTTGATCACTTTCAGCTTTTTGCCTGTTATCACTCTTGAATATGGGTCTGACTTACAAAAGTTTTAATCTGGGGGGGGGGGGGGGGGGGGGGGGGGGGAGGGGAGACACACTCCATCGGTGATTGATAAATTAGCAGTGTTAGCCGAAGGCTTCGCAGTTTGTTGTTTCGCCTTTGCAGTTACCTGTGGATAAATTTTCTTGTAAGTCTTTAAATATACTATACTGGGGATCTTTATTTGATAACCAGATCTTTTTAGAGTCCTAGAGGAAGTCTTAATTTCTGACACGATCCACAAACTAGATTTAGTGATTTTATACGAATGGATTTTGGTCACTTTAATGGGGAAGCACATTTTGAAATCAGTCAAAAACACTGAAGAGAAAGCATTATATGCTTTGTTAGTACCTGATAGTGAAACTACTTACAACCAGGATTTATTACTTACACTGTTTATAAAAGTAGCGGAGTTTTCTGTTGAGAAATTTCTTCTCTAAGAAAGATGCAGATCCCGTTCTTTCACAGGCAGATTTGGAATTGTAAGAATGAGAGCATTATGGTGAGATGGCCCTAACAATTTCTCCCTCTGTGGTGTCCATATTTGAATATTTGAATATTCTGTTTATTATTCTTGTGGGGCTATTTATAAGAGAGAATACGTTAAAACTGTGAAATACATTAAGAAATACCTCCTTTCGTGCAGAGTCATTCACAAGATCTATGCTGAAGTCACCACAGACAATTATAGTGGCTTTTACAGAAAATATAATGTCCAGGAGAGACTCTAACTTATTAATGAAGGTGTTTGTGTACCCACAGGTGCCCTATACAGGGTGGTCCATAGATGGCGCTGTAATAGTAACAAACATATGCCTCACAATTTTAGATGAACAGTTGATAACAGGTAGGTTTTTAAATTAAAATACAGAACATAAGTATGTTTGAACATTTTATTTCGGTTGTTCCAATGTGATACATGTACGTTTGTGAACTTATCATTTCTGAGAACGCATTCTGTTACAGCGTGATTACCTGTAAACACCACTTTAATGCAATAAATGCTCAAAATGATGTCCGTGAAACTCAATGCATTTGGCAATACTTATAATGACATTCCTCTCAACAGCGAGTAGTTCGCCTTCCGTAATGTTCGCACATGCATTGAGAATGTGCTGACTCATGTTGTCACCCATTTTCAGTGGATCACGATAGCAAATATCCTTCAACTTTCCCCACAGAAAGAAATACGAGGAAGTCAGATCTTGTGAACGTGTGGGCCATGGTATGGTGCTTTGATGACCAATCCACCTGTCATGAAATATGCTACTCAATACCGCATCAACCACACACGAGCTATGTGCTGGACATCCATCATGTTGCAAATACATCGACATTCTGTCATGCAGTGAAACATCTTGTAGTAACATCGGTAGAACATTACGTAGGAAATCAGCATACATTGCAACGTTTAGATTGCCATCAATAAAATGGGGGCCAATTATCCTTCCTCCCATAATGCCGCACCATACATTAACCCGTCAAGGTCGCTGATGTTCCACTTGTTGCAGCCATCGTGGATTTTCCGTTGCCCAATAGTGCATATTATGCCTGTTTACGATACCGCTGTTGGTGAATGACGCTTTGTCGCTTAATAGAACCCGTGTAAAAAATCTATCGTCTCGTAATTTCTCTTGTGTCCAGAGGCAGAACTGTACATGACATTCAAAATCATCACCATGCAATTCCTGGTGCATAGAAATACGGTACAGGTGCAATTGATGTTGATGTAGCAATCTCAACACTGACGTTTTTGAGATTCCCGATTCTTGCGCAATTTGTCTGCTACTGAAATACGGATTAGCCACGACAGCAGCTAAAACTCCTACTTGGACATCATCATTTGTTGGAGGTCATGGTTGACATTTCACATGTGGCTGAACACTTCCTGTTTCCTTAAATAACGTAAGTATCCGGCGAACGGTCAGGACACTCGGATGATGTTGTCCAGGATACCGAGCAGCATACATAGCACACGCCCGTTGGGCATTTTAATCACAATAGCCATACATCAACATGATATCGACCTTTTCTGTAATTGGTAAACAGTTGATTTTAACACAGGTGATGTATCACGAAGCAAATACCGTCCTCACTGGCAGAATGTTAGGTGATACCACGTACTTATACGTTTGTGACTATTACAGCACCATCTATCACAAAGCTAAAAAACTGGTCCAACTAAAACATTCATATTTATTTACGTACTACATGAATATGTAATAAAAATGGAGGTTCCTATTTTAAAAAATGCAGTTGATATCCATTTGACCTATGGCAGCGCTATCTAGCGGGCCAACCATAGCACCGTCTGGTTTCCCCCTTAAAGCTAGACGAGTTTCGTTCTTCGTAGTTTTTTCGTTTGATGCTTATTTCGTGAGATATTTGGCCAGCTCACTATGAGTGGACCACCCTGTATATTGCTGTAATCATTACTTTACCCAACTCCTCATGCAACTGAACAGTAGCAGTTTGAAAATGCTTTTCAGTACTCAATCCTTCTGCCTGCCACCTCCTTTTGTACCCAATAGTAGATTTAATAAAAATACAAACTTCTCCACTTTTGGAATCCTTGTGATAGAGCTTAACCAGCTACTTATAGTGATTAATGTTAACAACACCTAATTCAAAATCCCTGCATATGTTCTGCACAATGCACATACAGTGAATATTGGCAGCATTAACTGCAACTCTAAGTTCAAAACATTTATTTCTGAAACTCTGGATATTCTCTTTTCTTCTTCTTCTTTTCTTCTTTAGCACTGGTCTCGCCTGGTGGCAGGAGCCCATGAGAGGATTAGTTGTCTCCACTTTGTTCAATCGTGGGCCGTCTCCAGGTGAAGATTTGCAGTCTTCAGGTCATGCAGAGTAATGGCCCATTGCTGTCTTGTCTCTCGGGCCTCTTTCCCGCAATTTCCACTGTGTAGCCTTCCTTTGCTATAGTACTGTCCTATACATGCACCCCACACCGAAACCATTTCAGACGGCTTTCTCGCATTTTGTTGTGCAACGGGGTGATCCCAAAACATTACCTGATAGTATCATTTGAAATATAATCCAGTCGAGTGATGCCACCTGTCCACCTGAGCACCTTCATCTCCATGACCCCAAGTCACTGTTATGCCTTTTTTGTAGCCGGCCAACACGCCGTGCTGTACAGAGCGACGCAGAGCACGACGGTTCGATACGGCTTCCACTTCAGGTGACCCTTCATCTGAAGACACCTGTTGTCATTCGTCACTTTTTCCAGTTGCCTGCATCCACGAGGTGACTTCATCTGTAGACAGGCTATTGTGAGATACTTTAGAACTGAGATACTTACATTTTGTTACTCTCGACAGATCTTCCCTGTCAACATTGGTAGACCTAGCTTCTCGTGAATGTGATCTCGTGTACTCAGTATTCTTTTTGTTGAACTATAGGCCATATGACACAAGTTGGTCATTCCAGTCCTGGATTTGGCAGTGAAAATCAAGACTGTTCTCCACAGCCAGTGTGACATCATCAGGATTCACAAGTGTCCTCGGTAGTGGCACGTACTGGGTGATCAAAAAGTCAGTATAAATTTGAAAACTTAATAAACCACGGAATAATGTAGATAGAGAGGTAAAAATTGACACACGTGCTTGGAATGACATGGGGTTTTATTAGAACCAAACTAAAAACAAAGTTCACAAAATGTCTGACAGATGGCGCTGGACAGCAAAATGTCAGTGACTGCGCGTGACAATCATGTATAAAAGGAGCTGTAATGAGAGAGAGAATCAGATGCGCCAGCAGTCACAGCATGTTGACGTTACCTGAAAAGGCACTTTTAGTAGAGCTGTATTATCAGAATGGAGAATGTGCTAGTTCAGTGTTATGATCCTATCGCCATAGGAAGGGGATTCGAACGGGTAAAGGTCCGCTGACAAATGCAGCTGTGGCGAGAATGATTTTGGAGTTCGAAGCCACGGGTTGTTTAGACAAGACCTCGTAGTGGCCGACTGAACACAAGGTGTAATGCTGCTGAGACAGTTCAGGAAGAAATGGAGACTGTAGCAGGTTCCTCTATGCACAGGGAAGTCAGCGCTCTTGCAGTCGCACATCGCACCAACCTTTTGGTTGACACAGAGGCGTACCCTCCGATGCTATCCGTACAAAATCCATTGGCATTGTGAACTGTTACCTGGCAATTTAGTGAAGTGGAGGGCATTTGTGGTGTGGGCATTTCAAAAGATGGCGGAAGATGACGATCGGTTGAGTAACGTGTTGTGGACTGACAAAGCTCATTTCACGCTGCCCACAACTGCAGAATTTGGGCCACTGAAAATCCTAGAACTGTCATGAAAACTCCATTGCATGACTAGAAAGTCACGGTATGGGTTGGATTTACCACATCTACCATTATCAGGCCGTTTTTCTTTGAGGAAATGCGTGACTCTGGCTTTGTAACTGCTACCGTGATGGGTGAGAGGTATGCCGATACGTTACAGAATCGCATCATCTCCAGCCTGGCTGATAAACACCTGCTGGAACGTACGATGTTTATGCAGGATGGCGCTCCACCCCATATTGCTAGACACATGAATGATCTATTGCGCACATTGTTTGGTGATGATTGTGTGCTCAGCCGCCACTTTCGTCACACTCGGCCTCCCAGGTCCATAGACCTCAGTCCGTGCGATTATTGGCTTTGGGGTTACCTGAAGTCGCAAGTGTACCATGATCGACCGACATCTCTAGGGATGCCGAAAGACGACATCCGACGCCAATGCCTCACCGTAACTCCAGACATGCTTTAAAGTGCTGTTCACAACATTATTCCTCGACTACAGCTATTGTTGAGCAATGATGGTGGACATATTGAGCATTTCCTGTAAAGAACATCATCTTTGCTTTGTCTCACTTTGTTATTCTAATTATTGCTACTCTGATCAGATGAAGCGCCATGTGTCAGACTTTTTTTGATCTTTTGTAGTTCTTTGATTCTAATAAAACCCCGTGTCATTCCGAGCATGTGTGTCAATTCATAAATCTCTATCTACATTATTCTGCGATTTATTCAGTTTTCAAATTTATACTGACTTTTTGATCAGCCGGTAGATCAGATGTGACAGTACCCGTCACAAGAATGAACAGCAGCAGTGATAAGGCTGAGCTTTGGTGGACTCCTACTGTGGTTTGGAAGTCATCGGATGCTCCTGCAGTCATCTGGACGCAGCTCCTCCACTCTACATACAGTCGACAAGGCACTCTGAAATGTCAAAGTCTCAAACTCTCGATATTATTGCATAAAGTATGAAAACTTTTAGAATATCAAGCAGTAATACTTATATTTACACTTTGCTGTGTCATATCTGATCCTGCTTTGAGGCGGAGTATAAAAAATTCTCAAGTACTACAGGTTTCTTGCGCCTTGTAGGTCTTTCCTTTGGCTGCATTGTTATTCTTCTTACCAAAGCTGCTACTGACGAGCTGGAATAAGAGAAGCAAAAGTAGTAAATACTGCACTCATTTTAATGTGTTCCGTCTTTGCTCGTACTGTCGATGAGACTCCAACGGATTTATCTGAGAATATAAGTCTTTCGTATTCACCACATATCGGAGATGCCGAGTCGTAGAAAGGCAGAACAGAAAGAGTGTCACACAATTAGCTTTCAGCCAATGAGGCCTTTGTCAAAATTAGACAATGTACACACATGAAAATGCTGTTCACACACCCGTGACCACAGTGCCTGGCAGCTGGAGTCAGACTCAGACTCGAGTCTGTACCCTGCTGCCAGAGACCGTCGTCACATGTATGTGAGTTGCATTTGCGTGCGAGTTAAGTTATCTAATTTTGACAAAGGCTTTGTGGGCCAAAAGCTAATTGTGTGACAGTCTTTTTGTTCTGCCTTTCTGCGACTGAGCACCTCCGCTACATGGTGAGTAGCAACAATCATTTTCATTACATTGTTACATTCCATCCTGGATTTTCCATTGTATGTTTTTTGTATTTTTTGTTTCTGGTTGGATGCTCTCATAAGTTTTCTCAAAAGCCATTTCAAAAGGATCACCCTTGCTGCCTACATTCTTATTTGTTAAGTACACGGACTGAGCAAATGGTTCTGTACTATAAACACACATCAACCAACGGTGGGAATGATCCCTCCTTCTGGGTTTTGTTTCTTTCTACATCTACATCTACACTCTGCAACCCACTGCGATGTGCGTGGCAGAGGTTATGTCCAGTTGTATCAGTTGTTAGGGTTACTTCCTGTTCCATTTGCGTATGGAGAACAGGAAAAATTATTGTTCGAATGCCTCTGTGCACGCAGTAATTATTCTAACCTTATCCTCACGATTCCTCTTTGAGCGATACATAGGAGGTTGTAGTATATACTTAGAGTAATCATTTAGAGCTGGTTCTTGAAACTTTAGTAATAGACTTTCTTGGGATAGTGTACATCGCTCTTCAAGAGTTTGCCAGTTCAGTTCCTTCAGTATCTCTGTGTCACTCTCCCATAGATCAAACAAACCTGGAGCCATTTGTGTTGCTATTCTCTGGCATTCTTCAATATCCTCTGTTTGTCCTGTCTGGTATGGGCCTCACACAAATGAGCAATATTCTGGAACCAGTTGCACGAGCGATTTGTAAGCAATGATCTTTGTAGACTGATTGCACTTCCCGAGTAAACTACCAATAAACCACAGTATACCACCTACTTCATCCACGACTGAACTTATGTTATCATTCCGTTTCATATCCCGACAAAGTTTTACAGCCAGGTACTTCCGTGAGTTGGCTGATTCAAATTGACATTGCAGTCATATGATATTTTTTTTTTTCATTTTGTGAAGTGCACAATTTTACATTTATGAACATTTAGAGCAAGTTGCCACTCTCTGCACCATGTTGCAATCTTATCAAGATCTGACTGAATATTTATGCAGCTTCTCTCAGATAGTACTTCATTATACACTCCTGGAAATTGAAATAAGAACACCATGAATTCATTGTCCCAGGAAGGGGAAACTTTATTGACACATTCCTGGGGTCAGATACATCACATGATCACACTGACAGAACCACAGGCACATAGACACAGGCAACAGAGCATGCACAATGTCGGCACTAATATAGTGTATATCCACCTTTCGCAGCAATGCAGGCTGCTATTCTCCCATGGAGACGATCGTAGAGATGCTGGATGTAGTCCTGTGGAACGGCTTGCCATGCCATTTCCACCTGGTGCCTCAGTTGGACCAGCGTTCGTGCTGTACGTGCAGACCACGTGAGACGACGCTTCATCCAGTCCCAAACATGCTCAATGGGGGACAGATCCGGAGATCTTGCTGACCAGGGTAGTTGACTTACACCTTCTAGAGCACGTTGGGTGGCACGGGATACATGCAGACGTGCATTGTCCTGTTGGAACAGCAAGTTCCCTTGCCGGTCTAGGAATGGTAGAACGATGGGTTCGATGACGGTTTGGATGTACCGTGCACTATTCAGTGTCCCCTCGACGATCACCAGTGGTGTACGGCCAGTGTAGGAGATCGCTCCCCACACCATGATGCCGGGTGTTGGCCCTGTGTGCCTCGGTCATATGCAGTCCTGATTGTGGCGCTCACCTGCACGGCGCCAAACACGCATACGACCATCATTGGCACCGAGGCAGAAGCGACTCTCATCGCTGAAGACGACACGTCTCCATTCGTCCCTCCATTCACGCCTGTCGCGACACCACTGGAGGCGGGCTGCACGATGTTGGGGCGTGAGCGGAAGACGGCCTAACGGTGTGCGGGACCGTAGCCCAGCTTCATGGAGACGGTTGCGAATGGTCCTCGCCGATACCCCAGGAGCAACAGTGTCCCTAATTTGCTGGGAAGTGGCGGTGCGGTCCCCTACGGCACTGCGTAGGATCCTACGGTCTTGGCGTGCATCCGTGCGTCACTGCGGTCCGGTCCCAGGTCGACGGGCACGTGCACCTTCCGCCGACCACTGGCGACAACATCGATGTACTGTGGAGACCTCACGCCCCACGTGTTGAGCAATTCGGCGGTACGTCCACCCGGCCTCCCGCATGCCCACTATACGCCCTCGCTCAAAGTCCGTCAACTGCACATACGGTTCACGTCCACGCTGTCGCGGCATGCTACCAGTGTTAAAGACTGCGATGGAGCTCCGTATGCCACGGCAAACTGGCTGACACTGACGGCGGCGGTGCACAAGTGCTGCGCAGCTAGCGCCATTCGACGGCCAACACCGTGGTTCCTGGTGTGTCCGCTGTGCCGTGCGTGTGATCATTGCTTGTAGAGCCCTCTCGCAGTGTCTGGAGCAAGTATGGTGGGTCTGACACACCGGTGTCAATGTGTTCTTTTTTCCATTTCCAGGAGTGTAGATAACTGCATCATCTGCAAAACCCTGATTTTACTATTAAAATTGTCTGCATGGTCATTAATACACAACATGAACAGAAAGGGTCCCAATACATATATACATAAGCTAAAGGGGGGCAAGCTCCTCTCCCGCTGGGATGGGAGAGTAGTATACTATTTACATCCATTGTACTTAAAAATAGAGTGTTAAAGAAGGTGAGTGAGGCAGCGCATACCCTTGTTCTGCTAGGTATGCACTGGGACATAATTGTGGAAGTGGAACTCATAAGCCCGGGCTGCGGTTAGATAAGGAAGTGCTATACAAGTAGTGTTTCTCTTCTTCCCTGGGGCACACCGGAAGATATTTCTACATCTGGCGATGACTTTCCATCCGAGATAACATGCTGTATCTTCCCTATGAAAAAGCCCTCAATCCAGTTACAAATTTTACTTGATATTCCATACGATCATACTTTTGACAACAAGTGCAGGTGTGAAACTGAATCAAATGCTTTTTGGAAATAAAGAAACACTGCATCTACTGATGGCTATCTTCATCCAAAGCTTTCAGTAAGTCACGAGAAAAGTGCATTTTGCGTGATTGACGTTTTCGAAGTCCGTGCTGGTTGGCATTGAGGAAGTCATTCTGTTCAAGATACCTAATTGTGTTTCAGCGCAGAATATGTTCTAAGATTGTACAACAAATTGATGTCAAGCATATTGGATGGTAGTTTTGTGGGCCACTTCTACTATCCTTCTTGTAAATTGGTGGGACCTGTACCTTTTCCCAAGATCTGGGCACTGTTTGTTGTTTGGGGGATCTTCAACAGATTGTAGTTAGAAGAGAGGCCAACTCAGCCACAAATTCGGTATACAATCTGACAGCAATTCCATCAGGGCCTGGAGCTTTGTTCAGTTTTAAAAATTTCAGCTGTTTCACAACACCACCAACACTAATACTTATTTCATTCATCTTTTCAGTGGTACAGGAATTAAATTGGGGCAATTATCCTGGGTTTTCCTTTGTAAAGGAACGTTTGAAAATGGAGTTAGGCATTTCAGCCTTTGCTCTGCTACCCTCAATTTCAGTTCCTGTCTCATTTGCTAGGTACTGGACACTAACTTTGGTGCCACTAACAGCCTTTACATATGACCAGAATTTCTTTGGATTTTGTGAAATGTCATGCATCAGTATTCTGCTATGGTAGTCCTTGAAGGCATCACACATTGCTCTCTTGTCAGCCAAATGCATTTCCTCCAGCACCTTTCTATCTATAGCCCTACATTCTGTTTTAAACCTATTATGCAGTAATCTCTGTTTCTTTGGAGTTTCTTAACAGTGACTGTATACCATAGAGGTTCCATTCCATTATGAACTGTTCTCTTGGGTACATACCTATCCAGTGTGTCAGCAACCAGTCTTTTAAATTTGAGCAGAGTTCCTCTACGTGCTCCTGCCCTGTGCTGAAAGTTTCAAGTTCCTCATTGAGATATGACACTACTGATCTTTTTATTTAGTCTACTGAAGTTATATATCTTGTCCTTTGTACTTTGGTAATAACTGTTGTCACAACCACATTATGGTCACTGATGCCAGTTTCCTCCTCAAAGAGGACAGGTCTATTTGTTGCTATTAGATCCCATATATTTCCATCATGAATGGGGTTCCTAACTATCTGTTCTATGCTGTTATAATACCAGAGAAGGAAAGTTGCTACTCACCATATAGCTGAGTCGTGATAGGCAAAATAAAAAGATTCACACAATCATAGCTTTCAGCCATTAAGGCCTTTGTCACCAGTAGACACACACACACACACACACACACACACACACACAAACGCAAATGCAACTTGCAGACACGTCTGCAGTCTCAGAGAGTTGAAACTACACTGCGAGCAGCAGCACCAGTGCATGATGGGAGTGGCAACTGGGTGTGGGTAAGGAGGAGGCTGGGGCACAGAGGGGAAGGGACAGTATGGTGGGGGTGGTGGACAGTGAAGTGTTGCAGTTTAGACGGAGGGCAGGAGAGAAGGTGCAGAGGGGGCAAGGCGTAAGTAGCAGAAAGGAGAGAAATAAAAATAAATTAAAAGACTGGGTGTGGTGGTGAAATGACGGCTGTGTAGTGCTGGAATGGGAACAGGGAGGGGTCTGGATGGGTGAGGACAGTGAGTAACGAAAGTTGAGGCCAGGAGGGATGTGAGAACGTAGGATGTATTGCAGGGAAAGTTCCCACCTGCGCAATTCAGGAAAGCTGGTGTTGGTGGGAAGGATCCGTATGGCACAAGCTGTGAAGCAGTCATTGAGATGAGGGATATCATGTTTGGCAGTGTATTCAGCAACAGGGTGGTCCACTTGTTTTTTGGCTACAGTTTGTCGGTGGCCGTTGATGTGGACAGACAGCTCATCGGTTGTCATGCCTACATAGAATGCATAGGTTGCAGCTTAGCTTGTAAATCACATGACTGGTTTCACAGGTAGCCCTGCCTTTGATGGGATAGGTGATGTTAGTGACCGGACTGGAGTAGGTGGTGGTAGGAGGGTGTGTGGGACAGGTCTTGCATCTAGGTCTATTACAGGCGAATGAGCCACTAGGTAAGGGATTGGGAGCAGGGTTTGTGTAAGGATGGACGAGTATATTGTGTAGGTTCAATGGATGGTGGAATGCCACGGTAGAAGGGGTGGGAAGGATAGTGGGTAGGACATTTCTCATTTCAGGGCACGACAAGAGGTAATTGAAACCCTGGCAGAGAATGAGATGATGATGATGTTTGGTTTGTGGGGCGCTCAACTGCGTGGTTATCAGCGCCCGTACAATTTCCCAATCTTTGCTCAGTCCAATTTCGCCACTTTCCTGGATGATGATGAAATGATGAGGACAACACAAACACCCAGTCATCTCGAGGCAGGTGAAAATCCCTGACCCCGCCGGGAATCGAACCCGGGACCCCGTGCTCCGGAAGCGAGAACGCTACCGCGAGACCACGAGCCGCGGACTCTGGCAGAGAATGTAATGGATTTTCCATTGTTTGTTCTGTGTTGTTTTCAGAGAAGGCATTTAGTAAAGTTTTACAGGATGTCTTATTACATCCCCATTGTTAACACTGTAATCTTCACAATTAGTTGTTAGATCACTCCCCCCCCCCCCCCCCCCCACACCCCCACCCACCCATGAACCATGGACCTTGCCATTGGTGGAGAGGCTTGCGTGCCTCAGTGATACAGATAGCCGTACCGTAGGTGCAACCACAACGGAGGGGTATCTGTTGAGAGGCCAGACAAACGCGTGGTTCCTGAAGAGGGGCAGCAGCCTCTTTAGTACTTGCAGGGGCAACAGTCTGGATGATTGACTGATCGGGCCTTGTAACACTAACCAAAACGGCCATGCTGTGCTGGTACTGCGAACGGTTGAAAGCAAGGAGAAACTACAGCCGTAATTTTTCCCAAGGGCATGCAGCTTTACTGTATGGTTAATGATGATGGCGTCCTCTTGGGTAAAATATTCCAGAGATAAAATAGTCCCCCATATGGATCTCCGGGCTGGGACTACTCAAAAGGATGTCGTTATCAGGAGAAAGAAAACTGGCGTTCTACGGATCGGAGTGTGGAATGTCAGATCCCTTAATCGGGCAAGTAGGTTAGAAAATTTAAAAAGGGAAATGGATAGGTTAAAGTTAGATATAATGGGAATTAGTGAAGTTCAGTGGCAGGAGGAACAAGACTTTTGATCAGGTGAATACAGGGTTATAAATACAAAGTCAAATAGGCATAATGCAGGAGTAGGTTTAATAATGAATAAAAAAATAGGAATGCGGGTAAGCTACTACAAACAGCATAGTGAACGCATTATTGTGGCCAAGACAGATATGAAGCCCACGCCTACTACAGTAGTACAAGTTTATATGCCAACTAGCTCTGCAGATGACGAAGAAATTGAAGAAATGTATGATGAAATAAAAGAAATTATTCAGATAGTGAAGGGAGACGAAAATTTAATAGTCATGGGTGACTGGAATTCGGTAGTAGGAAAAGGGAGAGAAGGAAACATAGTAGGTGAATATGGATTGGGGGCAAGAAATGAAAGAGGAAGCCGCCTGGTAGAATTCTGCACAGAGCACAACTTAATCATAGCTAACACTTGGTTCAAGAATCATGAAAGAAGGTTGTATACATGGAAGAAGCCTGGAGATACTGACAGATTTCAGATAGATTATATAATGGTACAACAGAGATTTAGGAACCAGGTTTTAAATTGTAAGACATTTCCAGGGGCAGGTGTGGACTCTGACCACAATCTATTGGTTATGAACTGTAGATTAATACTGAAAAACTGCGAAAAGGTGGGAATTTAAGGAGATGGGACCTGGATAAATTGACTAAACCAGAGGTTGTACAGAGTTTCAGGGAGAGCGTCAGGGAACAAATAGCAGGAATGGGGGAAAGAAATACAGTAGAACAAGAATGGGTAGCTTTGAGGGATGAAGTAGTGAAGGCAGCAGAGGATCAAGTAGGTAAAAAGACGAGGGCTAGTAGAAATTCTTGGGTAACAGAAGAAATATTGAATTTAATTGACGAAAGGAGAAAATATAAAAATGCAGTAAATGAAGCAAGCAAAAAGGAATACGAACGTCTTAAAAATGAGATTGACAGGAAGTGCAAAATGGCTAAGTAGGGATGGGTAGAGGACAAATGTATGGATGTAGAGGCTTATCTCACTAGGGGTAAGATAGATACTACCTACAGGAAAATTAAAGAGACCTTTGGAGAAAAGAGAACCACTTGTATGAATATCAAGAGCTCAGATAGAAACCTAGTTCTAAACAAAGAAGGGAAAACAGAAAGGTGGAAGGAGTATATAGAGGGTCTATACAAGGACGATGTACTTGAGGACAATATTATGGAAATGGAAGAGGATGTAGATGAAGATGAAATGGGAGATATGATACTGTGTGAAGAGTTTGACAGAGCACTGAAAGACCTGAGTCGAAACAAGGCCCCGGGAGAAGACAACATTCCATTAGAACTATGACGGCCTTGGGAGAGCCAGTCCTGACAAAACTCTACCATCTGGTGAGCAAGATGTATGAGACAGGCAAAATACCCTCAGACAGCAAGAAGAATATAATAATTCCAATCCCAAAGAAAGCAGGTGTTGACAGATGTGAAAATTACCGAACTATCAGTTTAATAAGTCACGGCTACAAAATACTAACACGAATTCTTTACAGACGAATGGAAAAACTAGTAGAAGCTGACCTTGGGGAAGATCAGTTTGGATTCTGTAGAAATATTGGAACACGTAAGGCAATACTGACCCTACAACTTATCTTAGGAAAGAGATTAAGGAAAGGCAAACCTACGTTTCTAGCATTTGTAGACTTAGAGAAAGCTTTTGACAATGCTGACTGGAATACTCTCTTTCAAATTCTGAAGGTGGCAGGGGTAAAATACAGGGAGCGAAAGGCTATTTACAATTTGTATAGAAACCAAACGGCAGTTATAAGAGTTGAGGGGCATGAAAGGGAAGCAGTGGTTGGGAAGGGAGTAAGACAGGGTTGTAGCCTCTCCCCGACGTTATTCGATCTGTATATTGAGCAAGCAGTGAAGGAAACAAAAGAAAAATTCGGAGTAGGTATTAAAATCCATGGAGAAGAAATAAAAACTTTGAGGTTCGCCGATGACATTGTAATTCTGTCAGAGACAGCAAAGGACTTGAAAGAGCAGTTGAACGGAATGGATAGTGTCTTGAAGGGAGGATGTAAGATGAACATCAACAAAAGCAAAATGAAGATAATGGAATGTAGTCGAATTAAGTCAGGTGATGCTGAGGGAATTAGATTAGGAAATGAGATACTTAAAGTAGTAAAGGAGTTTTGCTATTTGGGGAGCAAAATAACTGATGATGGTCGAAGTAGAGAGGATATAAAATGTAGACTGGCAATGGGAAGGAAAGTATTTATGAAGAAGAGAAATTTGTTAACATCGAGTATTGATTTAAGTGTTAGGAAGTCGTTTCTGAAAGTATTTGTATGGAGTGTAGCCATGTATGGAAGTGAAACATGGACGATAAATAGTTTAGACAAGAAGAGAATAGAAGCTTTCAAAATGTGGTGCTGCAGAAGAATGCTGAAGATTAGATGGGTAGATCACATAACTAATGAGGAGGTATTGAATAGAATTGGGGAGAAGAGGAGCTTGTGGCACAACTTGACTAGAAGAAGGGATCGGTTGGTAGGACATGTTCTGAGGCATCAAGGGATCACCAATTTAGTATTGGAGGGCAGCGTGGAGGGTAAAAATCGTAGAGGGAGACCAAGAGATGAATACACCAAGCAGATTCAGAAGGATGTAGGTTGCAGTAGGTACTGGGAGATGAAGAAGCTTGCACAGGATAGAGTAGCATGGAGAGCTGCATCAAACCAGTCTCAGGACTGAAGACCACAACAACAACAACAACAATTGTTAGATGATTAAAGTCTGCACAATGATTACTGTATGATTGGGGAACTTAACATTTAAGTGAACTGAGGTTTTATCTGAAGTTTTTGGTTACATCAAGAAATGAGTCTGGTGGGTGATAGAAGGATCCAATCATCATTTTATGCCAACCACTGATACTGGGTCTTGCCCAAACAATTTTATATGCAGCTTCAGTTTCTGTCTTGGTGGATTTGAGTTTTTGTCTACTGCAACAAATACAACAGCTCCATTTGCCATTTGCCTATTCTTTTGGTATACACTTAAATTTTCTCCAAAATCTCACTGCTATCAATTTGAGGTTTCAACCATCTTTCTCTATGTAGTATTATGTGAGCTGCACTGCTTTTCATGGGTTTACCATTAGGGTTTTAATACTCTCACCTGTGGGAGGCTTTTATTTCGATCTTACTCTGATACTTGTGGGTTTCCTACAGCTATCATTATTTGGATTGGATGGAGAGCTGCCTAATCGAAAAAATCTTTGTGTGCACCCCACACAGTTAACTACCTGAATAGCAGCATCTGACGTGGAGTGCACACCTGACCTGTTTAGGGGGTCCATACAGTTCTCAACTTTATGGCGGAAGTCCAGGAAGTTGCAATCTAGCTTGTCACAGAACCTTCGAAGTCTCTGGTTCGGTCCTTCCACTCGACTCAGAACCAAAGGGTCACGATCAGTTCTGGAGAAAATGCTGCGGATTGTGAACTTCATTGAAACTCAATGAACAAGGCTGGTCTTCCCGACATTCTCTGCCAGTCGCTGGAACGATCCGAGGATAACGTCGGAGTCCAGATGACGGGCATAATTCCAATGTGTGCCACAAGCTGCAATTGGTTGCATCCTGTTCCCTCAATGGCTGCCTGAATGAGGCTCCCAGGTATACACACAGAGTGCACCTTTGCTTGACTGTTGAAGTAAGCTTCATAAAGGTTTGCTTCTGCAGCACAAAAAGTTGGTAACTTGGTGAGAGAAGTTGGTAACTTGGTGAGAGAAGTTGTAGGGTGGAAAGCAACACAGGTAAAAGGTCTGCACAATTTCTTTCATATCAATTATTCATCCAATAAATTGCAATAAAAGGCAAATAGCTTTTCTTTAAACTCCGAAAACCTTTACTAATTTTCTCTGTTGGCAAAAGATTTCTTTTTATCTGGTATTATTGAAATATCCACATACAATATTCTCTTGCTAAAATGGTCTTGACGAAGTTTCTGTAGACACGAATCAGAAACCCAAAAATCTCCCTCAGCTGGTAATTAAGAATAAAACTCAAGTTACCCTATTACTGCAGTGCATTAACAGTAAAGATTCACAGCTGAAGTTCATCATAGCCATTTGTTACACACCTGACAGCATAATACGATATATATTGATTGAGGATACCACAAGAACTAATGACACCTCTGTTAGCTGTCAAAATGAAATTTCACATACAAGATGTGAGTCACAACAGCCTTTGGCTCACAGTGACCGGAGGTCAGATATATGTGGTCTCGCTCACTCCCGTGATGTGGCACATGTTGCCCTCAGGAATTAGTGATGTGAAACAGAAAAGTTATACCTGCTTCTGCAGTAATGTATGCATGTACAGTTCTAATACTAAACACAATGTGTAGCAGTTCTTTCAATAAAATCAAAACAAACAGATGAGATGGACCACACATTCAGTCAGGTGCACCAGTAAGATGGTGTCTGCATAAATTCAGGGCACTATAGTAGCAATGGCTTCGAGGAAACGTTACGCACCGGACATT
Source organism: Schistocerca cancellata (assembly GCF_023864275.1). NCBI lineage: Eukaryota > Metazoa > Arthropoda > Insecta > Orthoptera > Acrididae > Schistocerca > Schistocerca cancellata. Next base: position 144,958,770 of record NC_064636.1, on the reverse strand, counting down.
TCAAATTAACTAAGTCGCAGACCACCATGGGGGAGAGGGAGGGAAGTGGGGTTGGGATGCCTTTGAAGAATAGGTTCATAAAGTACGATGTAATCTTTCCCCTCCTTCCTAATCCCATCTATTGCCCACATTAGTCTTTTATGAAGATTTGAGAGGAGCAAAGATTACAATAAACATTCTAGTTTACTTATCTTGTCATGTTGAGTTGGCACCAGTTCTTCTTGGCTAGGGATCTGATTCTTGAAGCTGAAAATGTCACATGGTTGGATTGATCTAAATAAATTTGAGAAATGATGTTGCAGAATTTTTGTTTTTATGTTAATATATTTCCTCACATTTTAGTATATCATACAGTCTTTTGATTTTTCCCATTAACAGAAATTACATGATTCACGATGAGGTTCTCGTGGTTGGATTGATTTAAATAAATTTGAGGATTGTAGTTGCAGAATTTTTGTTTTTACACTAATATATTTTCTCACATTTTAGTATATCATATAGTCTTTCAATTTTTCACATTAACAGAGGCAAAATTATATTGTTCCTATAAAGTAGAAAAATATGTCTGATCACATCAGAGGTATGCTTATGACTCTCCCACTCTGCAGAAATAACCGTATTCCAAAGGGTTTACAATTTTTCTTAACAAATAAATTTCTACTAGTTTCTGTTACATTATAACTTTCGATTATTATTTCATAAATGAGTACAGGAATAAACATAGTAACCAGTACAGTATTGTGTAATTAATAATAGAAATTTTAAGTGTGCAAATAATTCATGATTTCAAATGTTTCTAAAAAAAAAAGTTATTTGAACTATTCATTCAGAACTAGTACTTATCGATTTTAACATTGAGACTAAAACGTTTTATAAAGAAATTCATTTTCATAAATTTTAGCTTGAAATATACTGTGTATAAAATTATATGAAAGTTTTCAGAAAAGCAACTGAGGTAATACTGACCTGTCCAAAATTTGAAAAATAATACTGCTATCAACAGCTGCTGTTGAGGAAAAGTAATGCTAGAGGAGGATGTCCCACTACAAAGAAACATTCAACTTAATTAGAGAGTTCTGTCGTTGCTCAGCACATAGCGTTATCAGATTGTAATTGTAAAGTTGCTGATTCGAATCTTGTTAGTAACGCAATATGGAATCTTATTTTTTAAATTGAGGTCACTGTGACAGTATCATCTGTCGGTGCTCAGAGATAGGTGAAGTATGTCTCTGAAAAGAGTGGGCACGTCAGATGCTTTTACGGTCACTCCTGTGAGCCACCGTGCCGAATGTCCACTCAGAGCGTGCAAACAGTTTTGACACCAGACGGAAGAGGTCATAAACAAATAGTGAACAAAAAGAGAGACGGAGAAAAGGCAAGTTGAAGCTTGTCGGGGAAGCTCTGGCCGATGATCAAACATTGCCGATGTTCGTGGTTATCGTGTTAACATGATATGCTAGTATTTGTTTCCCAGGAAATGTTAACCCATATCTTCCCAAAAATAGTAAAAAATATAGTATTTTGCATTTCACTTTAAAATAATCAAAATAAAGTTAATAACTATTAAAAACTAGCAGTATATGTTGTCATTTGCGCCACACACAATGTTGTGCTGGCACAACATTGGGAGTTTTCTGGTTTTTTAAAAAAAAAAAAAAAAAAAAAAAAAACACTTTATTATTTCGATCACATGCTTTTATTTGCTCAAAGTGTATCACATTGTTGATTATATGAAAAACTTACCAAAGTTATGGCACTGCTCACAGAATTTTGAAAAACACTGTGTGAAGGTGAACATGACATTTCTTGTGAATGTAGTACATCTCTCTTTTCCAAACCCTGCATCTCCTCCTCACATTTTCTTCATTACAGATGATAATATGGTCAGTTGTGTCATACATCACTGCTCCTGGCACTCTGTTTCTGCTGTGGTGTCTGGGGTTGATGTTTTTTCTCTGAGGTCAGTGGTTTACCTCCATCTCAGAGGCTTCTTCAGTTTTCAGTAGCTATAAAGCAGTGTGGGATCTGAAGTCAACTTGACTATACTAGAGCCTGTCTGCAATTGGTACATTTTCCAGACATTGAAAATAACACTGTCATTTCCATTGGAGGTAAATGGCCACCAACATTTCTTGCCTCTAATTCTGATTCTGTAGTTTGCAATGACACTGTCACGTAAATCGACATCTCCCATGTCTCGGTTGTCCTCGTGGATAACATTCGGTTGAGAAAGTATATTGTGCTTCTCGTTGTATGTCTTACATTTTTTATTGGCTCATAGGTACCAAAGTTGGTAACAACCGTTACAATAGAATTGGCATGCTACCTAACAGCAAATACTCTGTTGTTGCCATCAAATCAATAATAAAAGTTTCCTTTAGGTTCTTTTGCTAAGGTTGTTGTTGTTTGAAGTGGACAAGGACCAACTCGGTTCTCTCTCTCAGTGCTGACTGCAAAAAATTTCATATCTGGCAACTAGGTAAAAAGTTACCAAAACCTATGGTATAGTTTACTGGATCACGAGTAACTTTCAGCAAGTTTGTTACAACCCTCTCATCTCGACACAGGTTTCCATTAGTCTTCTGTGAAGCTCCACAATACAGGTAAAACTGATACACATATACTGCAGCTGAGGCTACACACCACAGTTTGAATTCAACTGTCCCCTGTGTGGACATCTTTGCAGAGTATGTCCAAAATATGGCAGCATCTATTCATCAGTTAATATCTTATGGGAAAGTAGACCAAACTGCAAATACTGTTAACTTGGTTCACTGAAAAAGGTCTTAGTTTGCAAAACTTGATTTGTCTAACTGACTTCCTTCTGACTGGGCTGTGTCGAGTGGGGCAATTCGCAACATTATGTCAGTGCAATGAATATATAAATCATTCACTGCTGTGTCTCCATGTGTGATTTGATTGAGAAAAAAAATAACCATTTGCATCCCATATACAGAGTGTCCAAAGCTTTTGGGTCAGATTGAAACAGGTGATTGTGGGTCCACAACAGATTATACTGAGACAGGGAACCAAAGGTCGAAAATGCATATTTATTGTGTTACGGACACACACAGCATACACTGCAAAACAACCTAATCACAGTAATCGTTCAAAGCACTGACCACCTGTCTCAATGCATGTATTGCAACAGCAGTTCTGCCATGCTCTTGCAAAGATCCCGGGTGTCGGCTGTACACTGGAGTAGGCAGTGGGTGATAAACAACGTACACCTCTGACCACCAGACAGACATTCCGTACAGAACTTAGCCCACAGCACGTGCGTCACGTGACGACCGCACGCGTCGCACACTGGCGCATTAACCTGTGCCACACACGGAGACACTATCCCTGGTGGCTGTTGTCCATCACATCAGTCAACTTGTGATGTGTCCGTACTGAGGTGAGCTATTCAATACAGCACACGAGGTGTAGTCAAAGATGGAACATCAATTGTCACGAGAGTTGGCAGATATGCATTTAATGTACGGTGTGACAGGATGTAGTGCCCGTAAAGCAGCACGAACGTGCAGAGTACGTTCTCTCGACAGGCATCAGCCTAACGGGAAGAAGTTAATCACTGTGTATACCGACTTACGAGAGACTAGGTCATTCACATCACAGAGAGCGGCCGGGGTTCCCACCTGAGACATTTTGGAACACCAGACTTAGAGGAGACGGTGAGCAGGTATTATGCCCCTGTCATAAAGAATGTATGCAAGCAATGGGACGGATTTTGAGCCCCACACTCCCTTCTGTCAACGGATTATTCACTGCAGTGCCGAACCTCGTACAGTTCGTATTGTTCACGCAGGAGGCCTGATTAGCCTGCGAAGCTGTTTTCCACAGCCACGATAGGGGTGAGGACAATCCCCACGCTGCCCACATCAGTGGCCACCGGCAACGATTCTCTGTCAACGTACAGATGGGCATTGTCTGAGATCACATAACGGGACCTTACTTACTGCCGACCTGTCTGACCGGTCCACGTTACCTCGCGTTCCCACCACACGTGCTGCAGTTCTCGGGACTTTACTCCTCGCTGTCCGCGAAAGGATGCCGTTTGAACACACTCTCGGTGGAGCCGATGTCACGTTTCTGTGGGTCCCCGGTCACGTCGGTCTGCCAGGAAATGAGGCCGCTGACGCTGCTGCCGAGGCTGCAGTCCTCGTACCTCAGTCTGCGAGTACCTATATTCCCTCCGACGATTTCTGTGTTGCCGTCTGTCAGGATGTGGTGTCACTTTGGCATCGCCAACGGTCCTCCCTTAACGGGAATAAGCTTCAGCTTATTAAGCCTCTCCCAGCACCTCGGACAACCTCCTCTCGGCCCTCCCACCTGGAGGAGATAATTTTAACTCGGCTGCGTATTAGGCACTGCCTTTTTAGCCATCGTCATTTGCTCAGTGGCTCTACCCCAACACTTTGTACGCATTGCGCCCAAATTTTAACTGTCCACCACTTGCTGTTGGAATGCCCTATTTCTAGCAATTTACATCCCAGCTTGGGTTCGTGGTCTGATTTATCAGCAGTTTTAGCGAATGAAATGCGGGCTGTCGACAACGTTTTACTTTTTATCTGCCGAAGCAATATGGTGCAGGCCATTTAATTTTTAGCTTTGGACCTACATTTCTGTATGGTGTTTTTTTAGCCCCCTTTCAATGTACCTGTTTTTAGATGTCTCCTATTCTGTCCGTTGGGACTGACGTGTAGTCGTTTAACTCCTCTCTGTGTTTGTGTCCTATGGTTTTGACTTGGGCGTGTATGACTCCAGTTGTTTCTTGCACCCTAAAACAAAATAATACAATCTGAGACTGGGGGTCATTTTTAACTATTGTTGTTACACAATGTATGCTGTGTACATCTATAACACAATAAATATGCGTTTCCAACTGTTGGTCCCCTATATTAGTATAATCAATTGTGGACCCACTATCACCTGTTCCAGTTTCACCCAAAAGGTTTGAGACACACTCTACAAAGCATTCATGAATATAGACACAAAAACTGAACTAAAAGTATTTCAACATTTGAAATAAATTATTGAAAAGAACATGTTTTCACTAATTCATTTTGTTTCACAAAGCATTAGGCTAATTGTGAAATATAAAGAAATAGAGAGCTTGTGAATGTGTTTTAAAGCGTGCATAATGAGTTTCATTTAAGTGTATTTTGAGTGCATTTTTTGAAGTTAAACTTCCTGTTACCTGTAGGTAAGAAATGCATTCAGCTATAAGTCTAAATCTATGTACAGACTCTGAAAAGCACCGTGAAGTGCACAGCAGAGGGTACTTGGCATGTTGTGACATGTCAGGATTTCTGCTGTTGCAGTCGCATACAGAGAGCTTGAGGACGGACCACCTAAATGCCTCTGTGCCTTCTCTAATTAGTCTCATCAAGTCTTTGTGCTCCCTATGCTGGTGACGTGTAGGGTGCCAACGATAATTTCTAGATTCTTCACTTAATACTACTACTCCTGAATTTTGTTTGTTTTGTACAATGTGTTGATGTCATCGGTGTGCATACAATACTTTTTATTCTATTTGTTGTCATATTTGTATTTTTACAGGTACAAATAAATCAACGTCTTTATACCTAAAGTCATTTAGAAAGGTATTCCCATAGTTCCGTACATTTAATTAAGATACTCATGCATGATTTAATAACAGTGTTCTTGGAAGTACACTTTAAGAGCTTTTCTGGAAGAACACCTGTTATTCGTTTCTTTAATTTAAGTGTATTATACAATTGTGCACCTAGATAAAACACACTGCTTTTGCGTCTTCTCCTTATTTTCCTTTTGTAGATGAAGACAACAGCTTTATCTTTTTCTACAGTATAGATGTGTATAGTGCTATGATTTTTCTTTGTATGCACTGTGTTCCAGAATACAAATTCTCAAGCAACAGTCAGGAAATCTAACACTACAAATAATTCTCTGTGATTAGTCCAATGACTGTGTCTGGTTACGTTTCTCACTGCTCTCTTTTCGATTTTGAAAATGGTTTCTAAATTCTGAAAACTCTTTCCCCAGAATATAGTCCCATAGCTGAGGACTGAATGATCATAGCTGATGTCTACAGCTCTCAGACTTGCACTGCTGCATACTGATGCAAGGGCTTGAAGCCTGTTGTGGACAGCTTTCTTGACACTTTGTTAACATGTTCACTCCACTTCGGGTGACTGTCAGTGTACAGCCCTAAGCACTTAGTGCTCGGTATATAGTCTACGGAAGTGGTGTGTAGCTTTAAATTTAAGAGACTGTGTTTACCATTTATTCTGAAGCACAATTTTTTTTTTTTTTTTTTTTTTTTTTTTTTTGAGGGCTACTTTACTCTCTGACGACCACCTATAGGCGTTCTTGATTGCTCTGCCAGCATTTTCTAAAGCTAGTGAAAGGTCTCACTGGTGAGTAGTACTGTCATCATCTAACAGTATTTTCAAGCCAACCTGATATATACTGTAGGAAGTTGATATACACTGGTACACAAAACTTTTTGTGTGTTGTGTCACTGAAGAGTAACATACACTATGTGATCAAAAGTATTTGGACACCCCCAAAACCACACGTTTTTCATATTAGGTGCATTGTGTTGCCCCCTACTGCCAGGTACTCCATATCAGCGACCCCAGTAGTCGTTAGACGTCATGAGAGAGCAGAATGGGGTACTCCGTGGAACTCACTGACTTCGAATGTGGTCAGGTGATTGGGTGTCACTTGTCATATGCCTGTATGCAAGATTTCCACACTCCTAAACATCCCTGGGTCCACTGTTTCCAATGTGACAGTCAAGTGGAAACGTGAAGGGTGACGTACAGCACAAAATCGTACAGACTGACCTCATCTGTCAACTGACGGAGACCGTCGACAGTTGAAGAGGGTCGTAATGTGTAATAGGCTGACACTTATCCAGACCGATGACACACAGGAATTCCAAACTGTATCAGGATCCATTGCAAGTTCTATGAGTGTTAAGTGGGATGTGAGAAAACTTGGATTTCACTGTCAAGCGGCTGCTCATAAGCCACACATCACGCCGGTACATGCCAAACGACGCCTCACTCGGTGTAAGGAGCATAAAACACTGGACGATTGAATAGTGGAAAAACGTTATACAGAGTGAAGAATCACGGTACACAATGTGGCGATCCGACGGCAGGGTGCGGGTATGACGATTGCCCGGTGAACGTCATTTGACAGTGCGTGTAGAGCCGACAGTAAAATTCGGAGGCAGTGGTGTTTTAGTGTGGTCGTGTTTCTCATGGAGGGGGCTCGCAATCCTGTTGTTTTGCATGGCACTATCACAGCACAGGCCTACACTGATGTTTTAAGCACCTTCTCGCTTCCCATTGTGAAAGAGCAATTCGGGGACGGCGATTGCACCTTTCAACACGGTCGAGCACCTGTTCATAACGCACGGCCCGTGGTGGAGTGGTTACACGACAATATCCCTGTAATGGACTGGCCTGCACAGAGACCTGACCTGGATCCTACAGAAAACATTTGGGATGTTTTGGAACGCTGACTTCGTGCCAGGCCTCACCGACTGACACCAGTACCTCTCCTCGGTGCAGCACTCCATGAAGAATGGGGTGCCATTTCCCGAGAAACCTTCCAGCACCTTATTGAACGTATGCCTGCCAGAGAGGAAGCTGTCATCAAGGCTAAGGGTGGGCCAACACTGTATCAAATTCCAGCATTTCTGATGGAGGGCTCCACGAACATGTAAGTCATTTTCTGCCAGGTGTTTGGATACTTTCGATCATGCAGTGTAGTTCGATGAAACTTGGGCAGTACATAGAACTGCTTCACTGTAGTGCAGGAGGTCCTGTAGTGCAGGAGGTCACTGAAGGAAATACGCAATGAGATGAATAGAAAAGATGCTTTTACTCGCAGTGTCTGTGATTTATGACGGTCCCCGGGACATCACAAAAGGTGGGACACAGTTCTTAATAAGGTGTGGGATCGCCACAGATAGCAGTGCAAGCTACGCATCATTCTCTCGAGCTGGGGAACGTTTGTTGAGATTGGGTATTCCATTGCTCCACCTGCATGGTTGACACCTGCTGGATGCTCACTGGTGTATACGCATCTTCCCAACGTGCTCAATGAGGTTTAAGTGAGGTGGCCAGGCTGGTCAGTCCATTCACTGACTAACCTCTCGTTCCACAGTTCGTTACAGTCACCCATAAAAACAAAGTTGGGGCCAAATACAGCCCCAAAAGGATGCACACAGGGTAAGAGTTCAGTGTCACAATAACAACGATCGGTGAATGTATCGCGTTCAAAGATTTATAGGTTAGTACGTCTGTCCGACATTGAGCCTCCCCACACCGTGAGGCTCCGACCACCAAAATTATCACATTCAAAAATATTCCCGAGTTCATTACACGCTCCCACTTCTTGCTGCACTGCAGCACAACCACACATGCCGACGATGGACCGGCAATTGTTCACTGCAGTGGTGAAGGAATGGGATGCTCTACCACACGAACATCTTACTGATCCTGTAACTGGCACATTGCAGAGCACACACTGTCAACTGTGACGGTCACACACCCTATTAAGAAACATGTACTGCCCTTTGTAGTATCCGGGGGTCTGTCACAAATCGCGGTGACTCGAGTGTAACCGTTGTCCTCGAATCAGAGTGTCAATTTTGTACACCTGATGGTGTATATCTTTGTTACCTTCTGCAATATACTGTAGCAGTTCTTTCTGCGTGTGGTCCAAGTTTCATTGAGCTTTGTTACTTGGCAGTGACACATCATGCAGAAGATACCTTCCTCCTGTAGTTTTACACACCAGTGTATATTGGGAACAATATTGGACCCAAAACACTTCCTTGAGGGTCTCCAACCTTAGCGCACTGTGGATCTGATATGAAATGTACTTACAATGTCAACATCACATCCACTATGTGCTGCTGTTGGCAATCGTTTCTATCAGTTGCAACCGATCGAGTAACAGTCCACAGTAGGCAACGAGACTTTAATGAATCCAATGAAGTTTTCAGCAGAAGATACTAATTGATTATTTTGATTTTGACACTGAGAGTGTGAGTTCGGTGATTATTGATCTGGCTGTTATGGTTTATAGGGTTGGTTACTAGTTCTTGCATTTATTTCTTGTGTCGTGTGTTTCTCAGATGTGACAGGATTTCTTGGAGTATTGTTTTGGATTTCAATGTTATAGTTTTGTTGTGAGTTGGTGAAGCCAACAAATGTGAGTGTAAGAAAACTGGTTGTGGCAACTGACTGATCTGTAGTGTAGCTCGAGGTATACGTATCTTACAGTTTGGTTGTGAGTCGGTGAAGACAACTAATGCGACTGGAGGAAAAGTAGCTGTGACGATGGAGCGAACTGTAGCATAGCCTGATAATCGTTTCAGAAACTTTATGAGTTATTTTGAAAATGTCCCGATCTCCGAGATGGTGATTGGGCAGGAACCTACAAGAAAAGCTTAAATTGTACAGAATAATCTGTTTTAAATGACAGTGGCCTGCACAACGTACTCCTTTATGCCACCGCGTAATTTCGTAGACTCCGTATCAAGATGGCATTTATCAAACACTATTTTCTTATCAGTTCAATCATTTTGTCTTATCATTTGACTAACAGTTCTTTGTGTTCATTTCCTATTATTCACCGTGCAAACAGTTACTAGCTGCAGTACGCAATGGAAATGGTGTACTACACTGTAAGTGCATATTAACCGTTGGTTTTCTATGACTTGAATCTCCTGAAGAAGTGTCAGGTTTCTACATATTATACTCTGTATTCTACACATAAATGATGCCATTTATTAATTAATTCCCTTAATCCACTATAGATCATGGTGGTCAACTGTATCAAAAGCCTTTGACAGATCTAAGAAAAGGCCTTAACTAAGTGGCTCTAAAATGACTTTTGTGAATCACATAGTTTTGTATTCTGGGCCTCTCTCAAGATTTGAAGCCAAACTGTTTTTTGCAAATGAGATTGTATTTCTATTCTTTCAACACGCACAATGTGTTTTCCTCTAAACCTGTCAAGTTTTTGCTCTTTAATCGCTTTACAACAGATGATAAATTAGCCACTGTAGTGGAAGCAGTACCACTGAATTATATGTATAGTTTTGTGTTGATACATTACAAATTTTTGGAAAACTTTCCTCTATCTTTGTTACAATGCCAATAAAGTGGGTGTTCATAAAGTTTGCTATGCTTCTGTGGCACATTTTAAGTTTTCTTTCTTCTGGATTTTTGTGTTTGTACACACCTGTTTCACCTCTTCTGTTTCTTGTTTCTCTGTGGTCCAGTTAGCCTTACAATTGAATCACTGATTTCAGAAGGGCCCTATGTCCGTCTGACATAGTTGTGAGAAAAGTGGAAAAAAACTAAGCTAATTTTTACAGGACGTTTTCTTAATTGCCTGCAGTGCCCATCTGAGAAATACCACTATGAACAATTATCTGACTTACTATATACTCAAAGCTAAATATTTCTCTTTGATATAAGGCTTTTCTGAAATAAGTGAGAAATGAAAATCTTGAAACCTTTACATCACACAGGCAGTGCATGTAAGTAAATGTTAGAGAGACATTTAAACAATTCATAATATCCGTTCATGAAAAACTGTTTATCAAATACTAGAAATCTGAAATCACACATCTCTGGCCAATGCTCCTGCAGCTGTTGGCCAATTATGAATGGTACCTCAGAATCCTAAGGGATGTTCTTCCTGCACTATGTAAGCAGCTGACTTCTTCATACCAATCATCATTTTTGCATTGATAGGAATATAGTTACTTGAAATGGCTCAAACATCTGGGAAATTGACACTGAATTGACAAATACAGGTAGTCCTAATTTGAATCTGTGGGTATTTAAATCATTAATCTTACTGCAGCCTGTTACAGTCTCAAGTATCTCATCACTGAAGACAAAATGACGAAATGTTGAAACACTGAATGCTACTTTTAAGTCCCTTCATGATGTAACTGTCTCTAGTGAACGAGTTGTCCTCTTGTAGAGTGTTGTCCACCACAACTTGAAATTCATCTATCGAGATAATCTTTACAGAGAATTGTACCCTCACACTCAACGATACAACCACTTCAACGTAATTCGTAATAGTATATACTCTGTCAGTTCTTCAGTGTTTCCTCGATTGTGCTAAAAGCTCTATCAGACAATAAAAAAGTGCCCCGATAGGAAACAACACCTTTATTTTTGGAAATTTTCCAGCATCCATGAAAGTTTGACACATTCTTATTAAACAGCGACTTTTGTTTTGCATTGGGCAGTTATTACAAAAACAGATGAACAATTTTTATGTCCTTAGGGATGCATGAGGTGAGGTACTGATACAAGGAAGTGCACACTTCATTAGGACCTTTGTGGGTGATGCATTTGTCATGAAGGTAATGAAATGCTGTATTCTCTTTCAAATTGTGAATACTGAAAACATTAACTGTCAGCTGCCGGAGATAAAATAGTTTGGTAGATGAACATTCCACGTGAAATCGAGCTCACACTCAAAATATTTATTCCCTTTGCACAGCCTTTCGCTTACATTCAAAGCAGTATAGAATCTCTTGGCTCTTCTCTTGTGCACCGTTAAATCAGTAACTGCAGTCTGTAGAGATGCCTCATTCAAAATTTTGTTTTTAATTTTCACTGTTAACTGCTCACATTCACAACCTGCATCTGCCTGTGGTCTGCCAAAATGAAGGTAAAAATCCTGGTCAAATATTTTCACATAGTATTCGTATAAATGAAGGTCAAAACCATGGTTAAAAATTTTCATGTATTATTTGTATTTCAGAGAAAGGGGATTGACTTCTTTGAAAGCTCATACATGATCCCCTCCTTGATATGTCATTTTACTTTTTCTGTCTGTATTAGGCTCTGAAGGTAAAGGTTTTGTTCATCTTTAGTACTAAGATCCAGAAAATGTGTGTGAATTGATAATTGATCATCTTGACTAATGGATTCCAAACACTTAGAACAGCATGTACAAGGCTGTCCGACAGATTTTTCTGGTATTAGCTTACCTCAGTTAATTGGTATGCTGCAATTCTTTTCTTATGGATAGGTTCAACTTCACAGTCAGATTCATTCATATTCGATAGATCAGGTCCTACTGCTTGTTCTACAACAATGACTTTGAAACAAACCACAGATGCATTATTTATATTGTTCACCCACCTATTCTAACAATCACGTCATCTCAATAAAGTACATGGAGTTATTGCTCAGAACTGTTAAAGCGTCCTATTTCCTGGACTTGGGGCTCTTTTGAAATCAATGAGAATTTCTTTGCTCTATATTTCAGCTATTTGACAAAATGCGGAGGTAGTTTCCTCACCTATCAGTAAGTGGACTCCTAAAGAACATATAAATGTACATAGCATAAGATGTCATAAAAGTGGACTTACGGCCATTCTGAGATACGTGATTCAATTACTACAGTCCTTCATCGGCCGACTTTTTCACAGCATAGAATATTGTCCTGTAGCTTTTTTCATACTTTTGATGGTAATGCAAGAAAACTAGATCACTGTAATTGTTTTTAATAGAGCTGAGGGGCTTGAAAGTTTGAGCAGTATTTCCAGTTCTTTTAGTAATGTATTTCTTTTGGGTAAATGTTTCAGTACGAATTAATATCTTGGGGGATACTACTTCAAATTCTGCCTTAAGCAAACACGTGAAATTGTAGAACTTCTGATGACAACTGTTTTTGCATGTACAGGGTGTCTGTGCAAGAGATATACACAAACAAATCCTTATAATAAAAGAAAAAGACATTTTATGTTGTTGGGTATACACGCAATAAAACATTCTGCAAGATGTGATCCTCACCATTTCGTAACGGCACCGAGTTGCACGGAGCAGGTGCGCCAGTGGCAACACACCTATCTCGACACGCTGGTGAACTATGCGTTTCGACAGATTCCTCCGTACATCATTTTCCAGCAGCACAGTGCCCCATCTCACTATCACGGGGATGTTACCACATTTCTCCACGAAACATTTCCTGAGCACTGCATCAGAAAGGGGGAGAGGGCCAGGGTCCTATTACCTGGTTCCCTCATCTCCCAGTCTGACTCCACCGAATTTCAGTGCACGGGGTTTTATCGAGAACACTGTTTACAGAACAATGGTTCGAGATCTAGTAGATTTGAGAAAATGGATCTACGCTGCGGTAGAGGCCACAAAACCTGACACGCTTACGAACACGTTGCAAGAAGTGGAGTACCTTTTCAATATCATTTGATCTACAAACAGTGTCCACAGTGAACTGTACCAATGTGCATAAAAATGTTTGACCTTCTGTGTACAACTCTGGACAAATAAAGTCATAAACCTAATAGGTACTGAAATACAGGGTGGGCTAGATAAAAATGGTCCGGATGAGTGGATACCATTTGTGGCACCACGAATGGAGGAGGAAATGACCTAAAGTTGCTTCCAACAGGATGGAGCAGCTGCCCTTTGGAGCACATTTACACAATCTGCACTGTCAGAAGTCAGTCTGGTCGTGGTCCTACCTGCCACCCAGATTACGTGATTTCTCACTTTGTACGGGGAACCCTCAAGTCTAAAGTGGATCGCAGCAACCCTCATAGTCTTCAAAAAAACTGCAACAGAACGTTTTGGATGAGACTGCAGCAGTCCGGCTTCGAACCTCCTCGAGCAACTCGCTGACTGGGGCCCAGGAGTGCCAAGAGGTGAGTGGTGTTCACTTTCGACATATGCTGTAGCTAGGTTAGTACCATATTTCCTTTCCTCTGTTGTGTTTCCTTGTACCCTTAAACTATGTTCTGCATGCCATTTTTATTTGCCCCGTGCTGCATAAACAAATATTTTCATATACATTTAGCCTGGACACCCTATACTTCTTCCCATCTTAAATATAAGTAAAGTTCTTGCTAGCATAGCTGATTTAGAATAAACTCTTTCTATGTGCATGCTGTTTCACTGGTCTTTCTACAGTAGCTTTAAATAATGGAAAATCTAGGGCAGAATGTAACGATATTATGAAATGGATAGTTGCTACTTACCATATAGTGGAGATGCTGGGTTGTAGATGGATCCAACAAAAAGTCTGTCGCAAAATAAAGTTTTGGCCAACAAGGCCCTTGTCAAAAATAGACAAAACACACACACGCACGACTACAGTCTCTGGGCAGGGAGGGGGAGATGTGTCACGGTACAGGAATGGTAAAGTGCTGCTGGGGAGTGGGCAGGGATGAGCTGGAGAGAGGGTGGTGTTGCTAGGTGCAATCGGGTGGTTAGACGGAGGGCAGGGGAGAGGTGGGGTGGTAGTGGAAAAGGAGAGAAGTAAAAGGACTGGATGTGTTGGTGAAATAGAGGGCTGTGTAATGCTGGAATGGGATCAGGGAAGGGGCTAGATGGGTGAAGTCAACGACTAAAGAAGGGAGAGGCCAGGAGGGTTACAGGAACGTAGGATATATTGCAGGGAGAGTTCCCATCTGCTTAATTCAGAAAAGCTGGTGTTGACGGGAAGGATCCAGATGGCACGGGCCGTGAAACGGTCACTGAAATGAAGACTGTCGTGTTAGGCGGTGTGCTCAGCAACAGGATTGTCCACCTGGCCACAGTTTGTCGGCGGCCATTCGTGCGGACAGACAGCTTGTCAGTTGTCGTGCCCAAGTAGAATGCAGCACAGTGGTTGCATCTTAGCATGTAGGTCATATTACTGGTTTCACAGGAGCCCTGCATTTGATGGGATAGGTGATGTTTGTGACCTACTCCAGTCCTATAACTCTCCTGGCCTCAACCTTTGTTAGTCGTTGTCCTCACCCATCTAACCCCTTCCTTGTATCCATTGCAGCACTACACAGCCCTATATTCCACCAACACACCCAGACTTTTTATTTATCTCCTTTTCCACTACCCCCCCCCCCCCCCCCACACACACACACATTTTGGCAGTGGGCTATTGACAGCTGGGTTCGAGACCATTCAGGCCAAAAAGTTACTCGTCTGCAGTTTTACCAGCTGTCGATTTATCCGTGGAATTGTGCTGCAGCTGTGGGTAACGGCACTTCTAGATTTTTAGCCTGTGGGATTTATCCACACCAACTGCCCACCAAAATCTGACCACACACTTGCAACATATGACAGAGTAACAGGCGATACAATTAAAAATGGCAGCAAATGTACAACTGACATGCAATTTAGAGCAATCTTTTAATCCTGCCGTACAATCCACAAGCCGTATTTCAACGTCTATTCCTGCACCCGCACAGCTCAGTCCCAAAGCAGCAATAGCTATACGCAATGCAGGACCATAGAGAAGTAGTGGAGAATGATCTGATAATTCCCCTTTTCATGACGCAAGTCCTATTCCTAAGGTTTTGGCATCTAAGCCAACCAAGAGGAAAACACAGATTGCAGAGGTTCTAATGAGCAGTCCCAAAAGAAGGCAGATGAAAGGCAAAGCACAAAAGAACAGATCAAAATGCCACATTCTGCGAAGGATGACCACGGAGTTCATCTTCGAGCAATGAGGAATCTTTACACCCGATTAACACAAATGGAGAGAATCACAGCGGTGAAGATATTTGCCCTGACTGTAAAAGGATCCGAGTGTGACTGGATTCAATGCACTGGATGTATGGGTAAGAAGTGGTTGCCTGATTACTGTGGAAATGACAACGACTACTGCAACATCCAGACTATTCTTGTTTGTATTTTTCATAAACAATATAAATTAGTTGTGTTATACTAGATTAACAAATTCTGTTTCCTTCACACAGTTGCATCTCCCTCTAGTACAAGTAGAATCTTACCCAGCTACCAATGCAAGATGCCGGCTATACAGTGCCTTCACTGTCACAGTGTATCTGCCATTTATTCAAATATTTACTGTTTGTATTTGAATGGATTTTATTTCTGAGTAAAATTAATTATACATTGCTTAATCTATTTCCCTGGCAGACCAACTGATTAGTGATGAAGGTAACCGGCTACAGCACGTGTGTACGGATGTAATTCAGAACATGTTCTTTACAGTTGATGATCAAAGGAACTAACTGTTACATTTAGTTCTGTTCATTTCCAAATGTTGCAGCACCTCTTGTGATTGTGCCACTATGGCGAAATACAGGTTATGTGACAAAACAGATAAATGTATCAATCTGCACATTATCCGATTTGTGGAGTTTAATGCATGCAGCAATGATTTGCTAGAATTATTTAGTAAAACTATGGGGTTTGGAGAAGCACAAAATGAGCTTAATTTTCCAGATATAGGTAAGAAGAGAAAGTCTATAGCTTCCTTTACTGATTTAATGGGAATTTTAACTTTTGAAAATGTTAGTATAAATTTGAACAAAAAGAACTTTCAGAATTTTTGTAATTGTTTTATTCCCCTATTTAATTGTGATGATTTCTGCACACCATCTGTATCAATGTAAGACTAACGAGACTGTTGCATGGCGACATTGTTAGGTAGCTAATGACCGATTTGAAACATTATGCCTTCTGTGTGGGGACACAGCCCAGACCGGTGAGGGGAGGGATGGGGGGGGGGGGGGGGGGGGGGGGGGGGAGGATCTCGAGAATCTCGTTTGCAATTATGTTCCTGCAATTTCTCTACAACGAGGCCTGAAACATTACTGTAAAAAAATGCATGATAAAAATCCAATATGACAAGAATGAACTAGGAAGAGGGAAGAGACTCAGAAGTCCACCGTAATTATTCAATTAAAATACAAAAACATGTACGCAATAAATACATCTGCTACGACAGCTAAGAAGAGAGTGAGTAACATCCACTTTTTATTCAATTCAAGAGAAGGAAGTGCACTCTCTTCTTCCAAAGAGAGCAAAAATTAATTTCCTACCATTGCTTTTCAGAGATGAATAGTTAACATACAATTAAATATTTCGATTACATATAGTTTCACATCATTTTACACATTTATTTACACATAGAACAAAAATTATTTATAATACTCAATGAATATCCACTAAGTTTCGGGGTATATTTCCGTTTCTTGTCCTTACACGAGTCATTCTTCTCCACCCCCCTTGAATACTTGACTTCTATTTGTCCACACAAATACATGACACTTATTCAACTGTAGAATATTTAGCAAAGTATTTATTAAAGTTCTGTTATGAGACAACACCTTTTTATATAATCAAACTCCACAAAATTCACATTTAGTCCATGTCCTTTTGTAAGACCGTTGGAAAAAAAAGTTTTACTCTTCACAATTATGAAGTTCTGACTGAATGATTAGGTTCAAAAGTTTCACAAAAGATACTACTGCCTTTAGTAAAACTATTCATTCTTGTTTAGAAAATGGATATTAAATAACAGTACAACAAAAGGAGTCCTTTTATTATGTTGAAAAATTTCATACATTTGTCCTTTTATTGTTGATAAAAAATGGTAAACTGCACTCACAAGTGCAGTCAGTGGATGTACATGCTATAAATGAGATGCACGAGGTACACAGAGAGCACGCCCAGTGTGGCCCGGTTTTCATTCAGCGAAACCAGCTGCCGTAGGTAGTAACGCGTAGCAAACAGACGACTTTGCTCGACGGTCCCTGTCGGCGAACACAGCTAGCAGTAAAGAAACTGTAGCACACTACGCTCAGTGCGCTGTGTCGGCAGGCCGGAGAACTCTGTGGGTAGACAAGGTGGCGACAGCTCGGTGAGGGGTGCTGGACAAAATGGTTGTGCCAGCTTCTGAGCGTGCACTTCTCAGCTCGTTCCGAACGCGACAGGCTGTCATCTTGGTGTACAGATTCCCTCAGAAACATGCAAAGTTCAAAAGAGTAGTATTAGTGATACAAAAATATTTAGCCAAAGCAAAGCTGCGCCAAGGAAAGACTTGATTAATACATCATAGTTTCATACACATAATTTTATTATGTGTAAACGACTTTGAATCCATGTAAGTTGAGGACTTTAGTTCTTCAACTAGATTTGTGTTGGCATTACTGTTTGTACACCACTTCAGATTATAAATCGAGTGAGTCTCAAGATTGTACACACTGTGTTCAGTTAGCATAACAACACTCATTAAGCACATTAGTGCGCACCACAGTCATTTGAGTAATGACAATGCAATCGCTGCTTATTAAGTCTGTATTAGAAAACACACTTGGCACGCAATAAAGTCTTGTGTGTGTGACAATGAAGACAGTAGATGACCACAGAAATTTTCCACTGTGTCGTCTGGAGTCCAGCCCAACCACTTGCACGTTTTCTGTTTTGTGGAGTTTATTGTGTGAAATAATAATGTACTAGAGACTATGGGGTCAGAACAAGGCCAATATGACCTAAATTTTCTAGATGAAGGTAAGAAACGAAAGATGACGTGAAAAGCGAAAGTCTAATATTACGAAAGAAAAGACTGTGAAAGGGCAAACCTACACTAGTTCATCTTGGAAGGGGCGGGGGGGGACACCATTATTCAAGTAGTTGAGTGAATACAAAAATGTTATCCGAAGTTGATAAAAAAAGATGAAATAGAAAATCTATCAAAATTTCATGATCTTAAAAACAAAACTCAACAAACCTTTATCTACAGCAGCACATAGAAGTTTTTCACATTAAGAACCATTTTGATCATGCAGAACATTCAAAGTAAAGAAGAGCAGTCCTCATTTTCTGTGTACTGCGTAACCCAAACCGCACAGAAATTTGTATAAAAGATCTGATAAATGTTGACTGTAGGACACAGAAAAGGTTTTCAGGACAGGATCACGTTTATTCTGAGGTTACAAACCACAAATGGCAGCAGTTCCAGTACCTATGCAGAACCACGGGATATCTGCAAAGCGATCTACGATCACATAAATTCATTCCCGGTTGAAATGTCGCACTATGGAAGAAAAGAAATAAAATATCTGCATTCTTTAGTCAATGTGAAAACTATGCAGAACCTCTTTACAATGTCCCACCTTGGAACTGTTAAATATTGCTTTTATCTGTAATACTTCAATAACAATTTCAAACTAAAGTTTAGAGACCTCAAATTCAAGTCTGTCCGACTGATACACGGTTGGCACAGTGTGGACTGGACATTCACAAACACACAAGCCACAAGTTCTACACGGAGCTACAGACAAACAGACAAGCCACAAGTTCTACACGGAGCTACAGAATTGTAGACAAGTAATTGCCAGCGATGATTTGACGTGTGTACTCTTGTTCGACTTTATGCAGCACTCGCCTGAACCAAGCGTCCGAGTGCGAGAAGTGTTTTACTCGAGACAGCTATTTTTGTTTGATTTTGTGTAATAAATCTGAAGGACGGCGAGAATGCAGGTGAATCTGTTTGACTCGTGCCGCGGTTGCACCAATGTGAGCACCCTTCCCTCGGCAGTGCGCTTCCACTCGGGAGCCCTCTTCTCACGCGATATACTGCGAACTGCGGACAGAGGGCAGGTCGAGAGGCAGGTTCCACATCTCTAGATTTCTGAAAAGCATTTGACACAATACACCGCTGCAGACTTTTAACAAAGTTACGAGCATACGGAATAGGTCCTCAGATACGTGAGTGACTCGAAGACAAGCGAAGTAATAGAACCCGGCACATTGTCCTCGACGGCGAGTATTCTTGGAACACGAGGCTGCCGCCAGGAGTACCCCTGCTAAGGGTGACAGGATCGCTCTTATCCTCTATACGTACAAGTGATCTGTCGGACAGGGTGATCGACAATCTGCAGCTGTCTGCCCAGTCGCTGCGGTATGTGGAAAATATCACCGAGTGACTACAGGAGTATACGGGACGACTTGGAAAAATTTCTAGTCGATTTAACAAATGGCGGCTAGCACTGTATGAGAAAAATGTAAGTTAATGCAGATCAGTAGAAAAAGCAAGCCCATTTTGTTTTGGGGCCAGAAACAACTAGGGTAATATGCACCCATGTCACAACTGTAGAACTTGAAGAC
Source organism: Schistocerca cancellata (assembly GCF_023864275.1). Classification (NCBI taxonomy): domain Eukaryota; kingdom Metazoa; phylum Arthropoda; class Insecta; order Orthoptera; family Acrididae; genus Schistocerca; species Schistocerca cancellata. The sequence goes on along the minus strand of NC_064636.1, from coordinate 144,938,845 downwards.
GAAAAAGCCGTCAAAAGTGACTACAGTGTTACATCTAAATCTACATTGATCTACATTTATACTCCGCAAGCCACTGAATGGCGTGTGGCGGAGGGCACTTTACCTGCCACCGTCATTACCTCCCTTTCCTGTTCCAGTCGCGTGCGGTTCGCGGGAAGAACGACTGTCTGAAAGCCTCCGTGTGCGCTCGAATCTCTAATTTTACATTCGCGATCTCCTCGGGAGGTATAAGTAGAGGGAAGCGATATATTCGATACCTCGTCCGGAAACGCACCCTCTCGAAACCTGGACAGCGAGCTACACCGCGATGCAGAGCGCCTCTCTTGCAGAGTCTGCCACTCGAGTTTGCTAAACATCTCCGTAACGCTATCACGGTTACCGAATAACCCCGTGACAAAACGCGCCGCTCTTCTTTGGAACTTCTCTATCTCCTCCGTCAAACCCATCTGGTACGGATCCCACACTGACGAGCAATACTCGAGTATAGGTCGAACGAGTGTTTTGTAAGCCACCTCCTTTGTTGATGGACTACATTTTCTGAGGACTCTCCCAATGAATCTCAACCTGGTACCCGCCTTACCGACAATTAATTTTATGTGATCATTCCACTTCAAATCGTTCCGCACGCATACTCCCAGATATTTTACAGAAGTAACTGCTACCAGTGTTTGTTCCGCTGCTGACGACGAAGGCAGCCCTGACGCCACTGTCAGTCCGAGAGCTATCAGTGTACACAAAGGTAATATCACAAAGTTCAGTGTGAAGGTCGAGAAATTTACGGCGACAGAGCGAGTCTGGAGTAGAGTCCTCGGGAAGCAAATGACGTCCGAGGTGAACGTGGCCTGCTGCACAAAGCCAAAGTGGTGAAGGGCAAAGTGGCAGGTACTGTGAAGTTAAGCTTCCAGAGAAATACCCAAAAGTGAACTCCAGGAAGTAACAAAGAAGAAGGACGCACCCTATACTGGTGATCAAACGCGTCATCGAAGGAGGAGGCATCGGACAGGTAGTCAGACACAGCGTACGAACGACAAGCGTGTCTGCCGAGGAGAAAATCACGGCAGTACGACAGCAGTAGTTTGGCAGCTTCCGCATACAGACTCTCAACTGTGCTAGTATAAAAGGTGCCAGTGGCCAAATGGATGCCACAACGGGGGATCGTTTAAAGATGGCATAAAATGGACAGACGTGCAGATGCACAAACGAAACACTCATAGTCTAGTATTGTACAGACAAGGGACTAGTACAAACAGAGGGGAACGATGCAATCAACTCCCCAGGAAGTACTGCTCAGGACATGTGGGGCACTGAGGGACCGCGTACATTGGGCAGCCATGTAAGATGTGTGAGAGGACCGAGGAAGTTTCCTATTGAGCACGAGCCCCACGAATTTCATAGTTTCATCAAATGGAAGAAAAACAGGCCCAAGATGTAAAGACAGTGGAAGAAACCGATTTCTCCACTAAAAATTCATACAAACAGTTTTGTCAGTGGAAAAGCGAAAGCCACTGTCGATGCACCACAGTAAATATGGTCGAGACAATGCTGAAGATGTGGCTCAAGGAGACAGGTCTGTGGAGAACTGCAACAGGTAACAAAATCGTCAACGAAAAGGGAGACTACGAGATGCCCAGTGGGAGACGGGCCATAATAGGGTAAAGGGTGACAGCAAAGAGGATGACACTCGGGATGGAACCCTGAGGCACACCGTTTTCTCGGTAGAGGTGTCCGACAAGGCGGAATCACATGTGCCTTGGAAACTCAGTCTTTTAAAATTCCTGAAGGAAATGGGGCGTGCGGCCTCAGAAGCCACACATGTAGAGAATATGGAGGAAACCAGTCCTCCAGCAGGTGTTGTAGGCTTTCTCCAAATCGATAAACATGGCCACAGTCTGCTATTTCGGCAGAGAATTATTCACAGCACGGGTTGAAAAAGTGATGTGATAATCAACTGCAGAACGGCGTACTGCATACTGGCTGAGTGTGACTCGTACATTCCACCACCTTGCATACACTACTAATGAGGCGGTAGCTAGAAGGAAGGTGTTTCTCCTTACTGGGTATAGGTATGGGTATGGGTATGACATTGGCTTCATATCAGCACCTGGGAAATACGTCCTCTGCCCAGATGCAATTGTATGTACAAAGGAGAAAGTGCTTGCCTGCAATAGAAAGGTTCTGCGACATCTGAATGTGAACGTTGTCCGAGCCTGGGGCGGAGGGTCGGGATGAAGTGAGAGCACGATCTAGCTCTCTCATAGTAAAGACAGCATTGTAACAATTCTTAGGAGAGAAGCGTATTGCCCGAGCCTCCTCCACTCGTTTCCGATAGAGGAAGGCAGGGCGATAGTGGGTGGAGCTCGAAACCTCTGCAAAATTACAGTCTGAGATGTTGGATATAGCAATAGGGTCCACTATAACACATCATCTACTACAGTAAAGGCCAGAAATTGGGGAACGGACCTCGATCCTAGAGAGCCATCAGAGGTTGGCCCACATGACAGAAGAGGGAGTGAAACTATTAAAAGAACTAGTAAATGAATTCCCTCTAGCATTTTTGATATACCAAAAATGCAATGACACTGAGTACGCAATTGTTTATAATGAATGCGGTTTGCTATCGTAGGATGACTGTGTTAAAAAACGTGGAGAGCACGTCTCCACGTACGAATTGTGCCTCGGCACACTTCAGTCCAAAAAGGGGTCGGAACACGGCTTGTAAAGATGAAGTGTGAGGAACAGAATGTTCTGCGGCAGTCAGGATAACGTTCTTTAGGTATTCTATGTAGTCATCACAACTGGGGAAATGTTTGTCGAAGGTCGCCAGGGACGAGTAAAGCCTCCAGTTGGCCTTAGAAAGCTGCCATGTAGGTGGAGTGGGAGTCAGCAAATGGATAGCACACTGGAAATGGGTGCGCAAGTTCGTGTCCAAGAGAACAGATTGCTCGAGACTACGGGCAAGTTGGGTAGTGCAGAAGGAGAGGTCCAAATGGGTATAGGTGGCCGTAGAGTCTGGAAGAATGTGGTTGCTCCCGTGTCAAGGCAAATGAGGTTAAGTTGATTGAGAAAGTCAGCCAAGAGAGCATCTCTTGGACAGATTCAGTAACCATGACTGGCATAGCAGCAACTGTCTGTTTCTACCTGGTGATGGGAAAGACCTTTCCTCTCTCATGGCAGCAGAGCAAACCGATACAAAATGGAACTAGCACGTGTGGATTTTGGCAGGGAGAGCAAATGGTCGGCTTCGATTTACTGGGAGAATTTTAGGAAAGTATGGTTCATCTTGTAAAAGAGAACATAAACTGGATGCTAGTGAGACCTATTCTTAAACAGGTGCACGGGATCTGCAGCAGATCACATTACAGAAAGACACTGAAGCAATTCAGATGCAGCTTGCTAGGTTTGTTACAAGTTTTCTAGGTTTGTTACCAGTAGGTTCGAATAACATTCAAGTATTACAAGATGCTTCGAAAAGTAAAAAAACTGGGTACGCCTAGAGAGAAGGCGGCATTGTTTCTGAGGAACGCTACGGAGAAAGATTTAAACTGTGTGCCGGGCCGAGACTCGAACTCGGGAAGGTAGGAGACGAGGTACTGGCAGAAGTAAAGCTGTGAGAACGGGGTGTGAGTCGTGCTCGGGTAGCTCAGTTGGAAGAGCACTTGCCCACGAAAGGCAAAGCTCCCGAGTTCGAGTCTCGGTCGGGCACACAGTTTTAATCTGCCAGGAAGTTTCATATCAGCGCACACTCTGCTGCAGAGTGAAAATCTCATTCTGCCTATGGAGAAAATTTAGAGAACCAGCATTTCAAGCTGGCTAAAGAATGACTATTGCTTCCAAAATACATTAAAGACACGGGACAAAAATATAAGACAAGAGAAATTGGGCACATAGATAATCTTTTTTCTTCGTTCCATCTGCGAGTGGAACAGGAAATGACTTCTAGTGGTGCACAGTACCGTTCACTGTGCACTGTATGGTGCCTTTCATAGTATTTGGTAGTAGATGTACATGTAGAGTGACAAACCCGTGCTTTTGGGACTACTGAGTTGCCGTCAGAGCAATGGTGGCAACATCAGTGGACGTCTTAGCCTTTGTTTTCTGCACGCAGCTCCAAGGCTAGAAAAGGAATAATCCTTGTCGATCACAGAAGGGGCTTTCTGCAAGGACTCTGATCGCTCCATTGCTTTGCCTTGTGTTGCATCTTTGGGCACAAGCCCTATATGTATAAAATACTTGCTTCCAGCAGTGCTGTGACTTCTTGGTGGAGCTGACTCTGGAATTGCTGTGGCTTCTTCAGTGGACACAACTGGCAGAGATGCCTCCGGCTCCTCGGGTAGCAATAACTGGCGGAGCTACCTCCAGCTTTTTAAGTAGGCATGAAATGGACGAGCTGCCCGCTGTTTCTCGGGTAGCCACGACTGGTGGAGATGACTTCAGCTGCTCGAGTAGCCACGACCGCCACAGCTGACTCCGGCAACTTTGGTAGCCATGACTGGCGGAGCTGCCTCTTGCAGTGCTGTGGTTGCACGAGTAGCCACGACCAACACACCTGACTCCATCTTCTCGGGTAGCCACGACTGGCGAAGCTATCTCGGGCAGCACTGTGGCTTCTCGAGTAGCCACGACTGGCAGAGCTGACTGGCGGAGCTGCCTCCGGCAGTGCGGTGGCTCCTCGAGTCACCGTGACTGGCAGAGCTGACTCCGGCTCCTTGGGTAGCCACGACTGGTGGCACGGTCTCCGGCATTGCTGTGGCGTCTTGAGTAGCCACAACTGGCGGACTCCGGCAGTGCTGTGGCTTCTTGAGTAGCCACGACTGGCGGAGCAGACTCTGGGTCCTTGGGTAGCCACGACTGGCAGAGCAGCCTCTGTCTTCTTGGGTAGCCATGAGTGGTAGAGCTGCTTTCGGCAGTGCTGTGGCTTCTGACTGGTAGAGCTTACTCCGGCGCTGCCGTGGCCTCTCGTTTAGCCACGCCTGGCAGAGCTGCGACTGGCGGAACTGACTCCGGCTTCTCGAGCAGCTATGACTGGCAGAGCTGACTCCAGCTCCTTGGCTAGCCACGACCGGTTGAGCGGTCTCCGGCAGTGCTGTGGCTTCTCGAGTAGCCACGACTGGCGGAGCTGACTCCGGCTTCTTGGGTCACCACGACTAACAGAGCTGACTCCAGCAGTGGTGTGGCTTCTTGAGTAGCCACGACTGTTTGAGCTGCTTCCGGAAGTGCTCTGGCTTTTTGAGTAGCTAAGACAGGGCGTGCACACTCCGACTTCTACGGCTGGTGGAACTGCCTCCGGCAGTGCTGTGGCTTCTCGAATAGCCACGACTGGCGGAGTTGAAATCGGAAGCTTCTTGGGTAACCATGGCCAGAGGAGCTGCGTTCAGCAGTGCTGTGGCTTCTCGAGTAGGCATAACTGGCGGAGCTGACTCTGGCTTCTTAGGTAGCCATGACTGGTGGAGCTGACTCCAGCTTTGTGAGTAGCCAAGACTGGCAGAGCTGACTCTGGCTTCTTGGGTAGCCACAACTGGCAGAGCAGCCTCTCTCTTCTTGGGTAACCATGACTGGTAGAGCTGCTTCCGGCAGTGCTGTGGCTTCTGACTGGCAGAGCTGACTCCGGCAGAGCTGTGGCTTCTCGATTAGCCACGACTGGCAGAGCTGCGACTGGTGGAGCTCACTCTGGCTTCTCGAGTAGCTACGACTGGTGGAGCTGACTCTGGTTCCTTGGGTAGCCACGACAGGTGGAGTGGCCTCTGGCAGTGCTGTGGCTTCTTGATTAGCCACGACTGGCAGAGATGACTCCGGCTCCTTGAGTAGCCACAACTGGCAGAGCTGCGGCTTCTTGTGTAGCCAAGACTGGCGAAGCTGCCTCTGGCAGTGCTGTGGTTTCTTGGGTAGTCGCGACTGGCAGAGCTGACTCTGGTTTCTTGCCCGCATCTCGTGGTCGTGCGGTCGCGTAGTGGTACCAGTTACCCTCTATCGTGCACCGTGCAGTGGCTTGCAGAGTGTGTATGTGGATATATATGCTGATCAGATGGGTGTAAGTCTTGCACGTAGTGAGTATGCACATAGCATCTAATAAGCAAAGCTGCGTGGCAACAGGTACATTATTGTCTGTGCAGTGCTGTAGATTCTTATGTCATGTTTGTTGCCGGTTTCTAACTGCGGGAGCTGTTAGTAAAACAGCCCGGGTTCGATTCCCGGCGGGGTCAGGGATTTTCTCTGCCTCGTGATGGCTGGGTGTTGTGTGCAGTCCTTAGGTTAGTTAGGTTTAAGTAGTTCTAAGTTCTAGGGGACTGATGACCATAGATGTTAAGTCCCATAGTGCTCAGAGCCATTTGGTCTCTGGTTTCTTGGGTAGCCACGACTGGTGAAGCTGACTGTGGCTTTTTGGGTAGTCGCGACTGGCAGAGCGGACTCTGGTTTCTTGGGTAGCCACGACTGGTGAAGCTGACTGTGGCTTTTTGAGTAGCCAAGACTGTCAGAGCGGACTCTGGCTTTTTAAGTAGCCATGACTGGCGGAGCGGTCTCCGGCCTTTTAAGTAGCCGTGGCTGGCGGCGCGGTCTCCGGCTGTGCTGTGGCTTCTTGAGTAGCCACGACCGGCAGAGCTGACTCCGGCTTCTTGAGTAGCCACAACTGGCAGTGCTGTTTCTTTGTGAGTAGCCACAACTGGTGGAGCTGCCTCCGACAGTGCTTTGGCTTCTTCAGTAACCATGACTGACGGAGCAGCCTTCAGCAGTGTTGTGGCTCCATGGGTAGCCATGACTGGCATAGCAGCAACTGTCTGTTTCTACCTGGTGATGGGAAAGACCTTTACTCTCTCATGGCAGCAGAGCTGGATGCCAGTTGCAAAGCAGTGGGCAGGAATGTACACGTCTGCCGACTGTTAACATTGAGGATACAGAGCTGAGGCTGCATTTAATATTGTGGCATGTGATTTCCTCGTGTTGTCCTTGTGGCCCTCTGTTGACAGTTGATCTGTCAAAGGTGGAGGACAGAATGGGTTGCTGACAGAGTAAGCTCTGCTGGACGGTAATCTGCTAAACCATTCGTAGCCTTGTCACATCAGTGTCTCCGTCCGAAAATGTGCTTGTCCATTGTAAGTGGTGGAGTGGATGTAAGGACAGGAAAAACTAACCAATTGAAGCCAGCAGCAATATTTTAATTCAGAATAATAGATATACTTTGGTACTTGTTTGGTTTTGGTTATAAAGGTTCTTTCACTTTTTACTAAGAACAGAGTAGAAATGGCATATCAATTTCCCATAGCAGAACGCTAAAATTTTTGGTTTTTAAATGCACTTTTTTAAAAACAAGTAACATTTATTGGTACAATTAACACTGCTTTGAAATACTGGATTATTATAGAAATTGGGAAAACGGTGAGCACTGTTTTACTAACAGCTCCCGCAGTTAGAAACCGGCAACAAACATGACATAAGAATCTACAGCACTGCACAGACAATAATGTACCTGTTGCCACGCAGCTTTGCTTATTAGATGCTATGTGCATACTCACTACGTGCAAGACTTACACCCATCTGATCAGCATATATATCCACATACACACTCTGCAAGCCACTGCACGGTGCACGATAGAGGGTAACTGGTACCACTACTAGTCACTTTCTTTCCTGTTCCAGCGGAAAATACAGCGAGGGAGGAATGACTGTCTACATAATTCTGTACAAGCCCTAAATTGTCCTATCTATGTGGTCCTCACACAAAATGTACAGTGGCAGCAGTAAAGTTATTCTACAGTCAGCTTCAAATGCTGGTTCCCCAAATTTTCTCAACAGTGTTACGACCGCTCACAACAGCCTCTGAAAGACTACACTGGTGCAAATCTGCAACAGACCAGATAACTTTAAACTAAGAGTTTTAACAATTTACACAAGCACACAAATTATGCACCCCCGTAGGAGGGATGGAAATGGTACAAAACACTAACAATTAAAGTATTAACCTTGCCACCAAAGGTGCAACTTGATTTTAACTTCTAAGAAAAGTCTTATCGTGAAAGGGTGGCAACTTTATATACTAAAATGATCATTTAAATAAAAGCCCATGAAATGCAGTCTTATATAAAACCTACAACGTTGGTCAAACAATAGTTAAGATGCTCTACAGTACACAGATACCCCCTCTCAAGGTCACAGGCAATAATATCAAAGTTTTCGAAGATCAAAACATATTTAAGGTACTAGGCCATTACACTCCAAGCAATAAATTCGTTAACACACCAAATCCGACAAACATGACAGAGGCAGCTACTAACATACGGTAGTTCGATAGGGAGATTACCGAACAGCACAAACCGCAGGTTGCTCTAACCCGCCCCTACTCCACAGACCACCCAATTTATAAACAACCACCTTCCCGCGGGTGGGCAAACGGAGAAGAATGGTGGGACAACCCCAAAGCAAAACAGCTGGTGACCTCACCAAGAAAACGAGTAGAATTTAACAAGAGTAAATCAAACAAGATATCACCAATCACTTAACTTATAATAAACTGCGATTTCTCGAGAAGACCTGGCGCAGCACCCTCAAATCGCTCTCGCAAACCGTCCGCTGCCAGCCACTTCAAAGGACGCAGGAAGGGTGCGTCGATCTCCCGTCTCACGGCGTCGCAGTTCACACCGGCCAGACTGATGTTGTGGGTCGCTCCTGCTGCTCTCGTGTCGACCGCGAAGCCACTACCCCTCGCTATACGCTGCGGCCCACTGGACTCACGTGGCGACCTCACACGCGCTGACGCTCAAGACGGACAAGTCATCTCGTGTCTCAGTGCGCGACTGACCAACTGATCGATCCGACCGCCAACGACCGTTGCCTGAGCAAACTCGAGCAGACTGGTGGCCTAACACGCAGACTCAGATGCAGGAACTAAGCCCCGACCAGGCGACCACTCGCTGTGTTCTCTTACTGGCGGAGTGGAAAGACTCTCATCTTGGCGGCTTTAAGGGTTAATCCGAACGACAGACATACTAGCACTCCCAACGACAGACAGACACTAACTGCCTAACAAATGCAGATGAGAGACAGATTAGCAAACTGGGGATAAGAGACTGACCCAGACTGACTGACTGGCGAGCTCATAGCGCCCCTTAAATGCACGTGAACAGGCAACCTTTCCCCTTCCCCACCAGAAGGAGACACCAAAGCTGCAATTGCCACAGTGCCGACACCGCCAAAAACGTAGGGCGACTGCTTCACACTACGCGCTGCAGCACGCTCTTCAAAACAACAATTTTTACCATGGCTCAGATCACAGTACAGTTAGTCGGTGGGCAAGCAGGTTACGTGATGAAAGCGGGCACAGCAATATTGAGGATTGTCCTCACAGTGGCAGGCCTCGTACTGACACACACCAGACAATGCGCAGAGAGTTAACGAATTGGTGACTGCTGGCAGACGCATCACAGTGAACGAATTTTTATGCTACGTTGGGATAGGGGAAGGAAGTGTTTGCAGAATACTGAAAGTGTTGGCGTTAAAAAAGGTATGTGGCAGGTGGGTTCCCAGGATGCTGACAGTGGCTCACAAAGAAACAAGAAAAACGGTATGCCACGAACTTTTGGAACAGTACGAGAGTGGTGGAGATGAATTTCTTGGCAGAATTGTGACAGGTGATGAAACACGGCTCCATCATTTTCCACCAGAGATAAAGAGGCAATCAATGGAGTGGCATCATACAAATTCACCCAATAAAAAAATTTAAAAAAATGCAAAAACACACCTTCTGCTGGAAAAGTTATGGCTACGGTGTTTTTCGATTCCGAAGGACTCTTGCTTGTGGACATCGTGCCAAGTGGAACCACCATAAATTCTGATGCATATGTGACGACACTGAAGAAACTTCAAGCTCGACGGAGTCATTTTCGACAGGATGTTTTGCTGTTGCACGACAATGCGCAGTCAGATGTCAGTGAAAAAACCATGGAAGCGATCACAAAACTCAGGTGGAAAACACAGAAACACCTGCCTTACAGTCCTGACCTGGCTCCATATGACTACCATCTCTTTGGGGAAACTGAAAGACTCTCTTCGTGGAACAAGGTTTGAAGATGATGACTCCCTTGTGCACGCTGCCAAACAGTGGCTCCAACAGGTTGGTCCAAAATTTTACCGTGTGGGTATACAGGCGCTGGTTCCAAGATAGCGTAAGGCAGATGAGAGGGATGGAAATTATGTGGAGAAATGAAAATATTGTTCTTAAAGAATGTATCTACACACTGTAAAATTTTAAAACATGTAGAATAAAAGATGGATTTTTAAAAAAATACTGTGGATTTCTTTTGGAGTGGCCCTCGTACGATACTGTAGTGCCCGTGTTATTCCAAATTACGACTCAGTGTTCCTTCGGACATGCAGACAGGCACTGCAATATCGTATTTATCTGCTGACACCGGGCAAGTAACTTTCAAGTAAAATGTCTCCCCTGAACAAGAATATACATAATGGATGTAAGAGTACAGACTGTAGACATACGATCGACACAATACGGAAGTTTGGGTCTGGCTGTGAGTCGTGCACGGATAGCGAAGTGGGAAGGTGACCACTCGCAGTAATCAGGAAATCCAGGTTGAAGTCCCGGTCCGGCACAAATTTTCGTTGTCGTCATCCCATTATCCAGCTGACGGTTGTCCACGTTCGCAACTGCGAATACATTCCACGCATCTCCGTAACACTCGCGTGTCGATCGAGCCTACCGGTAACAGACCAAACCCTTGAGCTGGGATTGAGAACAGATACGCTAGTGTCTAGTACACAATCTCCTTTACAGGTGAAACACACTCTCCTAAAATTCTCCCAATAAACTGAAGTCGACCATTCGCCTTTCCTACCGCAGTCTGCACACGCTTGTGCCATTTCACACCCTCTGCAATATTACGCCCAGATATTTAATCGACACGACTGTGTGAAGCAGTACACTACTAGTGCTGCATTTCAACATTACCGAGTTGTTTTTCCTACTCGCCTACATTAACTTGCACTTTTCAACATTCAGAGCAAGTTGCCATTCACCATACCAGTCATCTTGTATCCTCCCAGAGTCACTCAACAATGATGCCTTCCCGTACAACTATAGCATCCTCTGCAAACAGCTGCATGTTGCTGCTCACCCTGTCCTTCAGATCACATACACACGAGAAATGTTCAGTAAATATTGCAATTTTTTTTTTCTTTCTTTCTGAAAGCAGGTTGCTTTTACAAAGGATTCCAATACACCATATTATTCCCCACTCTTTCTGGCTACAAGGCCCTATTTTCCACCATACCCTCCGCTTGGTGGGACAGCCTCAGCCACGTTACACGAGGGCCTGTGCGCTCACGCAGTACGACTCCACCCACTCCACGGGTCGGTGTCAGAGCTAGAGGCTGGCCGTACCGTTCATCTCCCTGTTACCCGTGTACTGCTTCCTGCAGAGCGTATCCTTCACTGGACCAAAGGGATACAGTGTACGAGATCCAGGCCGTAGGGGGGACGAGGAAGAACAGTCCGATTAAGTTTTGTGAGCTCCCCTCGGGTGTGCAGAATTGCGTAAGGCCTCGTGTTTCGGAGTAAGGGAAGTTCATTTCAATTTTTGTGGTGACGATAAACTTCAAGAGTTGATTGTTGCACGATAAGGGAGGACATCAAACAGAATAACCCTGCAGAGTCCCAGAAGACCGTAGCCATAAATTTACCAGCCGAGGGTGCGGCTTTGAACTTTTTCTCTGGAGGAGTGTGCCGTGGCGCCATCCCACGTTCCGTCATTTGTGGTGACGATTGATGAAAAATTGCCACGGTAACACGCAAGCAAATCTGCACAGGTGGTACCGCGTTGCTCTTTACGGACTTCTGTTGGACGGCGAGGAACCCGATGGGGGTACACACACCTTTGAGTACCCCTACTGGTGGACAAGTGTGTGGGAACTACTAACAGACATCCAGTTGAGCTACACTGGAGCCGCCACCTATCAACACTTCATGAAACTATAGGGCCTGAGGTGCGAATATTCCATGAAGTCCCACAACAAATTCCACATTTTTCCAAACGAAATTGACTGTGACAAAAATGCGTTTCATTACTTAGTGTTCGCATCGTATACGGAACACGAGAGCTACCCGATCACACTTCCTTGCGTCACTCCACACCCTCGTCTCTGGCGAATGCCCGCCATAGAAGACAACGTACTGTTGTCTCTGTATGTCATAGCGTTTTCATAATGAAAGTCTTCAAGCCACTCAGACATCCGCACACTTGTACCTTCATTAACTGTCAGCAGTGGCATACCGTGTCCAACGCTTTCCAGAAATCTGATAACATGGAATGTGGCTGCTGCCCTTCATCCACGGTTCTCAGGATGTCATGTGAGATGTTTTCTAAATCATAGCTGATATGTGGACAAAAGCTCTTCCATCTCCAGGAAATATATTTTATTCAAACACAGAATACGTCCAAGAATTCTACAGCAGACTGATGTTAAGGATATTCGTCAGTAATTTTAATGATCTGTTGTTTTGTCCTCTTACATATAGGCCTCACTTGTAGTTTTTTCCAGATGGTTGGTTGGTTGGTTTTGGGGGAAGAGACCAAACAGCGAGGTCATCAGTCTCATCGGATTAGGGAAGGACGGGAGTGAAGTCGGCCGTGCCCTTTCAGAGGAACCATCCAGGAATTTGCCTGGAGCAATTTAGGAAAATCACGGAAAACCTAAATCAGGATGGCTGGACGTGGGATTGAACCGTCATCCTCCCGAATGCGAGTCCAGTTTTTTAAAAAAGAAAAAACTCCGGCTCCTTCACCTTCATTAGAAGTTTTAAAAATATGTTCAACATCTGTGTTTGTTGTTTATTCCTGTAACTAATAGCCATAAAAAGGTTATTTCAGAACCATTTATTTTGAGGGGTTTTAACAGTAACATTAAACTGCAAACAAAAAGAACTGAACCCTTCAGAAACCAGATGTTTCAGCAGTAAGTGCCATTACCAGCCCAATTTTGGCGAGCGAGAGAGAGAGAGAGAGAGAGAGAGAGGGGGGGGGGGGGGCGGGGGAGGCTCTGCTGGACAGGAATCTGCAGCACCCTTCATCTGGTAATAACAATCGGCACAACAACAATCTCATCAGTGTTGTCACTCCGGTTCACTGCTACCAAATAAATTCAGACAAACACAGTCGGCAGGAAAGGTTACGGCGACTGTGTTTTGGGATCGGAACAAGGTACTCCTCATCAATTTTGTGCAACCTAGGATGACAAACTCAGACAGATATTGTGAAACACTGACCAACCTCCAGCGAACAATCCAGAATTGGGAGAGAGGACGATCGATGAAGGGAGTAGTGCTTCTTCACGACAACGCTCGACCCCACGTTGCTCGTCAAACGCATGAGCTTTTGAAGAAATCCCCACACAGTCCGGACTTAGCCTCCGGTGACTATCACCTCCTCCCCAAGTTAAAGGAACACTTAGGTGGCAAACACTTCACGAGTGACAATGAGGTCCGAGCAGAGGTCACAAACTTCCTGAACGGGTCGGCGGGAGACTTCTTCGACTTAGGAATAAACCCGGGAGACTTCTTCGACTTAGGAATACAAAAGCTGGAGCGCCATCTTTAAAAGTGTGTCAGAAAATAATGGAGACTATGTTGGAAAATAGACAAAAGTGTAAGCTTTCCAATGATATATAAATTAATAACAATAAACAATGTTTTCTATTTGTAAGAAATATGGGAACCTTACTTTTGGTACAACCCTCGTATGTACACTAGTTCACACCACTTGTCCCCCAAACTTTATCTGTTTTTGCTGTACAGTGTGTGTGTCTAAAAGATGTTAATTTGCCATATTTAGATGTATACAATCGACCACCTTTATTTCATTCTAGATGTATGTGCACAAACACACCTGCCCACGCATCAGGAATTTGGTCAGAGCAATATGTGCTACCACATTCACAGCATCACTGTTCACGAGGAAACAGCACGGCCCTGTACAAGACATTCAAAAGAGAACCCCGTGCGCAGGAGCTGACACAGACAGCGACACAGCAACCTCCATCTGGTGCTGACGTAGGCCGCAGAATGCCAGCAGTGCAAGATCTGGTAAGAAGTGCTACCGAGGAAATGCAGGGTTCTCTCCTCGGAACAGTCAAGAAAACAATGCATGTGATTTCGTAGTGCACAAACCACCAGTGACTGACATAATTTTCTTCTTCTTATCATCCGTACTTTTTAACACAAACTACTTTTGAAGTGCCAAAATGTACTAGAACAAATAAAATGTCTGTAAAATGCCACACAGCACACCGTGCTTGCGGTGAGACTGTCGCAATTCCCGAAATCTATCACCCGCGTCTTCTGGCCTGTTGAGGAGCACCACAGTCCCGGGTCCGTGGATAAACCACGAGAATCTGCCGCGTTATGCCACACGCGAACAGACCCGGTCTGTGTGCAGATCGGTGAGACTCGATATGAAGGGCAGGGCCTGCAGACTGGTGGGAAGCAAATGACTTCAGATCAGCAGGCCCGCCCCATTACAGATACCCACAGAAACGGCCTCCGATTTTGGGTCACCGTGGAAATCCATCGTCTGGTCAGCAGTTCACGAGCCACAGAGAGCGTGTTGACAAAATGACACCACGGTGATTAATTTGGGCAACAGATTACTTGTTCAAATATTCTGAGAATCAATAATAATAAGGATAAGTAGCATCTCACTGTAAAGGCGATTGCTGAGCCGCAGACAGGAACGTTGAAAAGGCATTCACACTATCACAACTAAATTTTCGGCCATAGCTTTTGATAGAAAATGAGAGCACACACACATTCACACGATTACGCAGACACAATCCGTGCACACGCGACTGCTGCATCTACAGTCTCTGAGAATCAGATCCAAACGTACCACTCCCCTCGGCTCCCTGCCTCCCTTCGGCGGTTGCTAAGCTAGTGGCAAGAAATGGTGGCAGCACTGACTGCAAGCTGAGGGGAGGGGTAGAGTGGGAAGGGGAGAAGCAGTAAGAATGAGGTGTAAAGAAGCGGCGCACGTACTCAGCTGCTTCCAGCCGGTGACGATGCATGACGTCTCGGTAAACAAACCGATTCATCTACTGAGACAAAAACAAAATATTCCTTTCTTTTTTTTCCCCTGATATTTCCCAGACACGTTTGAAACTCTCTGATTTCCGGAACTTGTGGCAATCCTGCCTTTTCCAAGCTAAAACAAGGAAGACTCGAATGAGGGTGAATGTGTTCTTGTATGTGACTTTTCTGATAATTACACTTTTGTGATCCAAGACGAGGTCCAGTGTTATCAATAGTCAAGTGATTGTGCAACGGTGTACTCCTTCATAGTGTGTTAAATAGGAGAGAATAAAACAGAGCACACGAGTTATGACATAATTTCTAACTGTCTAGAGCATAATACCACAGCAATCTACTGTTTTCAAAAAAAGCTAATTTCGCTTTTTAAAAATGAAATTTTACACTGATGTACAGAAGGTATACTGCTTTTCGCAAGGCAGTGCAGCCCATTACAAGAATAAAATGAATTTTGTAAACTTACGCTTCCACAAAGAACATTTTGGCATCAAAACAGCATTTTTTGCCTCTGCTCACGGAAAAGGACCTTATGATGGTGTTGGTGGCACTGTTAAGAGATCAGCAACAAAAGCAAGTCTGCAGAAGCTGTATGGCAGCCAAATTCTTTCTCCGCAACAATGTTTTGATTGGGCACTTAATAATATTACACCTGTACATTTTCTATTTTCGACACAACAAGAGTACACTGAAACTGAGAGATATCTGGAAAAGCACTTTAGTCAATCTGTTTCCATAAAAGGAAAACAGAAATTACCTGCTTTTATAGCAGCTGCATCAAGTACATAAAAAACGTTGGTAAAGACTATTTCAGACACATCAGCACCTACTGTTAAAAAGCTACAAAATTTCCAGAAAGACTGTCTTTGAAAGACATTCATGGGTATGTTACTGTTATCTATTACAAGAAATGGTGGTAAGCTTATATTTTAACAAAAGCCAAAGATCTCAAAGATAAAGTTAGTTTCCTTCGCCCAGCTGGTCCATCACTGTCTTATACATATCCTGTAGAACTAGATATTCTGTGGTTATCTATAAATGATATTCTTTGTAAAGTAAATCCAGTTACACCAACAAGAATATATCAGATTCCTTGGGATGAAACTGTAGAAACAAAAGAAGCATTGAATACGAAGATCAATCTTAAAACACAGACTGTTTAAATCAGGTTTTGCTAGTGACTTTTGGGATGTATATGCAACAGTAAATTTGAATGCGGACATAGTCATATTAAGAATGAAATTATTGTATATTGTTAAATCTTCAAATTTAACACATATATTTCGGACAACACAACAACACATATAAGTCACTGAGTAGGTGGACCTGTGTACAAGTCGGCATTCGAATGAACACTGAGTCTCAGTCTAGCGGCCGCCGCTCGGCTGGCCGCTTAGGTGGCGCAGCTGCTGCCTGGCTGGCAGACAGCGCCGCACGTAGAGGACGTGCGTAATTGCGCGGCGGCACTTTGAATAATCGCCGAGTCACAACATATATTTCTGCTTAAATCTGAAAATTTTACAAACATGTAATTTTTTTTAGTGAAAGGTGAATTTTTGAAATTTTATACAGATGGGAACCCATGACAGTCCCACTTTCATACTTAGGTAATTAGTTAACAATAATGTGAAGCATTATATACAATGTTTTTAAAATTTTTTGAAGATGCACTTTTGAGAAATTAAAATTTTCATTTAAATTTAAAAAAAAATCATCTCAAAACCATATTGTGTTGTATATCACAGGAAAGCTCATGGGAAATGCTGCAAAATGACATCTCTCCACCATATTAACTTAATTAGGACGGGTGCTACAGCAATTTGAAATTGTGGCAGTGAAGAGTTTTTTTTGTAATCTTTTACAACTTTACATTGTCATATTTTCAAAACGGGTCAACATATTCTAATACAATTGGGTACATTTCTTAATGTATATGATTGTCACCTTTTATCAAGATCTGAGATGGTGAGTGAAAGCACTGTGTTGATTTGACATTGATTTACCCAGCCTGCAATGATGGTTAGGATGTTATAAAACAGTCAAAGAAAATTTTGTCTTTACATCACAGCAAGATATTTGCTGTGAACATTCAAAAGAGATGCAACTTGATCCCAAGGTCCTGTGTGAATCAGACTACCTCAAAAACTAACTTTAAATTATAAAAGCCTTGTAAGCATTTTAGCAATACTTATGTTGTAGATATAAAAAATTTTTGTAGATTCTGGTTTGCCAACCACAGGATGCATCTTACCAAATCAGGAAAAAAGCATTAGATACTATTGTTGTTGTTGAGACTCGTTTGATGCAGCTCTCCATGCGACTCTATCCTGTGCAGGCTTCTTCATCTCCCAGTACCTACTGCAACCTACAACCTTCTGAATCTGCTTAGTGTATTCATCCCTTGGTCTCCCTCTTCTACGATTTTTACCCTCCAATACTAAATTGGTGATCCCTTGATGCCTCGGGACATGTCCTACCAACCGATCCCTTCTTCTAGTCAAGTTGTACCACAAACTTCTCTTCTCCCCAATTCTATTCAATACCTCCTCAATAGTTACGTGATCTACCCATCTAATCTTCAGCATTCTTCTGTAGCACCACATTTTGAAAGCTTCTATTCTCTTCTTGTCCAAACTATTTATCGTTCACGTTTCACTTCCATACATGGCTACACTCCATACAAATACTTTCAGAAATGACTTCCTGACACTTAAATCTACACTCTATGTCAACAAATTTCTCTTCTTCAGAAACGCTTTCCTTGCCATTGCCAGTCTACATTTGATATCCTCTCTACTTTGACCATCATCAGTTATTTTGCTCCCCAAACAGCAAAACTCGTTTACTACTTTAAGTGTCTCATTTCCTAATCTAATTCCCTCAGCATCACTCAACTTAATTCGACTAGATTCCATTATCCTAATTTTGCTTTTGTTGATGTTCATCTTATATCCTCCTTTCAAGACACTGTCCATTCCGTTCAACTGCTCTTCCAAGTCCTTTGCTGTCTCTGACAGAATTACAATGTCATTGGCGAACCTCAACATTTTTATTTCTTCTCCATGGATTTTAATACCTACTCTGAATTTTTCTTTTGTTTGCTCAATACACAGATTGAATAACATTGGGGAGATGCTACAACCCTATCTCACTCCCTTCCCAACCACTGCTGCCCTTTCATGTCCCTCGACTCTTGTAACTGCCATCTGGTTTCTGTACAAATTGTAAATAGTCTTTCGCTCCCTGTATTTTACCCCTGCCATCTTCAGAATTTGAAAGAGAGTATTCCAGTCAACATTGTCAAAAGCTTTCTCTAAGTCTACAAATGCTAAAAAACATAGGTTTCCCTTTCCTTAATCTGTCTTCTAAGATAAGTCGTAGGGTCAGTATTGCCTCACGTGTTCCAATATTTCTACGGAATCCAAACTGATCTTCCCCAAGGTCAGCTTCTATCAGTTTTTCCATTCGTCTGTAAAGAATTCGTGTTAGTATTTTGCAGCCGTGACTTATTAAACCGATAGTTCGGTAATTTTCACATCTGTCAACACGTGCTTTCTTTGGCAATGGAATTATTATATTCTTCTAGAAGTTTGAGGGTATTTCGCCTGTCTCATACATCTTGCTCACCAGATGGTAGTTTTGTCAGGACTAGCTCTCCCAAGGCTGTCAGTAGTTCTAATGGAATGTTGTTTACTCCCGGGGCCTTGTTTTGACTCAGATCTTTCAGTGCTCTCTTCATGCAGTATCATATGTCCCATTTCATATTCATCTACATCCTCTTCCATTTCCATAATATTGTCCTCAAGTACATCGCCCTTTTATACACCCTCTATATACTCCTTCCACCTTTCTGCTTTCCCTTCTTTGCTTAGAACTGGGTTTCCATCTGAGCTCTTGATATTCATACAAGTGGTTCTCTTTCTCCAAAGGTCTCTTTAATTTTCCTGTAGGCAGTATCTATCTTACTCTTAGTGAGATAAGCCTCTACATCCTTACATTTGTCCTCTAGCCATCCCTGCTTAGCCATTTTGCACTTCCTGTCGACCTCATTTTTGAGATGTTTGCATTCCTTTTTGCCTGCTTCATTTACTGCATTTTTATATTTTCTCCTTTCATCAATTAAATTCAGTATTTATTCTGATACCCAATGATTTCTACTAGTTCTCGTCTTTTTACCTACTTGATCCTCTGCTGCCTTCACTACTTCATCCCTCAAAGCTACCCATTCTTCTTCTAGTGCATTTCTTTCCCCCATTCCTGACAACTGGTCGCTTATGCTCTCCCTGAAACTCTGTACAACCTTTGGTTTAGTCAATTTATCCAGGTCCCATCTCCTTACAGTTCTACCATTTTGCAGTTTCTTCAGTTTTAATCTACAGTTCATAACCAATAGATTGTGGTCAGAGTCCACATCTGCCCCTGGAAATGTCTTACAATTTAAAACCTGGTTCCTAAATCTCTGTCTTACCATTATATAATCTATCTGAAACCTGTCAGTTTTTAAATGAAGCAATTTTGGAAGTAGACAACAAAATAACCCCACATTTGGAGCCTATTCCCCCTCAAATGTCTCCTGCAACTTCACCAGGCCAATTTTCGAGCTGAAAATATGTGTGAAACAGTTTACAATGAGCCTATTGTTTCAAAGCCCTCCAACACATTTTTAAGCAAAAGAATGCATTTTCAGCAAATAATAAAGCAACAATAGTTTTTGACCAAAACATAGGGGGACTCACAAGTAATGTAAACAAAATTTCTGTTTTCTTAGAGGATCCACAAGGGATACAAGATGCTGATACATCATGTTTTAGTGAACCCATATGAGAGATGCTGACATATTGCAGTTGAGTGGTTATTGTCTCACAACACACTACTTTCAAACTGTCTCAGAGAAAAATGGTGCAGTAATTTACGCAAAAAATAACATACCTTACAGAGCATTTGATTTAAGGAATCACTCTATAGAACAACATATTGAATAGATATTACTATAAACAACTTGCCAGTTGTAGTGTTAGCACTTTACAGAGCTCCAACAGGCAAGATTCATGTGTTCCTGAGGCAACTAGATTCTCTTCTATCCCAACTGTGTTCAAAGACCAAAAATTTAATAACTGCAGGTGATTTTATACTGGGTGTTCCACTCGAAAGAGGCCCCACAAACAAACATTTGCATAATTTACACTTAAAAGCTATGTATAAAAATCAGGAAATGGAATAAACACATCAAACATTGTTCATGGGGAAATGAAGTGAATCACAAAAGGTACAGAAGTGACCACCCTCAACTCGTAAACACAGTTGAACACTTCACTGTAGTTTCTTGAATGTACTGTCTGAATCCATGGTGTCACTGCCTGGATTTCACAGATGATGTTCACTTATAAATCTTGCAAGTTGTGTGGTTTGTTCCTGTAGACCTTGCCTTTTAGGCCACCGCAGAGGAAAAAGTCAGGTGCTGTCAAATCGGGTGACCTCGGGGACCACAGTCCTTCCTAAATCACCGTGCCTGGGAAAAATGATTTGACCTCGGCCACGGTCACTCGAACCACCATCCCTCCGGTACCGGCTGAGGATAAGTTCTTCGTTGTCCAACTAGTTCAAAAATCCCTGAAACATTGCAATGTAAACTGCACTCGTCACAGTAGTCTCAAAAAATATTGGTCCGATGATGTGACACTGTGATATTGCACAGAACGTGTCAATCTTTTGTGAATGCGGGGTTTTTCAACCAGTGCATGTGGATTTTCGTGACAGTACAAATGTGTATTCTGAGAGTTGACATAGCCAGAGAGGTGGAACCACACCTCATCACTGAACTATGTGTACTGTAATATTCCTTGCCTCTGAGCAATAAATTGCTGAAACAAATGGCAAAATGTATTGCGTTTGTTACTGCCTTCAGTTTCTGAACAACAGTAAACCGGTACAGATACATGCAGACTTTCAGCTCTGTGACCTGTGCTCTGTGACATTCCACATTCACGAGATATACAACGAACAGACTGTGAGCGAGAGGCCAACAATTGTTCCTTCACACCAATCACATTTTCTTCCGATAATAGCAGCTATCCCCTGCTGTGAAGATCCAAAACCATTTCACTGTTCTCCATCTTGTTCATTAACTTTTGTATGCAGCATTTAGAAAGTATGTGGTGGTCACCAAACCGTCCAACAAACATTTACTCACTTGTCTTAACAGAACCAGTAATCCAATGTCGTTCCACAAGAAACGCGCTCTCTGACACAATAGCAATACATTGTCACTGAACACATTGAGCTCCCATCACAGTGACGCACAGAAACACTGTTGTGTCAAACGATGTTGCAGAGTGCAGTGTTGCCACGTCAAACGTCACAAATCACACAGTGCAGTTTCAGCGGAACTAATACATATTTGTGGGGTGTCTTTCAAGTAGGGCACCCTGTATAAATTTTCCAAATAAGAGCAATAGTAAAGAAGATTAAGAACATTTAGTTGGATCTTTTAACCTGATGCCAGCCAGCTTGGTAAATTTTCCAACTTGGGTTGCTAATAACTTTCAAAGTCTGATATTTATAGATAAGACAACAGTATCAGTGTATGTCCAATTGTCAATGGCTTTTCTGGTCATTATAGTCAATTACTTAAACTCACTGACATGTGCAAAATTTCTGAGCATTCTTGGAACTCTTTTATGATGACAAATGATGAGATCCTTAAAAATTCAACTACAGTCTGCGTGAAATAGACTGTGTCCAGTTTACAGTGAAACAGATATAAATAAAAAGTTGATACTCTGTTTCAAAAATAAATAAATAAAATACAAAAATAAATAAATAAATTTAGGAACAGCTACCAGGGTGTATACATGGACAAGGAAACAAAAAATATTCCCGGATTTTTCGTACGCTGCATATTTTCATATTACGAAGGTATAAATTTGAATTCCACCTAACACCGCACATCACTTTCCAAAGCATTGAAATCGAGATTGCAATGAGCTTTTGTAAGCCAGTCATAGCTCGGGCCACGTGATTTCGCCAGCCGATGACAGCATACGACACGTGATGTACTCAGCCAATAGCAAGATCGCTCTTAAGTAGCGCAAAAACACAAGTAAAAAAAGGTAATGGTTTAAATTAATATACATAGCATCACATATAATATTGGTCTCAAAGATTAATAAGCTAGAAGAGAAGCTAAGCTTCCACATATAATTTTGACCTCGACTCAACTGCGCATGCGCAAGAGCCCGACTGCAACTGCTCAAACGAATCTAATTTAAACAGTTGTCACGTCACGCTCATCAGAGACAATTAGTTGTTATGAAGCATTGCATAGTCTGCCTAAAGCCTTTGACACACTTTGTTGTTGGCAGACGTTTGTATGAGCACTGTGTTTTGTTAATGTAATGTATATAGCGCATTTCCTTTGCAACTTAAGTTTTATTTTTGTCCCCCCCCCCCCCCCAGTTCATGTTTTGTTGCTGCAGTATTATTCTTCAGTAGTGGGATATAGTAATATCCTTTATTATAGTACTGGTTTCTACCAGTCAAAATTACAAAAATTTAACTGAAAACTAAAAAATGAAAAATTCCCAGAATTCTAAACAATTCCCGGGTTTTTCCCAGTTTTCTCCCGGATGAAAAAATTCCCGGATTTTTCCCAGATCGTATACACCCTGAACTATGTAACCACTGACCAGAAGACATGGCTCATTGCAAGAATAAAAATACCCTGCAGAACAAAGAGGATGCTACACAATCCTCTCAAGACTTGTAATGACCCAAAGAGACAGCAGCACTACAAATTTACTGCAGCATGCTAAAGAAGACAATAAATAAATCTAACAATGTGAGCATACAAAATGAAACTGATAAAGCAGAAAATAAAATACAAACAGTCTGGAATGTGATAAAGAGGGAAACTGCAAAAAAAAAAAAAAAAAAAAAAAAAAAAAAACAGACAGAGAGCAATTAAACAAGGTGACAATATTATAAAGAAACCTGAAATGGGTGCAGGAATATTCAAACATTTTTTGACAGCAGCAGAGAATGCAGGTTGTAAATTATCTGTGGGCAAAGCAATGGCTATTCTACAGAAAGCTATTAGCAACAGAAGCTCACAGGCATCCTTACCTTCTATTACATAAAATGAAACTGAAAGGATTAATTAAGTCATTAAAAATAAAAAGCTCAGTGGTGTGGACAATGCTTCTTGTAAAACATTGGAATATTGCTATAAATAAGTCCAGTCTCATGCAACATATTCAATACATTTCTCCCTCGAAGGAACTGTTCCTGATAGACTAAAACTGGGTGTAGTGATACCTCTCTTTTTAAAAAAAGTGATAAAAATATGGTCATGAACTATCGCAAAATCTCCCTTTTAACTATCTTTTCAAAAATTCTTGAAAAACTCGTGCACACATTGTCACGTTTCATGTTAGTTTTTGTGCTGGACAAGCAACATTCTCTTTTAACAATCAAGTCGTTAACAAAAAAATGTAGTAGGTATTTTCTGTGGTCTCTTGAAAGGTCTCATTTGTGTACACTACCAAATTCTTTTGAAAAAGGTACAATGTTATGGTTTAGGTGATACTCCTGGTTTGTGGTTTCAGTCACCGATGGCAGACTGTAATGCTGAACGGTTCATCCACAGAACCTGCCTCATCTGAGTGGGGGTTCTTAAAATTGTGATGTGCAACAAGGCTTTCTTTTAGGTTGTATGCTATTTTTATTTTTCCCCTTTCTGTTCCAATACAATGAATAAATTTGCCCTTTTTGCAGATGATACTACAATTCTCACTGATGAACTGTCCAAAAACAATCCTGAACAAACTACAAACAAAGTTTTCACTGAGATTTTAAATTGGTTTCTTCAACTGGTCTCTCACTCAATGCACACAAAACCTACTACAGAAGTTCCATACACCACTCAGAAATCTTGAAGAAATTAACATAGAAGTGTAGAGATCAACTGATACATTAAGTTGAGTGAGGTCAACTGATACAGAAAATTGAGGATACAAAATTCCTGGGTGCATATATAGACAGCAAATGTAACTGGTCAATGCACATTCTTCATCTTTTTAAAAGATTTAGTTCAACAGTATTTGCACTATGAGTTAGTGCTTCTGAGGCTGAAGTAGATACCATTAAGGCTTCCTACACTGGCTACTTTCATTCATTAATGTCGTGAGCTGTCAGAGTAATTTGTGACGTCCATCATAGACACTCTAGCAGGTGCTTGTTTCAAAAGGTGGGGAGCCTAACAACCTCACACCATATTTTTTCTTTGTTGATCTATGTAATAACTTATTTCTGAATAAAGACAACAGCGAATATCATGACTACAACACGAGACCCACAAACAATTAGCACACTGAACTGACAAGTCTAAATCTGGTTCAAAAAGGAGTTTATTAGTCCAGCATTAAGCTGTTTAGTGCAGCACAACCTCAAATCAAATGCCCTCATAAATAATTGCCAGCATTCAAACAAATTCTAAAAGAGTACCTAACAGAGAAATCTTTTTATGCAATAAATGAATTCTTGAGAGAAAATTAATAGCACCACTAATTTTACAACTGTTTTACAAATACTTTTAATTAATTTTATTTTGAACACTATCACAGACATTCAAAACTTTGTTTTTTGGTGTTCATTGATTGTAATACTTAGCTTAAATTTGATTCCTGTATACATTACTGATCCTTCGTTGGTGTAACACAACTTTCTGTTACACACAGTGTCCCAAAAAAAAGTATACTCTCTTTAAAACTGAAAATCTCTTTCATTAAAAAAGACAGAAATACAGTTTTTGTGGGTAATTATTCAGATGGCAATGACAAACATATCAACGCTTTCTTTTGTTTCAGGATTGTAAACAAATATGGTGTTATCGTTGGATCAATGGAAATGGCTGCTAAAACGTTACTGGAAAACAGCTAGAACGTGAGTGAGGGTTGAATCTGGAACACCAACAACAACAATGGTAACAGTTAAAAGAAGCCGAGATAAGTCTGACCTTGAAGGAACAGTGTAGGATAAGAGGATTGCTGAAGAAAGAGAAATTCTACAGACAGTGAAAGTACTGGTGCAGTGCTCCAGGTGTACACATAATTCTCGAAGAATCTGTGAGGCAATGCTCTCGTGAGACAGGAATCTGCAAAATCAGTATTAACAGAATTTTGCTGGCTCAGAAATTTAAGACTTACATTCCAAGAATTTTTCACGCTCTTAAAGAGGACGATATCGATTAGGCAAAGTGAATTTTGTGAGTGGTGTTTAACTGAAGAGATATTCAGTTTCAAAGAGTGCACACATTATTTTGGGACAGCATGTATATTCATTCTTAACTTGTTATCTTATTTATATTGTTGTATCTTTTATTGTATTTATGTAAGTTAGATCTAATCTATGTACAATTTGACACTTTCCATATCCTTACGATTCACTCGCAACCTGATTCTACAGGACGTGAAATAAACAAACAAATAAAATAAATAAATAATGTTGATGTTAAGTTGTTTCTTTCAGAAAACTAAAGTGATTTTACACTTTCTTCCAGTATATTTAATTGATTTCTGTATGCTGACAATTGAGGCTGTGTACTGACGATGATTTACAAACTGAACGGTCTACTCACGACTGAGGATCACTCGGCAGGAGTCTGGCAGTCATTGGCGTCCTCTGTGTAGTACCTAAGGTGTCTCACAGGAGAGCAAGGCTTCGTCACTGCAGTGGACGCTCGCGCTGGGAATGAGGTTCGTGTAGCACAGTGAGGAAGCAATCTCAGAGCCTCTAGATGTCATCTGGTGGCAGAAGCTGTAAGTAATGACACCACTTAGTACACAGAAAGTTGTGAGGTAGCACCACAGAATGGCTATGACACTAATAAATTTAGGTCAAGGAAGATGGAACTGGCCTTTCAGCTGACCAATGACGTGTGCAATATGAGGTCTATCTCCATTTGAACTAAGTTATGGCATAACTCAGTAGATTACTTCTATTTCCTGTTTTATGTTTCGATGTGACCTCTGCGCCCTTCCAGTCTTTAGGTATGGAGCTTTCGCCAAGTGAGTGATTGTATACGAGGACTAAGCATTTGTCCTGTGTTGTCTGAACGGAATCTAACTGACACACAATATGGACCAGAAACTACAGTAGAAAGAGCATAATGCCTATACACAGCCAAATGCTGGGATTTGAAGATAAAAAGAAAACATGCAGAAGAGGAGAAAATTTTAAGACAAATATTGTGTCCAATAAAACAGTAAGGTGAGTACTGGGACACGATGAACAGAGATCTGTAGGAGAGAACTGAACAACGAAATGTCACAATGAGAGAATGTATAATGAAAACAGGATACACAGGAAAACTTTTGAAATGTCAGCTAAAAAAAATCTCGCTAGTGTCAGTGGATCCATGAAATTCAATGTGATTTGGGAAAAAAAAAAAAAAGATTGAAGAACATGAAATTCTTTTCAAACATTCATTTCAAAAGAACATTTTACATTCCTATACCCAGAGAAAAATAAATAAATAAAATTGAGGCAAAGTGGCTAGAAGTTTGTAAACAATAGCACTCTGAATGACTTTAAAAGTTATTGAAAAACCAGAAGTTACATCAGAACTAGTTATTTACATGGTCCACAGTAGGCCCAAATGTAGTACTTGCAAAAAGAAACCCACGAAATGCGAAAATATTCAACATATCACCCTGCATCTGTACTCTGCAAGGCAATGTCAACATCCAATTCTAGTGATATGCTCGGCTGCTACAAACATTTATGCTACACTAGGTTAAGAATTCTTTATCATTGCAGTCATTGGTATAATATCTAAGGGGCGTTCAAAAAGAAATGAGCCGGATGCATAATTACATAAACCAATACCTGTATGTTAGAAGTATTGACCCTGACTGTCGAGACACTTGTCCCACTGCGACACTCCGCACGTACAGCTGGACGTCGTCGTCTGAGGTGAATAGTTTGCCCATCAGAGCCTTTTTAATGGGACCAAAAATGGCATAATCACAGGGAGAGAGGTCCGGATTGTATGGAGGGTGGCTGAGAACCTCTCATTTGAATTTCTGGAGGAGTACTTTGCAGTGTCTTGGAGAAGAATGTTCCCACGAGTGAGATTGCCTGGTCGTCTTGATTTGATCGCTTGGCAAAGGGTGGTCAAGTTTTGCGAGTAATGCTGGGCACTCACTGTTGTCCTGTGCTGCAGGAAGTAAATCAGAAGGGGGCCATCTTGGTGAAAGAAGCACGTCAGTATAACCTTTCCTGCATTCATTTGGATGACGATGTCTAGCTGTATGTGCAGAACTGGTTAACATCGCAGCCTTGGGAATTTTATGAGACAGCCATTCACTGCCTTGTGTCACAGTGGGACAAGTGTCTCAACAGCCAGGGCCAGAACTTCTAACATACAGTTACTGGTTTCTGTAATTATGCCTCTGTCTCGTTTCTTTTTGAACGCCCCTTATATTAAGTTTGCAAGAGTAAAGGTCTTTATACTTTCAAGAGAAGAGAACATCAAAAGATTGCACAGTGCATTTCAAATGGTAGCATTTATACAGACCTTCAAATGAACTGGATGCCCCCGTCAAGATTTACTGGGAAGAAAGCCTCGATGTTGACTGTTACGTGGGGACAGAGGCCTCGTCTTAATAAAGTCAGAAGTTAGCCAATTTTTGCTATGCTCACACCTGGTTCATGTTTCTGTGTATTATTACTATTTATCTTATTGGTAGCTTCGTTTTTGACATGATAACCTGGATATTTTTCCTATGGGTTCTTCCCCAAATAGAGGTTTTACAATATACAGACAAAGTAAAACTCCACATCACATACAAATAAGAATGAATGTAGATAAAATTTTCATGAAAAACCTATTTTTAACAATTTTAGCCAGCTCTTTCAGAGTAGAAATCAAGTATTATTTTTTATTTTATTTGGCACCTAAAAATATTTTAATGCACAATAGAGAAGGTAAAAAAGGCCTAGATGTATTGCTTTCTAAATAATGTTTATTGTGTTTGCACCAATACAACCATATTTACTCTAGCAAAAAAATGATGATGATTTGAAATGTTTGGAGGACACTTTTGCTATTACTTCACTTTTCAGCATTGCAGAACATTTATGTACAATCTTTGTCGAGAGCATTCATCATGAATATTGCTTTGGTCATAAATAAGCTTTATCACTGCTGGTTCCTTAATTCTGATACTATATTCCAAATTCGTATATCATACATGATATCAAAAACCTCATCTTCATAATTTAGTACTGGGGTAATCGAAGATGACACGTCTAGTGTGGAACACATCACAATTAGGTGGTGACATTTCCTTCCATTCCAATTGCACCCAAAGTGAATCGACATTAACACTGCAAAAATGGTCCCTCTGAATTAGCCAAACACTTACTTCATGCACCACATCAAACTATTTAATTACATAGTGACAAAATGGCTTGCTATTATGTATTTCAAGTGCTGCTGTTATACACATTTAAAAAAGGAAAGGATAAAAAGCTGTTATGCAGCTTTTGGGAATAGTAAGTTCCTTCCTTAGGGAGCAAAGACTGGAAAAGAGGGGCAGCTCACTCAGAGCGAGGGAACCCAGCTGCTGTGGGGATGATGGGAGGGTAAGTTTTTTGGAGGTGGAAAACCCTGGTTTACCAACTGTGGTCTGAGATTTTTGATATGCTTAAAACATTACTGACAAAAACACTGATTAAGACCTCCATATTCCTAAGGAGACCACTACACTCTTAGTTAAAACAGTGTTCGCCTGACAGCACCTTCACCATACTCTTTACGTACAGCGAATCAATGTGACGTTGACAGCGTCAATGATCGAGGCTGATTACTAGCTACTTCTTGCATATTATACTAATGAAATCTGCACAGTCACTGAAACAAAAAAAAGGCAATTTATGTTACATGGATTATGGCGGTCAAAGTGCTGGGGCAAAGCCTAATTTTAACCAAAGAACTTAAAAACCCACACAGTACAGAATGGTAGAAACAGCACAGTGAGTGAAGTTATCTGCATATTCAGGGGAGCATAATTCCTACCTACCAATGCACACCGATTCAGTTTTACAATTACAGTACACCACAGTGGAAAGTGCAGCCGTTCACTATGAGTCTAATTAACAAGGGCTATGTAATGTAACAACGCTCCAGGTCACCAGATAGCTGTACCAGTGTCAGAAACTATTTTATGCATAATAACAATAATGTAACATTTTAAAAAAAATGTTAATTTATTATGGACACAAAAACCAAGTTTAAGTTGGACAAGATTCATAACATCTAAAGGAGACTTTTTTCCACAATGTATTGGCATCAACCCCCCCCCCCCCCCCTCCCTTTATTCACTGCTTGGCATTTGACATACACCTTAAGCTTGCCAGTGTTTCAGTTCATCTTTAATAGCATAGTTCAAAAGATGGCACCAAATGTAATTCACAAGTGAGTAAGCTCTAGTAATAAATCTAGGAATAATAAACAAAGTCTGTGTCCTGTAAAATTTCAGCTGGTATTGCTATCAATTATGCACAATGTGTTATATCATATAAAAGTAACTGAAAAATAGTGATAAATCTACAAATTGTTATAAGGAAACTGCAATGGCGACGAGTGTAAAAGCAGAATAAAATCTGCAAACAACATCAAAGAATCTGAAGAAATATGTGTCAAATGTACAAAGTTGATGTAGCTTGTGATAGGAAATTTATTTCTTGTTACAAAATTGTGAAGGTTACGGAAAGAAACAAGCATCACAATGGTTGTTTACAGTCAACTTTGTCATATGGTCAGAAAAGTACACTTGAAGAAGCAATGGACAGAAGTCGGTGGATATGTGGTTAAGAATGCCATTAAAGGTATTCTGTTTCAAATGTAAATATTTTACCACTATAGCTGTGTGAATGTATAAAAGTAAACACCAATGATAGCAGAGAAGAAATAATTTCAGTGTTGTTGGAAAAATTGCAAATGTTAAAATCTAAATATGACAACTTGTTGAAACTTCCTGGCAGATTAAAACTGTGGATGACAACTTGTTACATAAAAATCAATGAAGTAAATGTCAAATCCAAGATGAGGTGGAACATTTGACGCCAGCCTAAAAAGACAGGAAAAAAAATCTCGTTTCTCAGCAAAAGTTGCAAATGTTAAAATCTAAATATGACAACTTGTTACATAAAAATCAATGAAGTAAATGTCAAATCCAAGATGAGGTGGAACATTTGACGCCAGCCTAAAAAGACAGGAAAAAAAATCTCATTTCTCAGCAAGTGAATCATGTGATTACCAACAACTGTTTTAGTGCCTTGGCAGATAAAATCGAAGAAAAAGAAAAATCCAACTGAATGACAAAACAAGACAGTCATTCTGTATATACAGCAAAAGGACCACTTAAGAGTCAGCCTACGAAAAAAATGTTATTGCTATCCAACTGTCACGGTCGAATATGTGCATCATTGCTAAATGACTTTATAAAACCTAAGTACTGTGCAATGTCTGTCAGTAAGCCTGATGCATGTCTCAGTAGTGTGGTTGAAGTAGCACCTGAACTTGCTAGTGATTTTAAATGTGATGATGTAGTTATTATTCTTGTAGGAACGAATGACATCTGTAATAAAAGCAACTTTTTGCATGATTTTGAGGTGATATCAAAACTTCATTGTGCTGGTGTATACCATTCCTTACTGTTATACATGTACCAGAAGTCAACCAAACTGTGTATAAGCTTAACAGATATGTATTGAACATATCATAAAAGTTTGCTAATCTGTAGGTGATAGATATCAATCTACAGTATTCTTGCAAAGAAGTCACTACAGTAATCATGGGCTACATCTGAACAAAATAGGCAAGTTCAGACTGTGCAAAAACACTGCAACAACAGTAAACCTGGAAACAAGATAAAGTAATAAAAACACTTACAACTAACTCGGTTGGAAAACTCTCCCTTTGCGCTGCAGAAGCCACTCCCTATCAAGCTAAACAGGACAGAAATATGAATGAAAGTGGTTGCATCATACAGCCTTCTTCAAAATCTGTGATCAACAGTGATATAACTGCACTGCAAACACCACCTGCTGAAACAACAGTGCTACATGATGCTTCATCCAAATAGCTTCAAGGGCTTGAAAGTATTTCCGCTGTTTCATGCACAAGCAAATTACTGCACCACGAGTATCAAAGAGAACAAGACAAGTTTCAAAGAGAAGCAGTGAT
The DNA here is from genome assembly GCF_023864275.1 of Schistocerca cancellata. Taxonomy (NCBI): domain Eukaryota; kingdom Metazoa; phylum Arthropoda; class Insecta; order Orthoptera; family Acrididae; genus Schistocerca; species Schistocerca cancellata. The sequence continues at coordinate 144,907,520 of NC_064636.1, read as the reverse complement.
TTTTTATGGCTGGCACCTTCATGACTACAGCAACTCCATCATGTGGACAAAATTCCAGCTGTGACGTAGGCCATCGTATAGTCAAGCCAGCTCGGAAGTGAAACAGTGAAATATGGTGCATATGTAGAAAAGGACCAACGTCAGGGCAGTGACAATAACTTGAAGAATCTTACTATTTTTCACCAAAATATCAAAGGTCTGAAAAATAAATTAGATATTTTATGTGTAAATCCAGGTGATATGGATCTTGTAAACCATGCACGTTGTATGTCTTACTGAACACCACATGACAGTTGGTATAGGGGGCTGCAGCTTGATGGGTATGAGTCAGCTATTCGCTATTGCAGATCAAGTAAAGAGAAAGGCATTACAGAAGTATCCATTTCCGTCTGTCTGCTTTGACCCGTGACATCAACAATATGGCGGAAACAGCTAGTTCCAGCGAATTCAATACAGAGACAATGACGTCACTACATACACCCGTAAAAAAATGCGAGCACAAAAAAATGACAATTATGTCTTACTCCAAAAATAAAATGAAACTAACTGCAGGTTTAGGGAAGGAACAAGCTAAATATACAACTATAAGGAAACAACGAACCATCTTAAAATAAACAATATACAAAAATTTACATTCAAACACTCACCGCAGCAATTGATACCAAAACATTCAACATATACAACTCCAAAAACTGGAATCAAAATCCCAACACTCACACACCCCATATTCACTACATGAATTAAAATATGACAAAACATCACAATTACTTAGAATAAAACCAAAACAAAAATTACGTACCAACAAAAGCCTCCAGCAATACCCCGTGGGTGGGCCACCACACCCGGACCCCCCCCCCCCCCCCCACCAGCACATCGAAAACACAAAAAATCTCACTAAAACACCCCCTTCACTGCGATATCCATGCCTCACTAAAAAGCAATAAATAAAATTAAGACTTCTTTCCACACAACAAACTAATCACACCTAACAAAAATGCCACACACACAAAAAAAAGCACTTAGCAACTCACTGAAAACACTTCCACAACCCACGTTACTGCACTAACTACCTACACTCAAACACATATTAGCACAATGACAACCAAAACTGAAAGGAACCCAATACCGCATATTAAACTCAGGACATTCACATCCGTCACCAGAGCATACCATTAAATACGGCAACACAACATCTACAAATACAACCAACCCAAAAACTCCACGCCGTAGTGGCATCACATACCACAACACCATTACACCATAGGTCAAAGCTGACGAGTGGAATTGGATGTTTCTGTTGATCTAAGAGAATGGTGGTGCTGTAATTTAAACAGATAAAACATTTAGTTATAAGCCACTAGATTTAAACAAATATTATACACATCAACATTTTGAAGTCTGTGGTATTAAAATTACTGCAATGGACATATTGGTTACAGTGCTTACAATTTACACGGCACTGGCTGGGAAGTTTAGTATCTTTATGAATAAATTACCATCTCTTTTGGCTAAACTTTTTTCCAATACCAGAAATGTAATATTTATAGGGGACTTTAATGTTAACTTCTTAACTAATAAAATATATAAGACTCACCTCGAGCACTTAATGGATTCTTAGAACTTGGCTGCTATGGTTAACTTACTCACAAAAATTAAACAAAAATTGCAATATTTTTATTGACAAGAATAGAATAAACAGAGAAAGTATACGTCAAGTCATAAATGGTCTTTCTGATCACAATGGCAGACTGTTTAAGGTCAACAACATCAGCATGTGTAACAAAGTTTCTCACACCTAAGATGTATAAACACTGAAACTTTTTCAGCCTTTAATCACCATGTCACAGATTGATTGGGATTCAGTGTATAGGATAAGTAATCTAAGTGACAAATTTAATATTTTCTTGAATGAATTCATCTCTATATTTGAAATGACTTTTCTAAAAAGAATTGTGACGAAAAGCATTAATGTTTTTTCCAGGAAACCATGGATTACCAAAGGAATTACAATTTCTTGCAGGACTAAGAGAGAATTACTTGTACACATCTTACACTGGTTTATGTCGAACGGATTAACTCCAAATATTGAAAATTAAAAAAACTCAACATATCAAACAATGGAAAATCCAGGGTGGAGTGCAACAATTATGAGAAGGAAAGTTTGCTACTCACCATATAGCACCATATGCAATTTCAAGCATCTTGACAAGAAAATGAAGTAATTCGCTTGACCTGTGATAACGAAAATATATTACTTTGTGAATCTGTGAGGTTACTGGGCATTCTAATTGATGACAAATTAAATTGGTCCAGCCATATTCTACACTTTTTAAAAAACCTCGCGTGGCAATTTATGCCCTATTTGTAATTGCCCTTGTTGGTGATATGAATGCTATCAAAGCTGCTTATTTTGGCCATTTTCACAGTATCATATCATATGGTATAATTTTTGGGGTAATCAACCTTCGGAACAAAAAAATCTTTATTGCACAAAAGAGGGCAGTTAGAATCATGAGTGGCATTCATCCAAGTAATTCTTGCAGAGACCTGTTCCACAAGGTCCAAATATTAATGACCACTGCCCACTGCATCTTTTTTCTGATGGTTTTCGGCTTTAATAACCATTCTCTCTTTACATCTGATAGTGCATACCATGACTACAATACAAGGTCCAAAAAAGATTTACATAGGGTTTCAAAGCATCTAAATCTTGCATAAATATGTGTCTACTATTCTGCCACAATTTCAATTCTCTTCCATCAGATATTAAAGTCCACATTAATGGTCAACCTGCATATAAATCTAAATTAAGAAAATATCTTGTGGATAAGTCCTTTTACTCTCTTGATGAGTATATGAAGATTGATGAGTGACTGTTTTTGTAAACTAGTATTGTGATTTGTATTTATGTTTTGAGACTTTAAAAATCTAATGTGCTAGCCATTATTTGTCTTCCTGGTATATGATGGTCCATGTATAAATATAATTTTCTTTTTGTACCTTAAGATATTCTCAGTAATGTACATTACTTTATTTACACTGCTGATTGAATCTATATAATAATGTAAATCTGACTCATTCCCCATCCTTGTGAATCATCACATTATGGATACATGGAATTCGAAATAAACAAAACAGTACATAATCAACGAAGATACAAAACTGACCTCCTTTCTTGCTGCACAACTCAAAGTCCATCAACAAAGGCTACGCCACATAATTTCCGGGAACTAACCGTAGCTGAAATTTGCAAATTTCACCTTACGTACTCTGAAAAAAAAAAAGAGAAATATATATATCCCTTCCAGAAAAGACAAACATTCAGATATAGAACCGGACAACCTGATACGGTTAACAACACACAAATAACCATTTACGTTGGTGTCGGCAATTTTTAATTGTCGAATGAAGTCTCACGTGCTTAATCCTATATGACAAACGGGCTCCTGACAAAACGGTAACCGCATTCCTTACAATGAAATTCTTGTTACTTTCACGTCTAATGCTTTCATGATTAAAGAACTCTTAAAAGTGAATGAACTGACACGAGCTCACAAAACAGTCACATTCAAATTTATTTGCGTTGTTATAAAAAAATGTTCAAATGGCTCTGAGCACTATGGGACTCAACTGCTGAGGTCATCAGTCCCCTAGAACTTAGAACTACTTAAACCTAACTAACCGAAGGACATCACACACAGCCATGTCCGAGGCAGGATTCGAACTGGTTGCCGCATGTGGTCCTCAGTCAGCACGCGTGACACCCATCTTGCGCACACCCTCCGATAGCTCGACGTTTCTCTTAAATTTCTGTGAGCGGTGGTTCGGGAAGCGTCAGGAAGCGACGTGCAGAGACCATCCAGGGAGGTCCGCCGATCTCGAAGCACGCTTCCCTCGACCTTCAACACTGCCTCCTCAGAAACTGACGGTCTCCCGCTCCTTTGTTCGTCGCGAATTTCGGTCCGACCAGCTGCAAACTCTCTACACCGCTTACGAATATTTTTGACATCCACACACGCCTCACCATAGACTTCCGTCAATTGGCGACGGATTTCAACCGGAGCAGTGCTCTTTGCGTTCGAAAATAACGCGCAGTTCGCACTCGGCAGCTCCATCCTCAACGGCTGCCGAGCCGAGACTGAGCGCCTCAGCGCGGCGTGCGCGTGTTTACACACAGCGCGTGGCGCACTCTTCACAGCGGCGTGGCCAGCTGCCACACAGGCAGAGTGCTGCACTGACAGACAGAGAGCAGACCTCACTCTTGGGATTAGCCTCGCAGAATGACGCTCAGGCGTGTGGGACCCGCACCACACAGCAGCGACAGGGGCTTCTGAACGTGTACAGAGAAGGGCAGCACAGGTTTGTGTGGCCCACGGGAGAGTGTCACGGAAGTTTTGGAGAAACTCAATGCGCAGACGCCTGAAGAGAGACGCAAGCTCTCCCACGAGTGGCCGACTGGAAAGTTTGGCCGAGCGAGGAGTCTGGAGGCGCTCTCCAGCCGCTCACTGTGCGTCGCTGGAGGCGGAGCCAGGCCGGCCGCCTCAGCACTCGCCACGGCCGCACTGCGCTCCTCACTGGGACGGCAGTGAGTCACCGTGCCAAGTACCCTCTGCCGTGCACTTGGCACTGGTTTGCAGCGTATCGAGGGGGCGTAGATGTAGACGTGGCGGCGAACATTCGGTGCTCGTGTAAGTGCGTCGCGTGAGTGGACGATTTGACGTCACAGTTGTGTACAGTCGAGAGAGAGACACGCAGCCACGAGTGGAAACACACGCCTCTCCTCGATACTACACTTTTACGTCTCTGTATGAGTTCTAGAGGCTGCAAAGACGCCGAGGAATTCTCGCCACCGTGTGTCATGTAATTGCTCGCCGATTCACGAAAAACAAATGTGAATATGTACTAACAAGGGAACCTCCCCATCGCAGCCCCCTCAGATTTATTTACAAGTTGGCACAGTGGATAGGCCTTGAAAAAATGAACACAGATCAATCGAGAAAACGGGAAGAAGTTGTGTGGAACTACGAAGAAATAAGCAAAATATACAAACCGAGTAGTCGATGCGCAACATAGGCAACATCAGGAAGAATGTGCTGTCAGGAGCGCCGTCGTCCCGCGGTTAGCACCCTTCTGCGCATGCGCGAGTTACCGCTGCCTAATGTGCATGCGCGGATTCACTGCAGTGCTTTCTACTCTGACGCGCGGATAATCTGTCCGCTAATTTTCGTAGTTTCAGCCGTTCTATCGCTAGATGGCTGTCGCGCTAGACAAGTACCATTCGCTGCGAATCCTCGTGTAATGCCCGCTTAAGTTTCTCGTACGTCCGAAGACTTGTCTCCGTTCAGGATGATACGCTGCGTTCCGTTTGCTGGGCGCTCTTCTGTCCAGTCACACAGCTGGTCTCGTATTCCGTACGCTCGTTATTTTGTTGATTGTGCGGCCATGCGAAACTGTATCGAATGCCTTTCGTAAAACAACGAAAAGTCTTGGGTGAAAAGTAGATGCTTTTGTCCCATAGTGGGCAATGATTTTGGAAGGAGGCATAGAGATGCGAATCGCGCCGATTTGTGGAACAACTTTATAATGTCCATTAGATGGGTCAGTTTAGAAAAGGAGATAAGGATTACAATTTTTTATTCCTTTCATATAGTGATGAAGAAAACTAACAAAGGAATGTTCCAATAAGACAAGTCGAAATCTAGCCCTCAAATTTTTTACACAGGAAGAAGGCAACGAAAGAAATGCACTGTCAAAATATTGGCTGCTAAGAGGCACTGCAAATATTTAAAAAAATCGTTGAAAATTACCAAATGCGTTGCGTGCCAGGCGGCGGTAGAAATGTACACCCCTACTGCTGCTGTAGCGGCTGCACATGCGCAACACAGCCGACATCGGCGGTGCATTTATAAAGAGGAAACACGACACAACCCGACTGTAATTTGTAAAGGACATCTCAGGTTACCGTTCCCTGATGGTTTCTCAGACACTATAGTACACTGTTACTATTCTCTGGAATTGGCCAGTCAAGAAACATGTATTACAAATTATCAGTTGTATTTTGCAGTATTTGGAGCTACTGACAATACAGACGAAGTCGAGTTAATATTTAGTGAGGTTCCGTAAGGCACGCCTACTAACAGAAGATTTTTTTTTTTGTTCCTATTTCACAATAATGTGGATTCGAATTAACGTTCTCAATTTAGCAGTGATGAAATACGAACAACGTGGCTTCCAGCCGAAATCACCTACTTCTCCTGAGGATTTGCATATTTGTCATTTGTTAGTTGATTTCCTTGACATTCATTCGAATGATGTCGACATTTCCTTTGAGACTGTCGATACGTCAGAAGAAATACGAAATAACGGTGAGGATTCCGTGAACTGTGGTTGGGACGACGTCTGCGGTGCTGTCACATCAGACACTGCCGTGACTTTACTGTCTCTGCTAGCCACTGATACACGTCCAAGAGTGGAACAGTCGACATGAAGTTATTCAGACCGTTGTCTGCACAGTTCGAGGCAGGTTTCCACAGCGGCAGACGGGCTGACGAGCACGAGCGGGAGAGAAGCCGCCCGGCAGGCCTCTTGCAGGTCTCTCTGGTGGCCGCACTGCAGCTGCTGGCGCTTCCCTGGCCCTCCCCTGTCACCCGATCGCAAAGTGGACACCTGCAGTTTAGCGTGCAGTCCCAACCACGTGTCTTCCGTGGCCACTCCAACGTCTGAGGAAGTGACTGCTCGGTTAAAAATCACAGTGGAAGCAGTTGTGCTCTGAACGGGATTTGATCCCGCTCTCTCTGGATCACGAAGCGGGCGCTTTGCCACTACAGCATTTATGTTTTAGAGAAAAAAAAAGAAACAAAAAGGAATATGACGATTAGACGTTACCTAGACGTTACGTAGTGGAAACGCTAGCTGTGTCGCCCGCTCTTCAGGTGATGCCCCATGTCGGTAATTGGCGTCCTGTTTATAAATTTTCACTCAGTGGTAGTGAGAAGCCAGGGAAAGACGGCAGCCGACATACGAGGAACATTTTGGACCAGTGCTAACGAGAGATGGAGATGCAATTCCGTTGCAAAGTGCACGATCTCCGCACATGTCACGCTTCCGTACAAACTGAGACACTTAAATTCTCGCTTCCCTGCGCCATTTTGGATGCTCCGTCAAGAACAGTGCGCTTGACACGCAAAATAATCCTCACTGAACAGCAAAGTTTCGCGTTGCGGCTGTAACAGGACGGAGCTGTATCCTGTGTGCCGAGTATTAGCTCCAGAAAGTAGAAACCAGTAAAGCAGCGTTCACAGGCAGTTCTCCTCCGTACAGACGGCTCCAGCCGTACACGAGAGAACGGCCTCCCTCCAGGACGACAACGCGCCACCAGCGGACCCCGCGTGGAGGCGGCGTCGGCGCCGCCCCCGACTGGAGGCGGACCACGGCTTCGGCGGCGGCTGCCTCTGCGTAGCACAGACTTACAGACTTGTTTGTCTCTTATGAAGGAGACTGATATCCCTCAATGCCGCACGTTTCCTGTGACACATACCAACGTTGAGTAATTGTGATTGTGTTTTGCAATGAAACTCACTCGTACGAGTTGTTTGACTGTTTGTCTAGGGAACCGAGTATGTAGGATTCCTAGATACAACGTAAGCCAGGCTTCAGGTGCTCAGAATTGCTGTCTGTTAACTCCGGACAATCCCGCTGCGCGGCGCTGCCTGTCTGATTCTGCGAGTCGCGCGCTAGCCGGGCAGGGCTGTACAAACCGCTGTCGTAAGCCGCTCTCGGCGTGGAAAAAATGTGTGCACCGTAACTCCAACATTTTTTTTGCAAAATACTTGGAGTGCTCCTTAGCAGCTAAAAGTTTGGCAATCCATTTCTTTCGTTGTTTTCTGCCTCTGTAAAAACTTTCAGAGTAGATTTCGACATGTCTTACTGGACTGTTCCGTTGTAAGTTGTAGTTTGTATATACGCCCTCAATACGGAGCAGACTGCAGCAGAATTTCGAGACGGAAGACGTTACAGCAGTGGTGACCTGCAGCCAGCACAGGTCACGTGACCGGCTTGTCGAGGCAGGAATAGAGCGGGGAAAAAAGTACATGTTTGGCGCTTCTAACCCGGAGCGTAAGAAATGGTCTGGCAGATGTCCGTCAATTGTGTGTCTTCAAGATGTAGCACAACTATATTATAACAAAAGGTACACACAATAGAATCAAAAAGTCTTGCTTTCGTCATAAAAGGGTGAATCTTTCAGGGTACTAAATGTATTATATAGGTGAGAAGAACAGGACGACAAGCTCGGAGATGAATGGTTCGCGGCTGTCCGTGTTGTGACGTCACCAAAGTCTGTCGTGCAGAGAGCACTTCCACTATCCGTACTTACTGGTACAACGTCGCAAAAAAACCTGCAGAAATACACAGTAAGGCTTTCAAAAGAGTTTTCTCTACGTGGTGCAAGGCAGCAAAACATTTTCGTATTGTGATCTTAAAGAAGGTGACTGAAATTTCGGATAACATCTCGTCGCACGGAAAAGCGCCACTGTTTTAATCTCTGCCACCCCATCTGCGGTATCGTATCCGTGACACTCCCCCCACTAATTTCGCAATAGTGAAGAAGAACTCTGAAAATGACCAACTGTTGCTCGATATAGTCTGCAGTTGGTTATTACAACGTTTACAATGTCCCTGCCGCACGGTTACACCAGAATATGTCAGCAGGATCGCAAGACATGGGAGGGAAACTACACAGTGATCTAAAACGGCGTGTCGAGATTCCAGATTAACGTGCTGTCAAAACGAAGCCGTTTCTTGCTACGGCAGGACCTTCCCATGCAATTTCAATCGCCAGCTTTCTCCTCAGAGTACGGTAATATTTTTTTGGCGCCCACCTACACAGGTAGAAATGATCTTCATAATGAAACAAGACAAGTCAGAGCTCGCACGGGGAGATGTAAGTGTTTGTTTCTCCCGCGACTGTTTGAGAGTGGAACGGTAGGGGAGTAGCTTACAGGTGGTTCGATCAACCCTCCGCCAGGCACTTCAGTGTGAATTGAAGAGTAGTCATGTAGATGTAGATTTCGAATGAGCGGATCAGGATCTGCACGGCCCCCCTTACACTGGAAATGAGCCACACTCTCAGTAAGAATGTTACCACGCGCTTGTCGCTACTTCCGTGGCATCGTGCAACACGCCCTTCAGCTGCCGCCTTTCTGTTTAGCAGCGCGCAGTCTGTTTTCCGACTAATCGTCCAGTCACCTACGTTTATTGTTTGCGTTATTCGCAGTCTGCTCCGAAGTATTTAACGGGTTCGTCTGCCGGCATCTGAGCACACAGTTATCGAAATGAAAGATATCGCATCTCCCAGTCACGCCACAGCAACCTCTAATGTAACAAATACGAGACACAGACCGGGGACATCGAGTGCATCAATTACCACGTTACGTGTTTTACGGCGAAGCCTTCCAAGCTTTGGAGTCTTCTGCAAGTAGCGGAAACCGGTAAATATACCTGTTGGACATGAATAATAGTGGTAAATGAAATGAATGGTACTTATTCTCTGTAATTCCTGTCGTTCCCATCTCTAGTGCAACCAACACGACAATATCAGTCAGCTTTTAGAGTAATTTACCCGAGATTTTAGGGGCAGAGCGTGCCCAAGCCAGGTTCCTGATACAGAGAATAATTTTTACCCGATGTCTTACTCACGTTGTGGGAAAGTGTATTTGCTGCTTCTTAAAGGTCACGCATTTTCTTTGGCCTCCAGGATTCTCACCTTTTTTTTTTTTTTGTTTTGTTTTTTTACTCCTAATTCAGGGTCTATACACGCACAAGGAAAAAAATTCCCGGATTTTTTTCAGATATCCCCTTTAATAAAATATACTTCTTGCAGAGCGAAAATACGCTTTTTCCGTGCTAAGTGACGGTAGGTTTCCCGTAGATTTTCCCTCAGAACTGTAAAACTTATCAATCCTTTGAATGGTTTACGGTTTATACACTGCCGTGGAACTTCCTGGAAAAAATGGAATGGGGAGAGAAGTTTTGGAACGGCCTTTGATTTGCAGCAACATATACGGTGCATATTTTCGTATTACGAAACTATAAATTCGAATTGCACGAAACACGGCACCCTAGTTTCCGGAGCTTTGAAATCGAGATTGCGACGTCATGGCACGTGACTTGGCCAGCCGATGACAGCAGACATTCAGAGCATAGGACGCGTTATATGGTAAGCCAATAGCAATCACTTACGTAGGGCGAACACACAAATAGGAAAAGTTAGGGGTTAACATTAAAATATGTAGTGTAGCAACAAGAAAAGCCAAGCTTTCACATACAATATCGACGTTTATTGCGTGTGTTATACTTTAAGGTACGTCGCACAAATTTGCCAGTAAATTTAAAATACTGACGTAAATGTCTGGTCTTCAGGGCTCGAAATTCTTCTACGTGGTTGGTCCTGAAAGTGTTCAGTTTTAAGCGAGAGTCAAACGCTCTGTGATTTAAGGAATTCCGCCCACTTTCCCACACGTAACATAATTCATCCTGCGTAGAAGCATATTTACTTTGAAAGTAACACTTTTCAAACCACCATTCGCAAAACTATCCCGAGACCGTCACAAACATCTTCGGCTTAGCAGTAGCCAGAGAGCGCCAGAAAACAGGCATTACTGCGCGTGCGCAGCTGCAGTGACGTAGGAAGGCCGCATGTTTGTGTGTGTAAAGCACAAAAAGAAACAGGACGTCAGAGGATACTCCGAGTGCATTTACTAACGTGAATACTTCAGTCTGAAGTGCACACTGTCCAGATTCGCAATTAAGTAGGTCCCACCTGACATTAAGCTTTTCGGTGTGGTTTTTGCGGCGTAAGTTTTCTTTGAGTAGCAGTACTGTAGCATCTCATCTTTTTTCTTCTTTATGACATCATGCCATACATGGCAGAACATGAAAACGTGCACTTTACATTCAACGAACAGCTGTGGAACGAAACACTTCGTTTCAAATAAATTGACGGCCTCAGCGACAATAACAATGCCAAATTTCTTTAGCAAACTGACAACAATAACTTCATAGTTCTGCAAAGGGAATGCTTGACTGCCAAAAACATTGAAATAAAATCCAGAAAACTGAAACTAATAATATAATTTTGCCTTCAATAAATATGCAAATGTATTTTAATACGCTTGATAGCTCCTCGCCACAGAAATACGTTGTGTGTTCATTTGACGTGGGAGCTGTATATGAAGAGGAAGCAGCGAAATCACTGAACGCAAGCACGGGTCACGTGGACACTACCCCCCCCCCCCCCTTTCACGGCAACAACTACTCTGATAACTCTGCGCATGCGCGAATGCGGCAGCCAGGGCGCGCGATACAGCTAACGGCCGGAGCAGTCCGAGCAGCGGGGGGCGGGGGAAGGTACTGCTCGCTGGCGAGTCAACTGCGCATGCGCAACAGCCCGCTGGCGACAGCCCAGATGAACCTGACGTAAGCAGCTGTGACGTCACGCTCACAGAAAGGAGTTTATTGTTACGAAGTATCACCTCGTCTTCGCCCTAAGGCCTTTGACATATTTTTAGCTGTATTTTCTTGTTGTAAATTGCACATGTCCTTTGCAACTAAAGATTTATTTTTTCCTCTCGTTTTTGTTTCATTGCTGTAATATTTCAACATCCGTTCTTTGTACAAATATTTACTCCTTACCTTTCTTCCAAACGTTTTTTTACGCGCATGACCCCCATTTGGTACCAAATCTCAGTACATGTTTCTGAATGTAGCCACGACTCCGAAGAAAGCAATAAACACTTCCCACCCGAGACTGCTACAGTTGACTATTTCCTGTACGATGTTAATGTGCCGACTCACCGCAGTCCCTCCTGGTTGTTCTTCGTACGTCTCTCCCTGATATGGCCACTTCGGCAGTTCTTGCAGCAGAACGGACAGCTATTAGATGCAAGCAGGCGATCTGTGTGTGTAATTTCGTGGTGAGAGTAGTTAACCCATGTGAAATTAATTCCAAGACGCCATCACAGTACATTTATTAAAGAGTGCAGTAAAACAGATAGCATTTAAATAGGTGAAACGGTTCACCACATGAAGTTACAAAAATCGGGACGTGTGTGTGTGTGTGTGTGTGTGTGTGTGTGTGTGTGTGTGTGTGTGTGTGTCGCAGGAGTTTAAAGTCTGACATGTGCCGAGATGAAATCTTTTTCAGAGCCAAAAGACGACATTGCAGTTGCGAAAGTAACTTTTACAGTAAACGGCGAATATATACATATATTATTGAAATCGGGTTCCCTTTTATGATGAAACACTAATTTTTGTTGTTACCCAAACATGTTTCGGCACCTCTGTGCCATCCAGAGTGAGATGTGGTTATTGTAAGCTGTAGAAAGTGAACGTATTTTATGTTTTAATTGATCCAACACAGTGAGGCTTAAAGAAAGTTTTTGTTAGTTTTTCTCCTTACCGAAATTTTCACATTACACAGTTTTGCAGGACTATCTGTGTGCTGTCCTGCAATGATTGCTTGTCATCTGCAAAGTCAACGCTGTAAATATGAAATTTATCAGCAAGCTGTTGATTATTAAACGACATGATTTTGGCGTATCAAAATATTTTGCTTACATATTTGTTATTAGTCAGGTTTTGTTGCGACATTCTTCCTCTACGTTCTGAGGGCACTGCACACACACACACACACACACACACACATTGTAGCGTTTGCCAACGCCATTGGCGATCATTTCTTGTCGAGAGTATTCGGCGACGAATTTGAATATTGTTCTCTCTCTCTCTCTGTCTCTCTCTCTTTCTCTGTGTCCCTCCCTGTGCGCGAGTGTGTCTGAGTGTTCCTTTTGTCTCTACTAATTTGTTGGTTTAATTTCTTGACCATATGGGACTTGCCACTATTTTCCTGTCGTATATGTTTTATTGTGTGTAGCTGCTTTGTGTGACGGTGTTTGCTTACGGATGTTCTGTTCAGTCTGTGCAGTCCGAATCTGAAGCCCGTGCGCCACCGGGTGATTCGGCAGTTTGTGAACGGCGATCGTTCGAGGTTGTCGGTTTCCCGAATATTGTGAAGCCATGGGTCTTGTTCCTTTTTTGTACTGCGCGATTAAGAAAATTTATTGTGTTTCCTGTTTCCGATCATAACCTGGTGTGAATGTGTGGGTGTAAGTGTAGCGGTTCCACACGTGACCGCCTGCTGCGCCACAGGTGGGCCCTGGCGGCCGACGCTGGCTGAGGGGAAGCTGCAGGTCCGCCTCGCAGCCGAGTGCTGGCGGCTGGCGGGCGCGAGTCTCTCTGGCGGCCCCACGGCTGGCTCGCGAGCCTCACCCCAGCCACTCACCGTCACGTCGCGCGGCGAATCCGCTGCCGGCGCATGCGCAGGGAACGCCTTCTCGCTCGCCGCCGCCGCCGCTGTATTCTGCACTGTTCCCTTAGCTGCAGACTCACATTGAAACCTAAAATCTGGAAAAAAAAGTTGTTGCTGTCGATAGGGAATGGAACCTTCCACGCTCAATCCGGCCAGTTCACTTTCGACGTCAACATTTTATGAGTCTTTCACATCGCTTGACACTTTATAAGAAGCTATCTGTGCACACTGGACATGTATCTCTTCCCTCTGTGTAGCCACAAGCGATTCGCTTCAGTGTAGCACTGTTGTCAGAGGAACCGTCTTTTAAAAGTTAGTTGTCGTAGTGCGTTTCGTTTTTGACATCCCCACTGTTCGTTCCGTCATTTTTATTAAACGTCGTAGACTCAGGTGACGAAAGTTAGGAAATAACGACACGCACATATACAGATGCCGACAGTATGGCAAACTGTATAATTAACATCGGCAGTCACATCTACATTTGAATTAACGTAACGGCAAGTCGCTCATTAGAATCTCACCAACAGTTGGAAGCACTTCCTCGATTCGTGGGCCAAAGTAGAGAATTTTATCTATTTTACTTTTGGTGATAGCGTGACCTCTACGAATCTGCCTGATGTGTGACTCGTTCCGTGTGCAGTGTTGTCCAGTACGTGGTGTAACTCTTGCTGCCAATGTGAGGCTGCAATTAAAGACGGCAAGTATTTGCGTACTGGAGATACATAAGAATACTCGGCGTGAGAAAGCAACTGAAGACACATTCTGACTGAACGACTTGTGTGCCAGTAATTTGAGTATGGTGCAGTATATGCTGGTGTAACATAGCACCAGGCTTGCGGCCAGCAAAGAGTTTCCAGTAATGGGGTAATGTAGTGGACTGGTTCGAACAAGGAACGTTAATGCAGCTGCATGATGTGGCAGACAACCAAGAATATTGCGCCATTCGTGTCTTCAAAGAGATTGAGTGCTGACGTTTTCAAATGCAGGCGGTAGTGATAGATGTCGGCTGTGTTCTTGTAAGTTTCTTGCATATGTTGTACACCGTGAGGGAGACAATCTTGGGAGAGACAAGTGGTGCTTAGTAATAGTGGAGTGTTTTGCAGTTGTTGCTCACCTTTTGCAAAAACTGATCGTGAAGTATTTTACAGACTGAACGGCTCCTCGCATTAGTTTACAGGTATCTCTCGTCGTTGCAGTTGTCACGGTGTTACCGGAGTTGTCATACACAGCACAAAATGGTATGTACAAATAAATGAACACAGGATTGATTTTTTGTATTCTTTATTTGAAAGACCAACACATATGATGTAACTGATTGTGCTTCCTGAATGCCGTATGTCAGCGGTGTGTCAGCATATCCACCAGCTGCTGCTTTCCGTTGTTCCTGGCGAGGTCCAGGGGGGTCCTGCCATCCTCATCCCGGGCCCCCCTGTCCGCCCCCGCCAGGAGGAGCTCAGCCGCCGCCTCTGCGTGGCCCCACACTGCCGCCCTGTGCAGCGGCGTCCGCCCCCACCAATCCCTGGCGTTGGGGTCAGCAGAGGCGCCGACCAGCAGCCGCACCACACCAGCGTGGCCACACCGTGCAGCCCAGTGCAGGGGCGTCTGCTGCCATGAGCTGCTCCTGGCGTCGACCTCCGCGCCGGCGCCGACGAGGCAGCTGGCCGCCGCCACGTGACCCCTCTCTGCTGCCAGGTGCAGGGCGGTCCAGGTGCCCCTGAACCACCCTCCGTCCCTCGCCCCCACGTCCGCCCCCGCCGCCAGCAACTCGCGCACCTGCTCCGCCGCCCCCTGCTTGGCCGCCTCTATCAGCCTCCTCCCTCTCTCCTCTTGAGAGAGGCTCCTGCACAAAACATCGACACTCTCTCACTCCACTACACAGACAGACACACACACACACACCAAATCAAAGAAACCGTCACAGACGCCACACTGCGAGCAGCCCTCAATACACTTCTGCCCAGCCACGAGTTACAAATCTAGAACTCTTCCCTCTACGATACCGATCAACCTGCGTATCACAGACACATACATACCAGTATCCCATAATTGAAATCTGAAGCCATTTCCCGTTAAAAATTGGTGCACTGCATCTCATTGCCAGCTGTTTTAACTTTTTCTCCTAATTCACTCCGAGGAGTCACCTCCTGTGACCTCAGCATCCTGTTGGTAGCCGATGGTTGACCTTCAGAGAAACACACCTCTAATGCTACGTTGTCTTTACAGCAACCCCTTCCGACACTCGGGAAGAAAACATAGGTAACTAATGGCATCTCTAAGTACAGATATACAACTTCCTCGTCTGTTAACAAAACGTAGGTCGCAACACGGACAATATTAGCGAAAGCGAGAGCGGTGAATAATGGATCCATTGCTGGGTTTATGTATTACTCTATACCAATGTTGTCTTCATCAAAATATTTTCCACTACATGTCAATACATTTATTCCAGTGTTTGTTCCGCTGTGTGAAACAATTCTGCAAGTTTTGTTGTGATACCCTGTAGTTGTCTCAGCGGTGCATTTTAAATCGCATCTGCGTATGAAAGAGACAGCCCTTTACGGTTCGTCGTAATTTTTAGGAACAAAATTTCACATCGGGTGATGGTGCAGCCAAGGGCGTCACCACAGTATGGTATGTAGCGAAACATGCAACAAGACGCAACGAATTCTAAGCAGATGCGTTATCGCAGTGCAGAAATCATCAACTGTTCCGCCACAAATCTAGAGTTTTTTTTTTTTTTTTGATTGCGTCATGCCGCTGGCGTTGAGCTTGTAGCTTTTAGTGCTTGCTGACCGTTTCACCTTGTGACAGGAATTTGTGCTGCACCGGACTGTTGAAATCGAAGAAACATTTACACCAGTCGTAAACACTTCCCGTACTAATGGTAGATTCGACAAAGCAAAATCTAATGTCTCTAAAAGCTTGATGACTTTCACTCCGTTCTCATAGCCAAATTTAATACAAACGCGATAATCCGGTTTTACATGAAACAAATAATCGCCGATTCTAGTAACACAGCAATAACCTTTCCAAGATGTGACCACAGACTAAATATCCCATTTACCTGGTGGAGACATAAATTTCAGACATGTTTACCTACACAACGATAAAAAAAGTCTTGCGAATCTCAGTTATAAGAAACGCAAAATGGCGAGTTCCCCGTTACTTTTGAGCGCTACTCGTGTCGCAAGAGTTGTCGCGTTTCAGAGCGCCCCATCGAAGAAAAGGCTCAAATTCTCCAGTACAGCTACACTATGTTTTGTTTAAAAACCGTGTCGGACGGAATGTATGCGCCAATTGTGGACGAAGTTGTACACGAACACGCATTCACACGAACAGGCATCCGCTTTTATATTTCTAACGGATACGGGAACGCTGACATTAGATTCCTGTTCCCGTGTTGGTGCAGTTTACCCCGCAGTGCCGTGTTTTTCTGGACGGGGCAGTCGCTGAGCTGGGAGTGAGCGCCGCCAGGCTGTGTGGCCAGACTGCACTGTGCAGCGGAGAGGGCGCACGACTTGACGGACACACTGTACCGCGTCCAGGGCAGAGGGCGGCCAGGGCAGGCGACCCTCACAAGCGCCGCCCCCTACCGCCTGCCAGCGACTGTCCAACACATTTCAGTGTGTGCTCAAAGTATTTAAATAAAGTGTATTCCGTCTACGTACAATTTCGAGTAGTTTCTAATTTCGACCTGAGACTAGGTGTTTCACCATCAGGAAGCAACCGCGTGCCTTCAAGCAGAGACTAGGTCGAATGTTAGACTGAGCCGACAGCCGTGTCTGCACACGCAGGCGGCTGCGGCGTGGCGCACGCGAGCTGCAGGGAGGGCCGAGCGTCGGCCGGGCTGCCCCCTGTACTCGGCTGGCTCGCCTGCAAGGGCTGCCGCCGCCTTCTCCGATGGCCGCACGGCCGCTGTTGACACACTTCGGCTGCGGAACGGCAGTCGGCGCTACATCATCAGGATATTTTTAATAATGTGGAGCATCCAATAGATTGATATTTACTAAAATGTCGATACCGACTCTGGACATCTTGAAAAAAGTGTGTATCGGCGGACAAAATATCGGGACACTCCTGCGTACAAAAATATCGGCTGCACATTGTAAATACACTGCTGGCTTTAGAGTTGTACAAGTATCGACTTATTATTACATGTTCTGTACATCAACAAGCTAACAGGGTGTGAAACTTCCTGGCAGATTAAAACCGTGTGCCCGACCGAGACTCAAACTCGGGACCTTTGCACCTGGTAGAGCACTTGCCCGCGAAAGGCAAAGGTCCCGAGTTCGAGTCTCGGTCGGGCACACGATTTTAAACTGCCAGGAAGTTTCATATCAGCGCACACTCCGCTGCAGAGTGAAAATGTCATTCTGGTAACAGGGTGTGTACGTCGACAAGGAAAAAAACTACCCGAAATTTTCCCGGATTCCCCACTTAAAAGTACACTTTCTCCCGGATCAAAATACACTTTCTCTGTGTTAAGCGACACTATACTCTTCCTCCCCACTGTAGAACTCAACAATTCTCTTACTGTTATACCAACGTACAATTTCCCGCCACATTAGAAAACGAAACTAAGCGGGAAAAAAAAAAACGTTTTGCAAGACCTCTGATGTCGTCCATATGTTCCTATTATGGAGGTATAAATTCGAATTCCACCAAACACCGCACGTTACTTTCCTATCCATTGAAATCGAGGTTGCGGTGAGCTTCTGTAAGCCAGCCATAGCTCAAGTCACGTGATCTCGCCAGGTGATGACAGCACGCGACACGCGATGTAGTCAGCCAACAGCAACATCACTCTTAAGTAGCGCCAAGACAGAAATAATAAAAGCTCATGGTTTAAATCAATATACACATCGTTCACATACAATATTGGTCTCAAAGTTTAATAAGCTGCAAGAGAAGCTAAGACTGCACATGTAATATTGATCATCTGTGCGCGTTTTACACTTTAAGACACATCACGCTAAAGTGATTGTAAAACTTTTAGTAACGACCTAAATGTCTCATCTTCTCGGCTCGAATTTCCTCTAAATGGCCCGTCACCGAAGAGTTCATTCTTAAATGAGAGCCAACGCTCTGTGATTTCATAAATTCATCGTACGTTCTCGCACATAGTTCATCTTGCGTAAAAGGAACTTTACGCTGTACGTTTTTGAAACCACCATTCTCAGTATTTTCCCGCGACCTGCTAGAAATATGAGGTTCGTTCAGCAGTTGACAGAGAGCGCCAGGTGGAAGGAGTCACCGCGCTTGCGCAGCTACGATGACGCAGGAGGCCCTCATGTTCGTACGTGTGAAACTCTGAAAGATCTTACATCATGTCTCAACAAGACATCACAGGATTACTTTAAGAGCATCCGGATTCCGTGCACCACACTAAAATGCACAATTCGGCTTAAAGTGCACATTCCTAAGTCGAGATTCCGATGTAAATTTCCTTGCAGCACCAGCACTGCATTACATCATGTTTGCTTCTTTATTATGGTATAATACCATAAGTGCACTCGATGCGCACCGAACAGTTGAAACTAGGCAATAGTGTGAAATTAAACACTTTGTTTCAAATAAATTGACTGCCTCAGCGCGAAAGATTAATAGAAGCCACTTCCCTTTAGCGAAAAATAACTTCATTCTTCTGCAAGGCGATTAATGGTTGACTGTCAAAGGTGGAAATAAAATCTGAAACTGACAACATATTTTAGCCTTCCTTAATTATGCGAACGTATTTTAATTCATTTGACAGCTCCCGGTCACAAAAATCCGTTTTGCTTTAATTTAACCCGAGAGCAATAAACGAAGAGGAAACAGTGAAACCGCTGGACGTATACACAGGCCACGTGGAGGCGACCCACCCGCCCACCACAGCTCGGGCTGCCCTGTGCACCAGCCCCGGATCGACCGCATTTCCCAAGGGCGGCGACGTCAGATGGCGGCTCCCAGCCACACTTCTGTGACCACAACAGGCAGGAGGGACTGCTCACACGCCACGCCACTCAACTGCGCATGCGCGAGAGGCAGCCCGCAACTGTTCAAACGAATCCAATTCAAACAGTTGTCACGTCGAGGCAATTTGTTGTAATCGATCACTGCACAGTCTTCCTGAAGCCTTCGACATACTTTGCTGTTGGCAGACGCTTGTATGAGCACTGTGTTTTGTTGTTGTATGTGGCGCATTTCCTTCGCAACTAAAGTTTTATTTTCGTTTCTTTTCTGTCGTTCATGTTTTGTTGCTGTAGTATTATTCTGCAGTAGCGGGATACAGTTTTATCCTGTGTTAGAAGATTAGTTCTTACCATCCAAAATCACAAAAATTTAACTCAAAACTAAAACAATGAAAATTTCGTGCAATTCTAAACAATTCCCGGGTTTTTCCCCGTTTCCTCACAGATCAAAAAATTTCCGGGTTTTTCGCGGATCTCCCGGTGGTCCCGGGTCGTATACACCCTGAGCTAGCAGCCTGCCTATCCCCTTTACAGCGAGAGTTCAAAGTAAAGCGTTGGACGTTCAGGCACACCGATAAACACTTTGCTAAAAATGGTAACTGCACGCAGGTGGCACAATGAAAGGCATGTGATGGGTCCATGGTCCGCTTTAGTCACACATCGGGTTTGTCCGGAACACTTCATGCTGGCTTCCCTGTTCTTTCATTTCTATAAAGGCCAGGGACCTACCAGCTGCAGCGTCGAAATTCTGCGGCCAAGTTAAAGCCTGCTTTTTCCGTTGGCAGCGCTGCCCGCCGATTACGTCAGCATTTCGCCTCACACGTCTCCGCCCACGGCTTGTCATTTACATTTTTGTTCTTCATTTTCAGCAACTGTTTTTCAAGAATTTTGATGTGCAAAGATAGCACACTAGTTGCGTTGAAAATTATTTTATAAGGAAATTGGTGTTTTGTTTGTTCACATCGTAAATCATGTCATTCCATTCAACGCTCTCCTCCCCTCCAGCGCCCCATTGCAATCGGTGTTTTTCTTCTCTGCCACAAATACTTGACTCACACACTCAAAGGGCAAGATTGGACGTGATTAAAGCTCAGAAAGTAGTAAGATTATTACACACTTGATGGTAAGAATCATGTGCCACTGCAATTTGAAAAAAAGACAGCTTCAAATATTTATCGAAAATTGTGAAGAAATATAATATAAAATAAAAGTATCGCAGTCGATATTGCCGTTTTGATATCGACGTATTGATATAGCGACAGAAAATGTATGGCCGATATACATAAATATTTTTTGGAGAAGATATTGATGTATCTACATTTCATCAACATCCTTGAGCTGGAGGCATGGGACATTCCATTTTGCAAATCGTTATGCATTCCAATATTACGACATCCACAGTGATGTGAGTACGACAACGATAGCAAATTTCAGGTATTGTCTGTCAGCACAGACAGAGAACACAGTGCCCGACTGCGTTCAATTTACGACCGAGTGCAGCGGCGTTTGCGAAGAGTCGTCAGTGCTGACAGACAAGCAGCACTGTGTGAAATAACCGCAGAAATCTACGTGGGACATTACGGCGAACGTATGTGTTGGGGCTGCGCTGCGAAATTTGGCGCTAATGCGTTACGGCAGCAGATTTCTGACGCGAGTGCTTTTGCGATCAGTGCGACATCGCCTGCATCGCCTCACTGGGGTCCGTGGCTGGAGACTAGGCGCCTGGAGAACTGTGGGCCGGTCAGGCGGGTCCAGAGTTCAGGTGGGTCAGTGCTGGCGGTGGGGTTCGGCTGCGAGGCGGACCCCGCGAAGCCCCGGAGGAGAGATGCCGACGAGGCACTGTGCAGGCCGGTGGTGGCCCGGCAGTGGCGAGGGCTGCGTCTGTACGGAGTGGACTGGGCCCTGTGGTCGAGCTGAACCCAACACTGGCTGGGAATCAGTCGAGGTCGGCCACTCTGGGGGCACCTGGAGCGAGCCGAGGACCGCGAGTTCCCGAACGACGACGGAATGTTTGTGGATGGCAGTGCGCCCTGTCACCGGGCGACGAGTATTTGCGACTGGTTTGAGTAACGATCTGGACAACTCGAGCGAATGATTTAGCCACCCAACTCGCCCGATATGAACCTCACCGACTACTTATGGACATAAGTGAGAGCTCTGTTGGTGCACAAAATCCTACACCGGCTGCACTTTGGCTGCAGGGGCAGCACGGCTGAGTATCTGTGCAGGCGACCTCTGGCGACTTGCTGGGCCCGCGCCACGTCCAGCTGCTACGCTACGTCGAGCAAAGGGGTGCCCGCCACGTTACCAGGGGGTATCCCACGACGTTTGTCACTCCAGTGTGTTGGCACTCACGATATTGCCGCGCCTGTGCTTTTAAGACGAACGACGTAACGTTCCTTCTGACACGCGTGCACGTCCGAGGAAGAATTGCACAAGATGGCGTCGAGTATGCAAGCAGTAGTAAATCGCGCTGTACAAAATCGTATTACATTTAGTTTAAAGTGCATACTCTGCCAAAACAGTGTTCATAGCGGTAGCCGATTGTGCTCTTTCTCACATATATGGATCCATCTATCGTGTATGAAGAAGAGAAAAGTGATAAATCCGAATTGTGTACGTGGCTTTGTTCAGTGCAGTGGTCGAAAAAGTTCAGTCAAGATGTATAATGCTGGTACTGAAGAACTCATCTCTGATGTGCTGAATAAAGAACTCGCAATAGCTAAAAAATATATGAATGACATCGAATCGTTAATTAATTCATTGAATGTCAATTTTAATCCTTGTGTGAAAAATGTACAAAGTGAAAACTACAACACTCTCAAAGAAACCGTTATTGAAATTCAAAGTCCTCCAATATCTGCTATAGTTATGAAAAACTCGTTTGTTCCCATTGCACAAGAGGAACACCGACAAATGAAATTATTGAGCGAAGACGAGACAAAACCAAAAGTTTGTATCTTTGCAGACAGCCATGGACGAGATTTAGCCACTATTCCTTCGAATATGCGATCTAAATTTTCCGTTACTGCCACAGTATAACCCGGGGCTCCTTTCCAGCAAATAATTAAACATTTAAGCCCTCAACCAAACGATGTTTGTGTAATTATTGCTGGAGCTAACGATGTTTATAAAAATGAGTCGAAAAATGCAATCACAGCATTGCGAAATGCACTGGAAAGAATCTCGCCCAGAAAAACAACCGTCGTTGGCACCCCACATAGACATGACCTAATAAACAGTTCATGTGTAAATAATGAAATCAAATTCACAAACAGAATGTTTCAAAAGGTATGCAAAGCATTCAAGGGCGTGAAGTTTTCGGACAGTAATTCCGAACAGAGAAACCATTTTACTCGACATGGAATGCACAGGAACCGGCTAGGAAAACGTGCACTAGCTGAAGCACTATTAGCAGAAACATTCAAACTGTTTAGAAACACCACTCCTCCAATCATTCTAAAAGCACGTGTGCCCATTGAAACTGTACCACTGGAAGAAATACAGACAGTGTCGTCAAAATACTCCTTCAAACCTGATGGAACAGCTGAAGGGAAGACTTCATATGGAGCAGCACATGTATGTGAATCAACACAAACAGGTCTTTTATACAAAAGCGAGACAGCACCAGCAGTTACAACTCAAGTGGGAAACGTTAGTCCACTACCAACGTGTGAAGCAGCAGCATTTAAGGAGGAAGAACAGTCATCAATATCAGAAACAGCAACACCAACCCCCACAGGATCAAGTGTACAAGCTGGCAGTGTAGAAACCGCACCAACAGAAGATCCACCCTTATGGCAAAAAGGAGCACACTAGTGTCTGCAGCTGCTCCACATAGGATGTGCCTGAGATCAAGAAAGTCCTCAGCTGCAAATGGGGATTTTTTATGGTACTGGGGCATGAGGGGGAAGGTTCCAATCAGAATGTAAGTAATGTAGTTAACAACAACAAATGTGGGTGTTACCAGCACAACAGCTCCCTCTTCCCTGCAGAAAACTGTTCCTGTAATACTGGTATGTCAAAAGAAATAAAACTCAGTCCCGACTGTGACAGCACCACAACCAATCGTGTAAGTTAGACCAATTTATTGTAAATATTGATGAACCAACAGGCGCAAATTGTGCTCATATTCTCAGTCTGACAGAACACCATGTCACTTTTGGCATCGAAATGCTCAGTATACCAAACTATGTTTTAGCTACCTCATTTTGTGCAAAGGTGGGGCAGTTATTTATGTGAAAAACAGCCTGTCCTTTAATACAATAGATGTAGAGAAATATTGTGTAGAGAAAGACTTTGAGGCATGTGTCACAGAAATAGTAGAAGCTAACAAGAAACTGGTAATCGTAGCAGTATACAGGGCTCCATCTGGTAATTTCAAAGTATTCATGAAACAATTAGATTCTGTGCTATTGTATCTCACAAAAAAAAATACGGACATTATAGTGACTGGAGACTTTAATATAGAAAGCTCATCTTCTAAGACAGAGTTTGCAAATTTAATGCATACCTACAACCTTGTCTCCACTGTCAGTTTTCCCACAACAACTACTGCCACTTCCAACACTCTAATAGACAATATCTTTGATGTCATTAGTTTTACTCATATCTACAAAGTTGAAAAAGTCATAAATGGTCTCTCTGATCATGATGGACAAATACTCACAATTGACAACTTTAATACAAATCAGAACAAAGCTAGTGCACAGTGAAAAACCATTAGAAACATGAATGAGGAAAATATCCAAAAATTCAAATTATGCATTCGGGAGACTGACTGGAGGTATGTTTATCTTGCAAATGATGTTAATACAAAACATAATTTATTTACTGGTGAATTATCAGGTATATATGTCTTTCCAAAAAAGGTCTGTAGACTACAGAACAGGCAATCAAGCAAAAAACCATGGCTCACCAAGGGCATAAAAATATCATGACAGAGAAAAAGAGAACTGTATATAATATCCAGACAATCCAATAACCCCTCCAGATGAAATGTTATAGGACATACTGCAAAATCTTAACTAAAGTCATTAAAAAAATCTAAACGTATGTGCATACAATCTGAAATTAACTGTTCAAACAATAAAATTAGAACGATTTGGAATGTAATAAAGAGGGAAACAGGTAGTGCACCGTCTGACAATGGAAAAACTGCTGTCCTAAAAATTAACGATTTGGAAATAACTGATAGTAAACAGATAGCAGACACATTTAACAACCACTTTCTACGTGTCACCTCTCAAATAGGTTGCAGTGGTGACCTAAGGGAAGCTGCAGATATTCTGAAACTTAACCTCCCACAATGTTATAATGATATAAATGTAACACCCATAACTGTTAATGAAATAAAAAAAAAAAATTCACTCATTGAAAAGTAAACGATCTTCAGGTATACGTAACATCTCCAGTAAACTGTTGAAAGCCTGCAGTAATGATGTAAGTCTAGTACTTGCTCACATTTGCAACACATCTCTTTATGAGGGAGTTGTTCCAGAGAGAATGAAATATGCCATCGTGAGACCTCATTTCAAGTCTGGCGATGCTACAGATGTCAAAAATTATCGTCCTGTCTCTCTCTTAACAACATTTTCAAAGGTTCTTGAAAAGCACTGTATAACAGGATTGTGGCACATCTTGATAAACTTAATATTATTAACCACAGACAGCTTGGTTTTCAAAAAGGGGTTTCCACAGAGCGTGCCATATATTCACTCACAAATGATGTCTTGGAGTCTATTAATAGTAATAAGTCACCAGTTGGTGTCTTCTGTGATATTTCCAAGGCCTTTGATTGTGTAAACCACAAGATACTCTTGGAGAAGGCCTATCATTACGGAATCAAAGGGCCTATAGGTAAATGGCTAAAATCATATCTTCAAGACAGGAAACAAAAGGTGGTTCTAAATGGCTGCAACAAAGGATCTTCTAATGTAGTGGATTCTGAATGGGGCAAAATTCAGCATGGAGTTCCCCAGGGATCTGTCCTTGGACCCTTGCTGTTTTTAATGTATGTTAATGATTTACCCCTGTCCATTAGTAAAAATTGTGAATTCACCATGTTTGCCGATGATACAAGCATTGTCGTAGATGGTAAGTCTACTGCTGATCTGGAGGCTGATGTTAATGATATACTCAGAGAAGTTACAGCTTGGTTTTCAATTAATTCTCTTTCAGTTAATATTAAAAAACTAAATTTATACAGTTCCACACAAAAAATAAAACTCTACAAAATATTGTAATTGCTCATGACAATCAGGAACGAACAGGTGCACTCCACTAAATTCCTGGGGGTCACATTGACAGTAGGCTCAACTGGGAACAGCATGTGTCCCTTACTCTAAAAAGTCTTTCATCAGCAACTTTTGCTCTAAGAATCATTACTCATTTTGGGGACATCAACATTTTAAAATCAGCTTACTTTGGGTACTTTCACTCATTAATGAGTTACAGCATAATATTCTGGGGTAATTCACCAGCCTAAAAAAGATCTTAACTGCTCAGAAGAGAGCAGTCAGAATCATGTGTGGGGTTCCTCCACAAACCTCATGTAGAAAACTTTTTACACAGTTAGGTATTCTGACCACAACATGTCAGTACATATACTCTCTGATGAATGTAGTTAATAAAGATTATGCTCAGTATGAAACAATTTGTTCATACCATAACTACAATACTAGAGGGAAAGATGATCTACATGTTGAACTAAAAAATTTAACACTTGTACAGAAGGGAGTAAAGTATGCTGCTATAAAGACTTTTAATACATTTCCTAATTATATTAAATGTACAAGAGAAAATGAAACACTGTTCAAAGGTATGTTAAAAAAATACCTGCTTGACCATCCACTGTACTTGTTAGATGAATTCTTTTCCAGAGGTAATGACCTCCCTTAATAATAGATGTATTTAGTCTCTTAGTTATTAGATGGACAATACAATATTATGTTAATGTTATAGTATTAATGTTATAGTTATAATGTTATATTGAGAATTGCTATACTAGTTAAATGACAGCTTGTAAATGAGAAAAAGTGATACTTATTAATATCTATATCATTGTATTATACTACTATTCTGTAGCATTAATTGTATTTGTACAATTGTATTGACACGTTCCACATCCAGGCGAATCACTCGCATGTACGGATCTATGGAATACACATACCAAATAAAAAATAAATAAAGTAAAATAAAACTGTAGTGGCCGTAGCCGTTGTGAAGAGCTTGAAAGGAACTCACAGACGCGAATACGGGCAACCGTCAGCTGTGTGAGGGACGGAAGGCAATGAAGATTTGTGCCGGACAGGGACTCTGCCCCGGATTCCTCTCTTTGCGCGAGCGCTCGCCTTAACCACTTCGACTATCCGTGCACGACTCACGGCCAGGCCCGAACTCCCAAATGTCAATGTTACTCCATCACAGTCTGTACTCGTGTACACACATGTGGTGTGCGTACTGTAAGACCTTCGGTACGCACACCATCAGATTATTTGACTTGTCGCTCTAACGAAGTAGGAGAGTGTCAGCAATATGTCTCGTGGTCTTATCGTGTCGTGTTTATCTTCTGCCGTTAGGTCGGACGGTAGAAATGCCACTTGCACGCTTAGAGTAGCAGATTGATGGTGACCAACGTAAAACACAACTTGATTAATTTTCACACACATTTATTAAAATAATGAAAATCATAGGCATTACGTAACTTGGTTCTGGATGCTGTTTACAATTGACAATCTGAAGTTCCTTTGGTCTTGGTACGTTAATCTTATTCTCACGTATCTCTGATACTTGACAAAGTGACTATTCACTTATCTTCATGGCTATGTACAGGAATATGATACTCTTATTAGGCACAGACTGAAACTTGACTATATACTAATGCAGACTGACTAATCCGAGGTCTGTACACTCATTATAATACATCATGTGTTTAGGTATCACTGCGCGAGTGTGATCCGCGAGGAGAAAAGGTTCTGTGTTAGCAGCAATCTCATTGGCTGCGTTACACATTAATACGCGGATCGGCGGAAGCAGAATTTGGTCCGTCTCTAAGGCAGCGCCATCTCGCAGTGCGGAGATGGACGAGCGCTGAGCCTGTGCTGTTGTGCTTAGCGAGGCGCCCTCTAGTGGGGAAGTTGTGTACGCGCTGACTACGTGGAACAATGAACACAACAACACATCAATCACCGTGCAGGGGAGGATACTCTGATTGAAAGTCATTGCCAGGTGCTGGAGGATGAAGACGATAATTCCTAGCCTGTGTTGTTGACTGTATCTTCTTAACAGCTGTTGTTCTCACTGTGCCTCTTCCTTCAGACATGTGTTTGTCTGCAAAGGACCTCTACATCACTACTCTTAAGAGGTAGGGATACTGCAGCTAGAAGAACGACAGAAATCGGCTCTCGGCATATACGAGGTGTGGCTAGAAAAAAACCAGACTAGTACTGGTGAAACAATAAAACGAATGCAATAAGGCTGAAAGTCGCGTGGCCTGTCACGTGACTCTCGCTCCGCCTACTGCTCGAGTTTCATCTGCCTCCTGCACTCAGTCTGCCCTTGGCGTCTGTTTTAAGTAGTTGACGTTTTGTCTGTGCGTCGGAAAATGTTGAGTGCACAGAAAGAACAGTGTGTTAACATCCAATTTTGTTTCAAACTAGGAAAATCTGCAAGTGAAACGTTTGTAATGTTACAACAAGTGTACAGCGATGATTGTTTATCGCAAACACAAGTGTTTGAGTGGTTTAAACGATTTAAAGATGGCCGCGAAGACACCAGTGATGACACTCGCACTGGCAGACCATTGTCAGCAAAAACTGATGCAAACATTGAAAAAATCGGTAAACTTGTTCGACAAGATCGCCGTTTAACAATCAGAGCAGTGTCTAACAGGAGTTGACAAGGAAAGTGTTAGGCAGATTCTTCATGAAAGTTTCAACATGAACAAAGTGTGTTCAAAAATGGTTCCAAAGTGTCTCACCATTGAACAGAAGGAACACCGAAGAATGATTTGTTCTGACATCCTGGAAAACATTGAAAGTGATCCCACCTTCTTACAAAATGTTATTACTTGCGATGAATCGTGGTTTTTTACTTACGATCCCGAAACTAAACGCCAATCGATGCATTGGAAAACTCCTGGTTCTCCACGACAAAAAAAAAGCGCGAATGTCAAAATCGAAATTGATGGCAATGATGATTGTTTTTTTTTACATCAAAGGGATTGTGCACATTGATTGGGTACCAGAGGGGCAAACAGTGAATCAGCATTACTACATTAGCGTCCTGGCTACCCTACGTGAGCGAGTACGGAGAAAACAGAACGATTTGTTGAGAAAAAAGTCATGGATCCTTCACCAAGACAATGCCCCAGCTCACAGTGGGTTGTCAGTGAAGACGTTTTTGGCAAAACACAACATTCCCATCTTAGATCATCCACCCTACTCACCTGATTTGGCCCCCTGTGACTTTTTTCTTTTCCCTAAAGTCAAGTCAGCTTTGAAAGGAACTAGATTTGAGACTGTTGAAGCAGTAAAAGAAAAAGCGACGGAAGTAATGTATGGACTTACCGAAAATGATTTGCAGCATTGCAATGAACAGTGGAAAATTCGTATGGAGCGGTGTAGAGACCGAGGAGGAGAGTACATTGAAGGAGATAACATGAAATTGTAAATAATTGTAAATAAATGTTTTTTCCAGCATCAGTCCGGTTTTTTTTCTAGCCGCACCTCGTATGCTGTCCAGGGAGCAGTCCGATCCGTGAAGGTGTCAGGGCTTGGTTGCACCATCACTTTCTCTCACTGGGGCAGGGAGCCAACTCCAGAGACTCACCGGAACGTCAAACAACAGTGGCCAGCACCAGTGTACCACATTGGTTCAGAACTGTGGTGTCAGTTAATGGGGAATACAGTGTTTGCAGTTTTTCACTGGATTTGCTGTCTCATTTCACTGATGCACCAAATATTCTCAACTCCAAACCTGAACACTTTGTCATTGAAACTTGCCTGCAGCACCAGTGAGGTGCAGGCAGGACCCGGCCTGACGTCACCGCACTGACAGCTGCACCCACCAGCCTACAAAATGCAAGTGGCCGCTCACGCCACGTTAAACCCTGGCCACGTCCTGCCACTGGGACGATCCAGTTTCCGATAAGGCTGTAATTACTCTCATCAGTTTTACACTCGACAATAATAGTAGTGTAAAATCCAGTAGTAGCTGTGGGTAGCTTTCACTATTAGTGTGTAAGCTGAGCTTCACTCCTGTGCAGTCAGTATTGTTATTCCGTGGTGCTATTTTGCCAGTTGCCCACAGTGACACTGTACACAGCGTGAAGAGGCTGTTTCCCGTGTAAGAAGTTAATGTATCTGAAGTTCGCACATTTATGGAGCTATGCAGGCGGGAGTGGCACACGGTCAAGCTGTGTTTCCATGAAAGGCAGCTGACAATCGCTATATATCCGACAAACGTGTCAATGTATGAAAACAAACCGTCGTTAAAATATAGTGAACTAGGAGAAAAAACCAAATCAGTCAAGGCAGCCTGGTAGGGTTCTGGGCGGTGCAACACCGAGACGTTATCACAGATGGTTCCGTTGGACAGAACGATGCAACCCTCGCTTCACTAATAGAATAACGAAACTGGATTGTAACAGTAGGAGGCCGGTGGTTCGATCACAAGTAGGTCCACACGCTGTACATGTCTACAGCTGACCACGATATGTAACCGAGCCACGAAATCCGTGAGTCTCCGTATAGGGGGAGCAATGTGTTTTCTAAACTCAGTGCATATATTTAAGTTACAGCATTTATTTTGCACCTACTTTCCCACTTGAAACTTAGGACACTCCTCTATTCTATTGCGTCTTGCTCCATTCTGCTCTGATCAGTTTCAAATGGCATGCTGAATAGTCGCAATGTTGCTAGTCCTAGTCCTGTGCAGATGTTATTCTGGTACATCAAGCACCTTCTTCAAGTTCAAAAACAGCTATGTCAGTGGAGCCTCAGTGAAGCCATGTTGTAAACCTTTCAGTTGGCTGTAGGGCATACTTTTTTATAAAGCTGACTATGTATGTCCACTGACATCGGTCGCTGATTTCGAACAAGCGAGATGAATATTAGGAAGTTGTTAAGGAAAAAACTGCTCTGCGCTGACTGGAGATGCTGTGCTCGAGAAGCGTGGCAGACCCCACCAGCTGCAGGGCGTGGTTTAAAGTGGGCGGGGTGTGCAGTGCTGCACACGCCTCCACCCTGCCACGCCCACAGCAGAGCTGACCTTGTTTGCCGCCTTTCGTCGACGGGCACCGCAGCCGCCACCCCACCTGAGCCTGCCTTCACCCCTGACTCCAACTTTCATTGTGGCTGATGTTTTCTGTGTTTCTTCATTTCTAAACGTTACTACCAGAGCTTTAATTTGCATTAAGATCATCAATGGCTGCTACGTACGAAAGTTGTTGATGCAGCTCTCCATGCTACTCTATCCTGTGTAAGGTTCTTCGTCTCCCAGTCCCTACTGCAACCTACATCCTCCTCAATCTGCGTAGTGTACTCATCTCTTGGTCTCCCTCTTCGATATTTACCCTCTGCGGTGCCCTCCAGTACTGAACTGGTGATCACTTGAGGCCTCAGAATATGCCCTACAATACGAAAGTATCCATACTGCAAAGTCATCTCAAACAAATTCGAATAATATTTGAGGACAAGCACGAAACAAGCCATATCAACACCCTCTGCTGTTAACAGCCGGTTTTGAGCCCTCTTACTTCTAATTCTGCTTACTCTTACTTTATCACTGTATTTTTTTTCTTTTGGGACTGTGCATACACCTGTATACGCAACGATTCATTAATGCATCCTGTAGGTTACGTGAATGCCGATACACTGAAACCCTGGCTTCACACCCATTTCCTTCACAATTAATTTGTAACACGCATAAAGACCATCGAAAGTGGCAACTACACTCAACACACCGTTAAGCAAGGAAATAATTTTTCCTGGTAACTATAACCTGGGCGCCATCTAACATTACAAAAACTATATGAAATTCGAATTCTTCGTTAGTATAACGTTTGGTTGACACGGCAGTAAGTGTTGGCGTGAGGGTACAAGTCGCGGACTTGCAGCGGCGCCACTCACCGCAGGCGGGAGACGGCGGCGCTGTCGGGCGGCGGGGGAGATCGGCGGGCGGCGGGGGCGGCGGAGTCGGCGGGGGCGGCGGGGTCGACGGGGGCGGCGCGGTCGGCGGTGGTGGTCCGGCTGCTGCCGCTGGGCGGCCGGGCGGCGGGGGCGGCGTGGTCGGCGGGGGCGGCGGGGACGGCGGCAGGGGGCCGGCTGCTGCCGCTGGGCGGCCGGGCGGCGGAGTCGGCGGGGGCGGTGGGGGCGGCGGCGGTGGTCTGGCTGATGCTGCTGGGCGGCCGGGCAGCGGGGGCGGCTGGCGCGCTGGAAAACAAGAGGCGAGGCTGGAGGTGGACACCAAACTGGACACGAGAGCCCGGCCGCAGGGGCCAGCAGCTCTGCCTCACTCACACAACACCTGTCGGGCACAACCTGAGAAGCAGTTCAAGTCGGCTGGTTTGTGAGGTTGGTTGAAACCTAATCTATGGATCTCAATGATTTCACTGAAGACAGAGAGAGAGAGAGAAGGGGGGGGGGGGGAGGAGATAGAAAAGATATAATCTGGTAAGTCGGGGTACCAACTTACATACAAGAGTTGTTTGATATGCTGATATTTTGATGAACAGTGGATAACTACCATGCAATACGTTTGAGGCCTGAGGGAATGAAGAAGGCGATGGCCAGGAACTACAACAGCTATACTGCAAACGTTACAATGAGTAGTTTCAAAATTTGCTTTTCAGTAAAGCAGACAAAATCATACAGGCATGTGATGTCTCTATAATTCGATTTCTTGAAAAGACAGCAAGGGTTATGTGTTTCTGACTCAAACATTATCTTCCGTTTTAAACTGGACAACAGAGACTGAGATTGAGAAGATTACACTACAGGCTGCTGTTACAAGAAAAAGTGGGTCAGGCAGTAGAGGCAACATTGCCTCACAGGCAAAGTTTACAACTTGTCAAGTAATCTGTAGAGTATTGCATACACATTCCAAAAGATTTGAAAAATAAAGGAGACAGCCCTGTATGAAGCATACGTATCTGAGAGACAGAGAGTAACAAATAGGAGTCGGATCTAAGCGTCACATCAGCACTGACATTGTAGAAGATGCTTCAGACTCAAATAGATCCATAGGCGACGTAATCTGGCGTATCCCAGTAGGAGCAAACTGGTGCGTTCCACTGGACGGCCTCCGGCAGCGCCAGAGACGATTACAGACGTGACAGTAGGGCAGAGAATTGTCGCCTGCTCCTCCAGCATCCAGTACTGAGGTAACCAGTACCTGTGTGTTTCCTAGGAGGAAAGGCATGGCACATATTGCGGGTGATGGCTGAACAGAGACGAGAACACAATGTGACTGTAAGGCCCACCACTGTGTGTGACCATGCTGTCGTGCTGACTGGATTGTTCTCTTGTCGTTCACTCACAATGTGCATGAGGAGCCCCTGTGCTCACACCACCTTCTGTACTGGACGGCTGTAAAAAAATTTGTAAATTTTAGGAAAGATGTTACGGGATCCAACTGCTGAGGTCATCCGTCCCTACGCTTACGCACTACTTTAACTTAAACTGACTTACACTAAGGACAACACACACACACCTATGCCGAAGGGAGGACTCGAACCTCCAACAGGAAGGGGGTGAGGGGGGAGCCCCGCAGACCGTGACAATGTGCCTCAGACCGCACTGCTACCCTGCGTGGCGCCTGGACGTATGACTGAGAATCATTACCCTGCTGTTTGGAGCCCGTCGTCTAGAGGTATCGTCGTCCTCGATCCTGGGCTCGAATCCCGCCATCCACATTGTGAATAAAAATAATCAGCATTGGCAGCCGAAGGCTCCCGGCATAAAAGGTCACCCTCATTCAGCCAACAGCCTTGTCAAAGTGGGCGGAGGGGATCAAGGAGGCTCAGGGCTCTGCCTTGCCGTTTAGGTTAGTGGAAGATTCAGCAATCATGAGTGGCATGAGAAGGAAATGGAAACCACTTCATTAAAGGTACGCAAAGAGTACCAACAGAACATGTGGCCTGTAACTGAACACGTATCATGATGATCCTGCCAAGAGCTTCCAGACTAGTGCCCATTCGGATACCTGGGAAGAGACTGCCAAGAGTGACATGACCTGACAAAAAGATTGAATAACCAACCAAGGGATGACATTACACGAGTCCAGACGTGGAACGTGAGGAGTTAGAATGTGGTTGGAAAGCTAGAAAATAATACACTACTCCCCATTAAAATTGCTACACCAAGAAGAAATGCAAATGATAAACGTGTATGCATTGGACAAATATATTATATTAGAAATGAGATGTGATTACATTTTCAAGCAGTTTGAGTGCATAGCTCATGAGAAATCAGTACCCAGAACAAACACCTCTGGCCGTAGTAACAGCCTTGATATGCCTATGCATTGAGTCAAACAGAGCTTGGATGGCGTGTACAGCTTCAACACAATACCACAGTTCATCAGGAGTAGTGACTGGCGTATTGTGACGAGCCAGTTGCTCCGCCACCATTGACCAGACGTTTTCAATTGGTGAGAGATGTGCTGGCCAGGGCAGCAGTCGAACATTTTCTGTATCCAGAAAGGCCCGTACAGGACCTGCAACATGCGGTCGTGCATTATCCTGCTGAAATGTAGGGTTTCGCAAGGATCGAATGAAGGGTAGAGCCACAGGTAGTAACACATCTTAAATGTAACGTCCACTGTTCAAAGCGCCGTCAACGCGAACAAGAGGTGACCGAGATGTGTAACCAATGGCACCCCATACCATAGCGCTGGGTGATACGCCAGTATGGCGATAACGAATACACGCTTCCAATGTGAGTTCACCGTGATGTCGCCATTGACATTTTGCCATTCGTGCAGCCAGTTTTGTCATTCAGTACACCATCGCAGGCGCTCCTGTCTGTGATGCAGCGTCAAGGGTAACCATAGCCACGGTCTTCGAGCTGATAGTCCATGCTGCTGCAAACGTCGTCGAACTGTTCGTACAGATGGTTGTTGTCTTGCAAACGTCCCCATCTGTTGACTCAGGGATCGAGACATGGCTGCACGATCCGTTACAGCCATGTGTATAACATGCCTGTCATCTCGTCTGCTAGTGATACGAGGCCATTGGGATCCAGCACGGCGTTCCGTATTACCCTCCTGAACCCACCGATTCCATATTCTGCTAACAGTCATTGGATCTCGACCAACGCGAGCAGCAATGTCGCGATACGATAAACCGCAATCGCGATAGGCTACAATCCGACCTTTATCAAAGTCGGAACCGTGATGGTACGCATTTCTCCTTCTTACACGAGGCATCACAACAATATTTCACTAGGCAATGCTGGTCAACTGCTGTTTGTGTATGAGAAATCGATTGGAAACTTTCCTCACGTCAGCACATTATAGTTGTCGCCACCGGCGCCAACCTTGTGTGATTACTCTGAAAAACTAATGATTTACATACCACAGCATCTTCTTCCTGTCGGTTAAATTTCGCGTCTGTAGCACGTCATCTTCGTGGTGTAGCAATTTTAATGGCCAGTAGCGGAAAAGGAAAATGTTAACGCTCAATCTGCATACGGTGGTGGTCATTCAGGTGAAATGGAAAGAAGGCAAGGACTTCTGGTCAGATGAGAATAGGGTACTATCAACAGCAGCAGAAAATGGCGCAATAGGGGTCGGATTCATTATGAGTAGTTGGGTAGGGCAGACAGTGAGCTACTGTGAACATTTCAGTGATAGGGTTCTTGCCAACAGAATCGACAGCGAACCAACACCAGCACCGACAATGATAGTTCAGGTATACATGCCGACATCGCAAGTTGAAGATGAAGATATAGAAAAACTATGTGAGGATACTAAACAGGTAATTCAGTATGTAAAGGAAGATGAAAATCTAATAGTCAGCAAGGGAAACAGAAGAAGAAAGAATTACAGGAGAATATAGACTTGGTATCAGGAAAGAGAGAGGAGAAACACTAGTTGAATTGTACAATACTTTGAGCTAGCAATAGCGAATACTTTGTTTCGGAATCACAAGAAGAGGAGGAACATTTGGGAAAGGATGTGAGATGTGGGGAGATTTCAGTTACATAGCATCATCGTCACGTAGAGATACTGGAATTAGATACTGAACTGTAAGGCATACCCAGAAGCAGATACAGATGCAGATCACAATTTAGTAGTGATGAAGAGTAGCCTGAATTTTAAGAGACTAGCAAGGAAGAATTAGTGTGCAAAGAAGTGGGATATAGTAGTACTAAGGAACGAAGAGTGCTTTAAGTTCTCTGAGACTATAGATACTGTGATAATGAACAGGTCAGCAGGTACATGGTTGAACACAACAATCACAGAAGCTAGAACGAAAAACATAGCTACAAAGAAGCTAACTGTAAAGAAGCCATGGGTAACCGAAGAAATGCTTCAGTTGATGAAAGTAGGAAGTACATAAATGTTCAGGGAAATTCAGGAATACAGATGTACTACTCACTTAAGAATGAAATAAATAGGAAGTGTGTAGAAGTTAAGGCCATATAGCTCCAGGAAAAGGTGAAGAAATCAGAAAAGAAATGATTGTTGGAAGTACTGGCTCAGCATAACAGGAAAGTCAGAACAAACTTTGGTGAAATTAAAAGCAAAGGGGGTAACATTAAGAGTGGAACCGGAATTCCACTGTTAAATGCAGAGGAGATAGCAGACAGATGGAAAGAATACACTGAATGCTTGTATGACGTGAAAGACTTGGCTGATGACGTAATAGAAGAAGAAACAGTAGTCGACATGGAAGAGATAGGTGATTCAGTATTAGAATCAGAATTTAAAAGAGCTATGGAAAATTCAGTATCAAATAAGGCAGAAGGGATGAACAACATTGCATCGGAATTTCTAATATCATTGGAGAAGTGGGAACAAAATAACTATTCACGTTCGAATGTGGAATGTACGAGTCTGGTGATACACCATCTGACTATCAGAAAAAGATCAAGACAAGTATCAGAATTATTGCAACATCAGCTTAACAGCACATGCATCCAAGTTACTGACAAGAATAATATACCGGGTGATCAAAAAGTCAATATAAATTTAAAAAACTGAATAAATCACGGAATAATGAAGATAGAGATGTACAAATTGACACACAGGCTTGGAATGACATGGTGTTTTTTAGAACCAAAAATATACAAAAGTTCAGAAAATGTCCGACAGATGACGCTTCATCTGGTCAGAATAGCAATAATTAGCATAAAGTAAGACAAAGCAAAGATGATGTTCTTTACAGGAAATGCCCAATATGTCCACCATCATTCCTCAGCAATACCTCTAGTCAAGGAATAATGTTGTGAACAGCAGTGTAAAGCATTTCCGGAGCTATGGTGAGGCATTGTCGTCGGATGTGGTCTTTCAGTATCCCTAGGGATGTCGGTAGATCATTATACACTTATGACTTCAAGTAACCCCAAAGCCAATAATCGCACGGTCTGAGGTCTGGGGACCTGGAAGGCCAAGCATGACGAAAGTGGTGGTTGAGCACATGATCGTCACCAAACGACATGCGCAAGTGATCTTTCAAGCGTCTTTGTTTTTTTGTTCTAATAAAACACGATGTCATTCCAAGCATGTGTGTCAATTTTTACCTCTCTATCTACATTATTCCGTGGTTTATTAAGTTTTCAAATTTATACTGACTGTTTGACCAGCTGGTACATAAGACTGGAACACGATATTGAAGTTCTGTTAGATGTCGGTTCAGGAAAGTTAAAGGCATCAGAGGGACAATTTTGATATGCTGTTGATAATGGAAGCACGACTGAAGAAAAATCAAGCCACGTTCATAGGATTTGCCGACCTGGAAAAAGCATTCGACAGTGTCAAATTGAGCAAGATGTACGAAACTCTGAGAAAATTAGGGGTAAGCTTTGGGAAAGACAGGAGAGATACAATATTTACAACAACGAAGAGGGAACAATAAGACTGGGAAACGAATAACGAAGTGCTTGGATTAAAATGTGTGTAAAAGAGGGATGTAGTCTTTCTCTCGTACTGTTGAGTCTACACGTCGAGGAAGCAATCAGGATGAAACGGCATTAATGATAAGAACTGCTGATGAGATTGCTTTCCTCAATGACAGTGGGGAAGAATTACAGGGAATGGAATGAAGAAGCGAATGAATACGGAATATGGTTTGAGATGAAATTGAATAAAAACGAAAGTAATGGGAAGTAGCAGAAATGAGAACAGCGAGAAACCTAACATCAGGGTTGATGGTCACAAAGTAATTGAAGTTAAGGAGCTCTGCTAACTAGGCAGCAAAATAACAGATGGAGGAAGGAGAACATCAAAAGCGGAGTAGCACAGGTAAAAATGGGATTTCTGGTTGAGAGAAGTCTACTAGTATCAAAGATGGGCGTTAAAGTGAGGAAGAAATTTGCGAGAATGTACGTTTGAGCACAGCACTGTATAGGAGTGAACATGGGCTGTGGGGAAACTGGAGCAGGAGAGAATGGAAGTATCTGAGATGTTACACTGGGCGTCTCTGATTTCTTTACTTGACGTAACAGCTGACAAAAAAAGTTCAACGTGGAGCTTTAATAAACCAGTCGTGACAAGACAATTATGCCATCGTGAGCTGTCAGCGAATGGTATTCGGTGCACGGGTACTGTACAGCACTGATACATCCGAGGTGAGACGCTGACAAATATTTTAGTCTCAGAAATACTCACACACACACACACACACACACACACACACGTATGTTACTGGTAGACATAGAACAACATCCTGCCCCGTGCTCACCTGGGTTCTGCTGGTGGCTCACCAAGCAGCCGACTGACTTCAATCAGATGCTCAGGGCAGCTACGCATTGCATCTGCCCAGCCCTGCGTCGCCATTACTTTGTGTGTTTGAGACCTTATGAAGTTGATGGCGGCCGCAGTTAGGCTGGGGCACGAGTGCCTCACCGCCAGCACAGCTGCAGCCGCCGCCGTCTCCACCTCCAGCTGCGCCAGCACCTGCTGTTCGCAGGCGGCCTTCAGGGCGGACAGGCCGTATCTGTCGGCAGCCGCCAACAGCTCCGGGGCCGTGCCGGTCAGCTGGGGGGCCTGCAGGGTGTACACGTAAGAAAGGAGTTCCCTCAGCACCGGGCCCTCCACGTCCGCGATTCTGACCTCGCCGCAGCTGGCCTCCAGCGTGTCGTGCTGGAACATGCCTCGGAACACGGGGCTCCTGGCGGCCAGGACCGCGCGGTGCGCCGCCAGCCGCGTCTCTCCCGCCACCAGCGTGACGACCGCGCCCTCGCCCGCGTCCAGCAGGGCGCCCAGGTCCACGGCCGCCGTCCTCTGAACCTCAGCAGCGGCCGACATGGCGGAAGGTCCTGAAACACGGCGCCACCGAGCCCACCTTACACGGCGCCCTCCACACTCGTACGGCGCACGAGCCTACTCGCGCCACGCGTGACGAGCTGCACATCTCCGACAACACGGCTTTCCAGACTTACCGTCTCGCCGCAGCACCCTGATTTTGGACGCGTCCTCAGGAGCGGTGCAGACCTCATTTGCCTAACTTCTTTCTGCAGAAATTGAGACAGTAACCGTCCCAATCTCTCCAGTTATTTACGAAAAGAGTTATATTTGACTCCAGAAATCTGTATTCTTCCGCAGCTAGCAGCTAGTTGCGCACGTCTCTTAGGAGCTCCCTCGCACAGTGCACTGAACTTCTGCTACTAAAGTCGGGGGTGACTTAACGGCGAACACTGCCACGGGGTAACTGTCGGACTCGGACTGCGAATCCTTCCCGACCTTTCGGACGCATTCCGACAAGACGACACCTAACCGAGAATTGGTCAGCTGTGCAGCGACTCACAGAGAATGTGTCTGTCAGTTAGCTGAGACATGAGCTATCGTTTTGTAACTGACGTCACATACTCACAATGTAAATGATGGTATTCGTAACAGCATCGTTTTCATTTATCTTATTTCTCAGTTACACTTTCTGATTCTAGGAGACCAAATATTTAATTGCATTTCAAATTCGGTGTTTATAACCTCTACTTTAGATACTGACACAATTCACCTAAACCAGGGGACAAATAGCTGCCCATTATTTATTGCAGTTACCTTAACACCACGAGTTCTTCCTCTTCCCCCACTCAAATTCGATCGAGTCACAATGTCGACCCATACTCTCATACAGTAAACTAAGCAGCTCATGTCTCACTATTCCCCTTACTAACATCACAGATCAAATCTCGGTAACTTATACGTTGTCACTGATGTATTTAACACTGACTGTCTGCGACTTAAGAGCCTCACTGTCTTATATTGTTAGCCACACATCTTGTGGTTACGCTTTTCCCCTCATGCTATGTCAGTACTAGCGATCATTATTTCTCAACACCTCCTCCTCCTCCTCTTCTTCTTTTTCTTCTTCTTCTTCTTACAGTTACCTAATAGAGGAGAGACACTTGTGGATCCTGTCTATTGACTGTGTACACTTTGTTCTGTGTGTGTGTGTTCGCACTCTCGCTGCTTCTGTACCGTATTTTGTGCAGTGGAAATCGTGAACCGACCCAGCATTAGCGTAAACGAGTGTGGGAAACCGCCTGAAAACCTCACTCAGGCGGGCGGCTGCACCACCCACGGTCTGTAATCCGTTGTGCGGAATTTCCACTTCACCTCCCTGCCGCCAAGCGAGCGCGCTATACGTCACACTACAGGGGTGGGCGATCCTACTTCCTCCACATATGTTCTCATAATCCTTCACAGCCTGTACGGTGTCCTCTGCAGACTCTCTCCCACTTGACAAGTCACACTCCCTACATCACTCACTGCTGTCTGTTCTGAGCATTCACCAGTGACTGGTGTGAAGTAGTGCGCATTCACTTATTCGAAACGGCTGTCGCAGAGTTCAAGACGAAAATAGGTCACTGCACAGTGTCATACTGCTAGAATGACCAGTGCATTACAACTGTACTTGCTCAAGAGCCATAAACATATTTCCTGTTTTATATTCGTGTCTATTTCTGTTATGACTTTACACATACACACACACACACACACACACACACACACACACACACACACACACACTCTGTGAGTACCTTTTTTTTCCTTTTCCGCAGTAATGACCAAATCTCGGCACTCAACACAGACTGCCATAATTCGCTCGAGAATATAATCTCATACCTCTATGACATAACGAAGTGAAAAACAATAATGAAGCTGTAGCAATGTAATACAGCCTCGGAACTACCACATGTTCCTCCCCCGTTCATTTGCCACGAAATGAGTGAAGCTACCAGTCCAGAAAACTCGCTACCGGGGTTGCCTGACACACACGCCTCAGGAATCCCTTAGAAACTGCTTTCATCTTCTAAAAATTTTATCATTCCAAGTCCAAAGATTATTCATTTGTGTCGTGGTAAAAATTGGTAAACCAACAAACTCCTTTTACTTGTAACGTGACATCATTTATATTTAAATCCAGACTGGTGGCACCTTTAACTGAGGGTGATTTTATTCCTCCTTATCGCAAAAGTTCCTTTGATCTGTGAAGCCTGATCAGAAGCAATATACATGTAAAGCAGAAATCAGTTCCATCACTGGATGTCTCAGAGTACACATGACTGAACTGTAAAGGAAGACGCCTCTCCCATTGCACGAAACCTTCACGTTTAATCGACTACTCTACAGAGTTCCAGATATTTTCGTCACAAAAACTTCGCTACATCCACGTCTACATGGATACTCTGCAAATCACATTCAAGTGCCTGGCAGAGGGTTCATCGACCACCTTCAGAATTCTCTATTATTCCAATCTCGTATAGCGTATGAGCTCTGATTTCCCTTATTCTTTCGTGGTAATCGCTTCTCCCTATGTAGGTCGATGTCAACAAAATATTTCCGCATTCGTAGGAGAAAGCTGGTGATTGGAATTTCGTGACAACATTCCGTCGCAACGACAAACGCCTTTCTTTTAATGATGTCCAGCCCAAATCCTGTATCATTTCTGTGACACTCTCTCCCGTATATCGCGATAATACAAAATGTGCTGCCCTTCTTTGAACATTTTCGATGTACTCCGACAGTCCTATCTGATAAAGACCCCACACCGTGCAGCAGTATTATAAGAGAGGACAGACAAGCGTAGTGTAGGCAGTCTCCTTGGTAGATCTGTTACATTTTCTGAGTGTCCTGCCAATAAAACACAGTCTTTGGTAAGCCTTCCCCACAACGTATTCTGTGTGTTCCTTCGAATTTAAGTGCTTCTACATCTGAAGGACTGGTAGGTTAGCATCGGCAAAAACTGAGAAACTGAGTTTTGTTACCAGTTAGCTGCTACTTTCTTCACAGATGTGTCGTGTGAGTTGTCCTACGAAGCGGTTTCAACTGTCTACACAAAACACAGTAAAAAACATCACAGCAATAGTCTGATCTCTGTGTAATATTGAGAGGCTTTTTGGCAACTTGGTCTGACCTTACCTCCCTGGAGACAAAGGCTGTGAATTGATCTGCAACTGAAGGGAACAATGTGTTTGAATTGAAAAGTATACGAATCACATTTCATTTGGAGGAACTGTTCACGTCGATAACTCTACACTGCACAATGTCGTCTCGACATTTGCGACAGTTTATTACAGCGGTGTCTTTCAGCTCCGGCAAAACCATTCTTTTCCCGGTTAGAACACGAAAGACGTGTAACGCTACGGGTGCAGAACACGAAGGCCCAGGGCATCGGGGAGACACGGCCTGACGGTGGCGGCCGCGTGGCCCCTGACTACGGCCCCGCCCTGTGTCCCTTTGCAAATTACAGAGCTGCCGCGCACAGACTCGGCAGGACCTAAAGTGCGGGGAGGGGCTACCGGCTGTCCGAGCAGTGCGGCGCCTGCCGGCAGCGTGGAGCAACTGTGCCAGCCTCTACTCACCTCAGACTCGGGGAGAAGTGACGTCACAAAGTCAGCGCAGCACGCAGAACGCTCCGTCGGTCGCCGGTGCAGCGGTGTCGGCGCGGACAGCCCGCTCCCCGCTTATATGGCTGGCGGCGGGGGCAGAGTCCGCGTGACGTCACTCTGTCCACCTGTTGCCGCGTGCGCGATCGTCAGGTGGCGGCCCCTATCAGGTTATCTCCGATCTAGAGCGCGCCGACCGACCGGGGTTACGTAACCTGTCTGTCGTTGCCGGCTGACACGTCTCACATTCAGAAATTTTAAAATTTCGACACTAGTTCTGTGTCTGACCGAAATGTGGTACTTCTCAAGTGTACACAATCTGTATTCGAATGGGCACAAACAGTTTGTTATCCATTGCCTGCGGAACAGGTGGAGTTGTACTGCTGATGGTCGGAAGTCAGTTCTCTTTCATTCGAGCGAATAGTCTGACGTGAAACAGACAAAGCAGGGCACATTCTCCACAAATAGTATGTATAATTTTTTTTGGACCTTCAGAATATTGGCCACTACAATCGATAGTTCAGAAACTGCTCTGTCGCAGCCCGGCACCGAACCGGAGTGAGCTCGGTCGGCCGCCGCGTGCAGACCCCACCGGTGGTAGCGGCCGGCGAGCAGTGTCTGCGACAGGCTGTCGGCGGCCCGTCACCGGAAGTGTCCGGCGGCTGAGAGACTCGGAGAGTGCGCCAGCCGGGGGAGTAGCCCAGTGCCTTCCGTACTGAGGCAGGCCGGGTGTCGCGTTATCTTGTCGGAGAACTACTCTCGTGGACACCTCGAGGATGGGGTACGACACTGGCCTTAAAACATCAGAAACGTAACACTCGTTCTCGAAATTACCTTATTGACGTTTATTCTGTGCCGTGGTCACAAAACTGAAATTTAAACTTGCAGCAGTTGTAAATCTATTGCTGCATCACTACATCTGCTGAATGAGTTTCGAAGAAAGGTAATCTGTTGTCGATTCAGGGCTAAGAAAGACAGTTTGCTCCTCGAAATTATCACTAACCAGTAAAAAAGAGAATGTCAAATACGAGTCCACTCGCTCCCTGTAGTGGTAATTTTATAGAAATTCGTGATATTTTATAGCAATTCGTGATATTAATGGCTCGAGATGTTTACCCCAAACGTAACTGCCGACTTCCTTCTCTTATTTGTAGTTGCTATTATTGTGTTGATAAGAGTAACTCTGACGGGACCTACCGTATTTTCTTAGCAGTTTCGCTAACGGGAATCACTGTTTGAAAAACTTAACTCTCCCCAGAGCACACAGCGCGGTACATCTGTCAGCCGACTTCACAATTGTTAAATTGCGATAAGGGTCACTTGGTAACCAGCTTATCTCTCCGAGCGCTCACTCCAAAGTGCGATAACGTCAACACAGCCGACGTCTGCAGATAAATCGAGCTTAACTTGAAAGGAGAGTCTGTAAGTGTCTGACACGCTATCGCACCCTTAAGCAAAAGAAAGTACATTTCTTCTTTCATTAAGTTTGATGTT
This sequence comes from Schistocerca cancellata, assembly GCF_023864275.1. Classification (NCBI taxonomy): domain Eukaryota; kingdom Metazoa; phylum Arthropoda; class Insecta; order Orthoptera; family Acrididae; genus Schistocerca; species Schistocerca cancellata. Next base: position 144,863,652 of record NC_064636.1, on the reverse strand, counting down.
ACAAAATTTCTTTTGTTGTCCTCTCTGTATCTACACAGCTACAGAAGATCAGGGACACCTTCCGTTTTCTGGAATGAGAAACACCGTTTGTGTGTGTGTGTGTGTGTATACAGGGTGTATTAAAAAAGGATGGAGAAAACCTACCGAGCTGAAAGTGCACGATAATAGAAGCAAAAGTGTCAAGTAAACATGGGTTCTTAAACGCATACCTTAAGAGCTATGAGGTATTCTTGGTTTTCAATATTGTGAAATAAATCTCTTCTACTGCAAGCTCTTTGCTTCCCATATTTTGGCAAGTGGTAGTATGGATCAAAACAAGAAAAATATGTCCAGTAAACATGTGCTCTAAAATGCATACCTTAACAGCTTATGAACTGCTACCCCTGAAGAAACGTTATTACCGGCCAGTGTTCAACAGAAGATCCCAAAGAGGATGGCAATAGATAATCACTTTAGAGTACAACATCAGTTCTGAGGAAAACAGCACACCACTTCTGAGCTGTGGTTGCCTGACTGACGTATCTGAAGATTCCAGTGAAGATATCAAGAGAAGATACTGACAGGGTATAACACCATAAATTGACGACACCACCCGACTAGCGTATCAAACAGATTTTCAAGGAATATTGTCAATAGGCAATCACAACATAATACAATCTACCTTCTTAGTTGTGGAATCAGTAGAAACGATTAGCGGTGTTGAAATATATTGATGTACAGTTGTTATCTCTCACGAACAATGTCGTAAATCAATCCACAATATGTAAGAAAACTTCTGATTACACTACAGAGAATCTTTAGAGATGGATTTTCTAAACTAATGTATGTTCGTTGGGCCTATACTTTGGTAACAACAACTTCCTTCAGTAATATAACACCACAATGTTGTAATCCCAAGTCGGCAAATCACAAATTCACAAATTACTGCCCTACTTATAACCTCCCCTCAAATAAATGCCAATAGAGATACTAGTGGGACTCTCAGTGCAGAGACGCACAAAATATTACGTACCCGAGTATTGCAATCTGTAAGTCATGTTTGCTTACAATAAAAGAATCCTATGCCTGTGCCCTGTATTTGAAGAGGATTAATATAAAAAGGTATTTCTTTAGATTATAAAAGAAATCGTTATTTCCATCAGATTGATAAAACAACGTTAAAGAAAATTAACGACACAAAAAAGATTATTTGCGTTCAGCTGATCTGATAGACAAATGACTGCTGTTTGCGTATTGTTTGGATGTGATAAAATATATCTTTTCTACCAGAGGCAGGTAACCTCTCTGACAGTTTAAACTTTATATCGTAACTGTCAAAATTCAATCTTATGCTTTTTACTTTAGAGAAAAACGTTACTAAATATTTCTCTTCAGAAGTATTTGTATTATTATTTCTGCATTTAAAATGATCAGAGATACTGACGCAAGAATATAAGTAGTGTTAACTAACTACACAATGAGTTCGGACACCAGTGGAACTTTGATTTTAATTTAACGATGAACGTTAATTTATTGTCCTTGAGGAACGTTACACAATACTTCAGTCTTTTATGTTTCAAAAATTTCAGTTGTTATATAATCTTTTGCTGGAAAAGATTTTAAAAAAAGGCCCGACTTTCAGTATTGAATAGTAAATCGAAAATAAAGAAAATCAAATCAGTAAGCTCCACCGCCACTTTTGTCCCTGTATGAAATAATGTACAAGACTTAACCTCTTCAGGCGCTGGACATTTGCGGTTACTAACCCTTTTTAAAATATCTTTTTCCAGCAATGTAGAATAAGGACTTTTTCTTTAGTATGTCCGGAAATTGTTCATTTTACTTACTATCAGCGTAAGTGCTCGCAGTAATTAAACTCGCAATTGCTTATTTCAGTATGAAATGGGAAGAACAACTATTACAATAGCATAAATTCCTTAGGTGAAATGACCAGGATTTAATCACACAATCGTTTACACTCTCCACAGGGGATAGTAGTCACAACCACAACAAATAGGTACATTTGTGATTTGTGATTTGCCGACTTGGAATTATAACGTTGTGAGTTTTTATTTGTATGCTGAATTGAGGTGGTGATGGACATCTTCGGAAAAGAAAAAAAAAGTATTGATCCAATGAGTCGGTGTCAGATTAATTTTGTTGCATATAACGTACGCGTACAGGTTGCCTACACTTTTCGACACTAACGGCCTAAATAAAACTGTGGTGTTATAATATGAACGAAGTTGTTGTTACCAAAGTATAGGCCCAACGAACATACATTAGTTTAGAGAATCCATCTCTAAAGATTCTCTGTAGTGTACTCAGAAGTTTTCTTATATATTGTGGATTGATTTACGATATTGATCGTGAGAGATAACAACTGTACATCAATATATTTTAACACCGCTAATCGTTTCCACTGACTCCACAACTAAGAAGGTAGATTGTATTATGTTGTGATTGCCTATTGACAATATTCCTTGAAAATCTGTTTGATACAGTAGTCGGGTGATGTCAATTTATGGTGTTATACCCTGTCAGTATCTTCTCTTGATATCTTCACCAGAATCTTCAGATACGTCAGTCAGGCAACCACAGCTCAGAGGTGGTGTGCTGTTTTCCTCAGAACTGATGTTGTACTTTAAAGTGATTATCTATTGCCATCCTCTGTTGAACACTGGCCGGTAATAACGTTTCTTCAGGGGTAGCAGTTCAGAAGCTGTTAAGGTATGCATTTTAGAGCACATGTTTACTGGACGTGTTTTTCTTGTTTTGGTCCACACTACCATTACCACTACATATACCGACACCTATCATCAAAATAAATCAATATACAACAGAGACTTCACTTTCTCATCAATTGATAGGTTCGCGTATTTTACAATGTTGTTGTTGTTGTGGTCTTCAGTCCTGCGACTGGTTTGATGCAGCTCTCTATGCTACTCTATCCTGTGCAAGCTTCTTCATCTCCCAGCACGTACTGCAACCTACATCCTTCTGAATCTGCTTAGTGTATTCATCTCTTGGTCCCCTCTACGATTTTTACCCTCCACGCTGCCCTCCAATGCTAAATTTGAGATCCCTTGATGCCTCAGAACATGTCCTACCAACCGGTCCCTTCTTCTTGTCAAGTTGTGCCACAAACTCCTCTTCTCCCCAATTCTGTTCAATACCTCCTCATTAGTTATGTGATCTACCCATCTAATCTTCAGCATTCTTCTGTAGCACCACATTTCGAAAGCTTCTATCCCTTCTTGTCCAAACTATTTGTCGTCCATGTTTCACTTACGTGCATGGCTACACTCCATACAAGTACTTTCAGAAACGACTTTATGACACTTAAATCTATACTCGATGTTAACAAATTTCTCTTCTTCAGAAACGCTTTCCTTGCCATTGCCAGTCCACATTTTATATCCTCTCTACTTCGACCATCATCAGTTACTTTGCTCCCCAAATAGCAAAACTCCTTTGCTACTTTAAGCGTCTCATTTCCTAATCTAATTCCCTCAGCATCGCCCGACTTAATTCGACTACATTCCATTATAATCGTTTTGCTTTTGTTGATGTTCCTCTTACATCCTCCTTTCAAGACACTGTCCATTCCGTTCAACTGCTCTTCCAAGTCCTTTGCTGTCTCTAACAGAATTGCAATGTCATCGGCGAACCTCAAAGTTTTTATTTCTCCGCCATGGATTTTAATACCTACTCCGAATTTTTCTTTTGTTTTCTTTACTGCTTGCTCAATTTTGTTTCTGTACAAATTGTAAATAGCCTTTCGCTCCCTGTATTTTGCCCCTACCACTTTAAGAAATTGAAAGAGAGTATTCCAGTCAACATTCTCAAAAGCTTTCTCTAAGTCTACAAATGCTAGAAACGTAGGTTTTCCTTTCCTTAATCTTGCTTCTAAGATAAGTCGTAAGGTCAGTGTTGCCTCATGTGTTTTCACTTAAAGTGAGTCAACAACCATATAAAATTCGTTGTATAAAAGCGAATAATTCTCGGTCGGAGATTGTTCTTATGTTGATTGAAATGGGATGTTTTAAAGCTAGATGCTTCCAAATGGTTTACAAAATAAGGACTGAGCTGTTCTAGAAAGTTGAACAGAGGTTCAATGTAGTATCTGAAGTTAATTACAGAATAAATTTTGTTTCGGTTGAAAAGTGACGTAGCTGACTTTGGTTGAACTTTCGTTTTCTTCGGAGTAGTAGTTCTATATTATAAAATGCCCACTACAGTAGTACAAGTTTATATGCCTACTGGCTCTGCAGATGATGAAGAAATTGATGAAATGTATGATGAGATAAAAGAAATTATTCAGGAAGTGAAGGGAGGTGAAAACTTAATAAAAAAATGGCTCTGAACACTATGGGACTTAACATCTAAGGTCATCAGTCCCCTAGACTTAGAACTACTTAAACCTAACTAACCTAAGGACATCACACACAGACATGCCCGAGGCACGATTCGAACCTGCGACCGTAGCAGCAGCGCAGTTCCGGACTGAAGCGAATAGATCCGCTCGGCCACAACGACCGGCGAAAATTTAATAGTCATGGGTGACTGGAATTCAAGAGTAGGAAAAGGGAGAGAAGGAAACAGAGTAGGTGATTATGGATTGGGGGTAAGAAATGAAAGAGGAAGCCATCTGGTAGAATTTTGCACAGAGCGTAACTTAATCATAGCTAACACTTGGTTCAAGAATCATAAAAGAAGTTTGTAGACATGAAAGAATCCTGGAGATACTGACAGGTTTCAGATAGATTACATAATGGTAAGACAGAGAGATTTAGGATCCAGGTTTTAAATTGTAAGACATTTCCAGGGGCAGATGTGGACTCTGACCACAATCTATTGGTTATTAACTGTGGATTAAAACTGAAGAAACTGCAAAAAGGTGGAAATTTAAGGAGATGGGACCTGGATAAACTGACTAAACCAGAGGATGTACAGACTTTCCGGGAGAGCATAAGGGAACAATTGACAGGAATGGGGGAAAGAAATACAATAGAAGAAGAATAGGTAGCTCTGAGGGATGAAGTAGTGAAGGCAGCAGAGACTCAAGTAGGTAAAAAGACGGGGGCTAGTAGAAATCCTTGGGTAACAGAAGAGATACTGAATTTAATTGATGAAAGGAGAAAATATAAAAATGCAGTAAATGAAACAGACAAAAAGGAATACAAACGTCTCAAAAATGAGATGGACAAGAAGTGCAAAATGGCTAAGCAGGGATGGCTAGAGAACAAATGTAGGGCTGTAGAGGCTTATCTCACTAGTGGTAAGATAGATACTGCCTACAGGAAAATTAAAGAGACCTTTGGAGAAAAGAGAGCCACTTGTATGAATATCAAGAGCTCAGATGGAAACCCAGTTCTAAGCAAAGAAGGGAAAGCAGAAAGATGGACAGACATCAGAATTGGAACAAAAAAAGAAAAAATAGAAGTGGACTGTTTAGCTTTTGCAGACGATCTGGCAATAATTACAGAAAACGAAGAAATAGCTCAGAACTACTTGGAGAAACTACAAGAAGTTTCGGCCAGAGCTGGACTGCAGATTTCATTTGAAAAAACCGTGTATATGTCTAATCATAGAAATAACAAGAAAAATCTTATTACTAAATACGGCAATATTAAGAGAGTAGAAAAATTTAAGTATTTAGGTGAAATAATTCAAGTGAATGGTTTAGACAAGAGTGCAAACCAGGCGAGTGCAAGGAAAATGGAATTTGCTTTTCAAGAAACCAAAGACATATATAACAAAAAAAACATTTCGATTCAAGCTAAATTAAGACATTATAAAACTGTCATTAGACCAGAATGCCTGTATGCATCAGAGTGCCTAACTCTTAACAAAAAGGGGGAAATAGAAAACATGGAAAAGAAAGAAAGGAAAATTTTGAGAAAAATATTAGGACCGAGAAAGATTGGAGAAGAGTACAAGCTAAAGAGTAATAAGGAAATATACAAAACTATTGAGGAAGTGAGTGAGGCAATGCGTAAACGCAGACTAACGTTTTATGGTCACCTGTCGAGGATGGATGGAAACAGACTAACAAGAAAAGTGTTTGAACATAGTAACAGGAACGAAAAAACCAACAATAAATGGATACAGATGGTGAAAAAGGATTTGGCCTATTTTAATGTCACCCGTGATTCAATCAGGGACAGGGAAAAGTTTAGACAAATAGTGAACGAAATTAAGTGTTTTCCAGAAGAAACGAAACTAAAGAATAATAACAGGAAATGGTCGGAAGAGCGGAGGAGGAACCACTCGAAAATGATGAGGAAATATTGGGAAGAGAGAAAAAAAGATCAAAAAGCCGGGCAAGTGAATTGTTGAACGTGGTCCAAAGATGGCCGAAATCGAAAGAAGAAGAAGAAGGAGTATATAGAGGGTCTATACAAGGGCGATGTACTTGGGGACAATGTTATGGAAATGGAAGAGGATGTAGATGAAGATGAAATGGGAGATACGATACTGCGTGAAGAGTTTGACAGAGCACTGAAAGACCTGAGTCGAAACAAGGCCCTGGGAGTATACAACATTCCATTAGAACTACTGACGGCCTTGGGAGAGCCAGTCCTGACAAAACTCTACCATCTGGTGAGCAAGATGTATAAGACAGGCGAAATTCCCTCAGACTTCAAGAAGAATATAATAATTCCAATCCCAAAGAAAGCAGGTGTTGACAGATGTGAAAATTACCGAACTATCAGTTTAATAAGTCACAGCTGCAAAATACTAACGGGAATTCTTTACAGACGAATGGACAAGTGCTCCTAACTTTTGAGGTGTGCGTCTCGGGGCCCATGTCTACTCGACATTTGCGCTTCTACTGTCGTGTACTTTCAGCCGTGTAACTCTGCGCCGTCCTTTTTGATACGCCCCGTACACTCGCGTACAAAACAGCCCGTCTGACCACGAGAGGCATTTGGACGACCACCTGTTGGAGGGGTGAGGGAGGAAGATTTCCAGTGTCCGTACAACAGCACCGAAAGCACAGCGAGGGAAACCAAAACACTGCGTAAGCTCTGCGTGAGAAGGGTCGTCGATTTTGTAAGAACGCAGAGTGGAAAACGACGCGTAAAGCTACACGATCGTAGGTTCATCGTCAGACTTCACTCTGTGCCATACGGTAGACTTTTTGCATCGAAATGCAAGCTTAAGTTACAACACGTTTACCAAAAGGCAGGTCACGAACTCACGTATAAATAACGTCTGAAAATGTAATTAGTGTGGTGACCGATACTGGACTCCCGGCGTGCAGAAGGGATGCCGAATGTCGAACAAGTGGCATATTGTGGTTTCAGCACTTCGCTGAAATCCCAACTCCAGTACACCAAAGTTTCAATGGCTGTGCAACACTTTCTTTTGAGCAGAAAAAGTTCGCTGTAATTATTTTAAGTAGAGCGGAGTGTAGCGACAAGCACGGCGATGATACATGCGTGCTTCTGGCGCTAGTGGGTCGATATTTTGTTTCTTCGCGTTCCCAAAGTTCTTCTCTTAGACCTCCGAAAGGTGATCATTCGAATGTGTCTCGTGCCAAGACGTGCTGTTTGGCATGCGAGTGCTTCGTAGCGTAGTTTCTGGGATGAGCGACTTATATTCTAAGCTCATTTTCGTCGAGTTCGAAGCGTTCGAGTTCTCGCACTTACCTTTAAAGACCGCGGGACACTTTCTGAAACATCCTGTAGAATCCCCGAGACAGAGGTGGGTGTTCGGCGGAGGGAGGTGTGGGGCTTGTAGCGATGTTGTCCGCATACCGTCTTATTCTGGCCGTGTGGCATTCGAGGGCCGATGTCTGCCTGCATACCTCGGTCTGCGCCCTGTACTGGCATTTAAGTACTGGCGCCGTAAGGGGGTGAGAATAATGTCGACTACTTCGAGGTGTGTGGCTGGCGGATACTTTTACCAGCAGCACCTAACGCGTCTAACTTGGCACCTCCACAGTCTCTGGCTTCGATTACCACTGTAAGTCTAAACAGGTTGACATACCAACACTCGTTTGAACAGACTGATATTTACCTGTTGTTTCCTGAAGAAGAAGATGCAGGGCCCATCTCTGTGGTAAAGAATGCAGTATAAAACGGTCATAAACAGCGTCGGCGTTTTATCCAGTGACTGCAAGCCACCGTGTATCCTGAAATGAGAGATGAGAGAGTCTGCCTCCCTTTCCAGAAGATGTATTCTGGAGCTTTTAGACAAACACACACACACATTCATATTGTCTGACAACAAGCGATACATCCATCCAGACTCGTGGATTTATAAGCATTCCAGTGTGTACGAGTTACAGTGAACTTATTTTCAATGTTCACATAATTTCCAATGGTTGTCACGTTTCCTTCTTCACTGCAATTTCCGTACAGAGGTCACACAGGTCAGAAATGATTTTAAGCTGGCATCAGTTTGATTCTTTACAGTAGTCTCATCAGTCTTAATTGCTCAATTCTCTCGTATTTTCCCACCGAAATTCGATATTAATGGATCAGACTTGTGGTCAGAGGACACTGTACCAGGCTTTTCTGTAATGAGTAAACATTTGGTGGAAGTTTTGATAGTAATATGTTTATCGCCTGGTTCCATCCTTCAGAGGCGTTGTTAGTGTGATGGGGCCTTCCACCATAACTCCACATACATCTTGGCACATCCTCGTTATCAACCAGCTGGTCCAAAAATAGTCGAATAAGTTATGAAACTCTGAATAGACAGCCAACCATCATGCAGTATTTATAAGGTAACATAGGCTAGAGCTCCACACTCTATTACGTAACTGTGTATTTCTTCGTTTTGCTTAAGACAGGTAAGAAAATCTGCGAAACTGAACTTGTTTCCACAAACGCTGATTAAAACGAAAATTGCAAACTGTAATCTATGGCTCAGGGAAGAAATTTCCAGCTGATTCGACAATAGCAATTTCCAAAGCCATCATGAGAGAACCAGGATTCCATCCAAACACGTTACATCAGATAAACAAAAAACCATATGTTTCACGCTTTATATTGCGTAGAGAAACATACACCAATGAAATTGTGCTTGTTTCCTCCCAAGAACTCGTAAGACTGGTATGTATTATAAAACAACTGTCCAAACTACTTGTTCGAATTTTTCAATGTTCCATCCATAAAGAATGATTCACAGCTTGATGAACACGACTTTTCTTTTCCGCCAACAGACACCAGTGCTGTCATTCAGTCCTCCAAGATCGTCTGTAGATAAAAGTTTGCTTCCATCATTCGGCAGTAAATTATTTTGTTGAAAGAATATTCGTGCAGAATCGGTCGGATGCAGTTTTTCCTAACGCAACACAGTTACTGTTTTGCACTTGTACGTGACGGTAACGTTGTGAGAAAAGTCTTAGCCTCGATTGAAGCACTACTTCTTCAACGTAAACGTTTTTTTTTATTGAAAAATATTTTCACACATCATTTGCTGCTTCATCTGGAATACAAGCGTGGGCGCCATCTCCCAAAACTGCATTATTTTTAATGGTTGGTCTTCAGTTGTTTATTTATAATGTTTACACAATGGCAGTGAGTTACATCCCTTTTTGATGATATAGTCCACCATATACTGATGCCCATTCTTAATCATCCTTGGAATACGAAACACTACTTGCCAGTCAGATATCGACTGCAGTACTGAATCCTGGGACAGAAGCCACACATCACTGCCGCCTGTCAACAGTCTGGAATGTGTACAGGGTTCTCAGTGCAGCGAGTGGCCCTCCCCCACAGTGCGTCACATGCAGCGGGGTTAGGCTGCATCTGAGCACCCCGTTCCAAAGTCAAGTTCCGTACGGATGTCGACACATTCCGTCTCCAAATACGTGACACAAACTGCTGGAGCGCGCAGTGGCGGCTGAACCTGCTGCCAGCTCTGACCCCTCAACTACGCAGTCGCTCGGGCTGTTCGGAGTGACCTTCGGCTGTCTCGAAACGTGCGCGCCGGCACGTCGCCGGTCTGGTGTTCACGAGTGTGGGGAATTCCGATAAGGCGGTCTCGCCTTTCAGCTTATCACGTGTTGTCAGCTCACTGACATTTCCAGATAAATGTATTTTAACCCGGCAGCAGTGACTGATATCAATCCAAGACAATAGGTCAACTTTTTCCCTAAGCAATTTATAATTTTTCCCCTGCCAAGTCCTGTGATGTACAAGTTTACATATGTGTTAGTGCAGCAGTGACAAAGATCACAGCTGACAAACGGCCAAAGTTCGCTTCAGTCTAGCGCACCGTACCTTCTGCGGAGGCTGTAACCTCCCCCTTACTAATCGGCCTATCCTGCTTGCGATATAAGAAATCACCGTGGATCGCGTGTATGCCTAATGGATTTTTACTAACTGGATAAGGCTATCTTTCCCGAAGGAGTAATACCGGCAAGTAGGAGGAAAGTGTACAACTGACTCTTCTGATGGAGAAGTCTACTACAAATAAAACGTAGTTAAACCGCACAGGGGTATAATTTGGAAAAATGAAAGTTACTTTGTGCATTCTCTCAGGAACGACACTGGTCAGAAACGGGGTACCACTGATCATGACTCCAAAAGTTACAATAATGAACGAAAAGGAAATAATTAACGGTCGCCAGCACACTAGGGTAATTTACATCCAAAATCCTCTACAAGATGATGGGAGAGGAAAACATGTATTATTTATTAAACACTGACATGGTAACTGTAGGTTGCCACGTTTTTTGACACAAATCTTAAGTGAGTATGTAATGATAAAGAAAACTGAGAAGTCACTCTTACATTGTTTTTGGCATTAAAGTTTGAGTAAGGCAATCGAGTAATGATTTAAAAATATACAATTAAACTGTATGTTAGTACTGAACTTCGTTATGTGAACAATGACCTTCAGTGACGTCAAAATAACGTCATCAAAGAAATTTAGAGAAAAGGCAAGCACTTTTTACTTTGAAGTTAGTTATTTTGCAAACTGGATTTCATATTATTGTCTGAACAATTGTGCCTTTTTCTTAATGAATTGAACAGAATTAAATACTAGAATACGTACCACACTAAACAGCCACGTGCTCCAAGCTATACGTAAAATAAATAAAACTTCTGTACTCTTAATCTGTGCATTTTCTTTAGATCTGGATTTTTTCCAGCGATAGATTCTCAAACTTGAAAATTGAAACTGCTTTACTTTACTCAATACTGTTGTACTGTTGTACAAGCTCTCCTGCAGACCTTGCAGAACTAGCACTCCTGAAAGAAAGGATATTGCTTCTGTAAAGTTGGGAAGGTGGGAAACGAGGTACTGGCAGAAGTAAGGCTGTGAGGACGGGGCGTGAGTCGTGCTTGGGTAGCTCAGGTGGTAAAGCAAAGGTTCCGAGTTCGAGTCTCGGTCGGGCACACAGTTTTAATCTGCCAGGAAGTTTCAAATCTGTTATAAACCGCTCTGGCTGTTGCCTTTCTTATCGGATAAAACTTGACACACTTAGAAAATGTTTCTAGCACCACTAATATGTACGCGAAATTCACTGGTCTTGAGCAGTAGACCGTAGAGGTCCGTACAAACCAAATCCAGCACATCGTTACGTCTTATGCTCTGCCTAGGGCCACGGTTCGTGCAGTTCCTTACCTTCACCCTCCGGCACTTATCACATGTCCTTATTCTTTGAGCAACTCTTTTCTGCATATTACTAATATTTACAACTCCCGCCAGCTTCTCAGTGCACTTGTATAGTCCGCAGCGACCATACGCTAAGTGATAGTAGTTTATTGACTGTAAATGATAGTAGTCAATCATCTCCGTGACGTACTTGCCTGGCCAACACACTCGCTGTTTATAGCTTTCTTCACCTTTACGTATGTACAAGATATGGTTATATATTTTATAATACTTTCTCAGTTTCTCCCCTTCTCTACTCTTTTCGTCACACTTGTTCTTAACAATTATTAGACAGTCATCCGAGTTTTGCTGACGACGCATGCTTTTACAGATGGTCTCTACTCTTTTACGACCTTCTACATCTTGAAAGCAGTACAATTTCAGTGCGGCTTCAGACTCGTCCCCCACAAGCCGATGGCCGGTTTCAGGCAGACGTGGCTGCGCGTCCGCTATACAGTTGTCCGATCCTCTCACGTGACAAACGTCACAGTAAAACTGCTGCAAGGAAAGAGACCACCGTGTCAGTCTTTCACGCGGGAAACGACGATCCTTTGGATAAGTGAGCGCCTTGTGGCCAGTGTGAATCATCACCTTTCGGTCCCACAAATAACCTTTAAATTTTCTGAAACCCCATACGGTAGCGAGACATTCTTTCTCAGAAATCGTATACTTTCGCTCACATTTCGTCAACGTTCGGCTTGCGAACGCGACTGCTCCGTGTTCTTTATTTCCTCCTTCTCCTACTTCTTGAAACAATTCCACTCCTAAGCCATAATTAGACGAGTCCGTTCCCATATGAAATGGCAACGCAAGATCAGAATGGTACAATATGTTATTCTGCAGTAATTCATTTTTCAGTCTTTCAGATACGGCCTGACACTCGGCAGTCCACACAAAGGGCGTATCTTTTCGCAACAAGTTGTTCAGGTTTGGGTCGTTTAACGCATGCCCCTGCGCCAACTTGCGATAGAATCCTGAGAGCCCTAGGAAGCTCTTTAACTGCTTCCTACTCTTCGGCGAAGGACAGTTACTTATTGCCTCCACTTTCTGAGGCTCTTTAGTGATACCCTCTGTTGACACAACGTGACGAAGAAAATTCAGTTCTTTCTTCACAAACTCACAGTTCCTCAGTTTCAGCGTCATTCCGCCTTTGCATAACGCACTGAAAACTTCATCCAACAATTCCCAATGTTGTTGCCACGACGAATTCACCTTATCCAGGGCCCTGACAAAGACAGAAACAGATGTATTCAGGCCGAACGGCACTACCCTGTACTGGTAACATCGGCCTGCACATAAAAACGTCGTATATTTCCACACTCTTCTTCTAAGGCTATTGGGCAGTACCCAGCTGTGAGGTCAAGGCTAGTCATAGACTGTACACAGTGAAATATTTCCAGTATCTCTTCCATACTCTCTGGTCTATCCGTCTCACGTTGAACGACCTTGCTCAACCTGCGTGTGTCTATCACAATCCTGACACTTCCATCTCTCTTTCCTACAATTATTAAGGGATTGTTATAGGTGCTGGTACTTCTCTTTATAACATTCCATTCTAACATCCGATCTATTATTGGACAGCCTCCTTCTTGGATAGCGGTACCGCACTTGGTCTTACAAAGAATGCTTTATGGGGTATTACATTTAACTTGCTATGATAGCGAGTAACAAGCCCCAGTTTATTTGAAAACACGTTCTTGTTTCTCATAATTACGTCATACAGATCTCGTTTTTGTTCAGGCAGGGCGTTTGGTAGTGTGCCTACAATGTTTTCTATTTCGCCTTCCAAACAATTGTCGAGGTTCATATTGCGGATACCGTAGTATTCCATTTTCCTGCCTAAACCAATCTCATTAGGACAAGTAACAAGATGAACAGGTTTGTATTCACTACTCACATCGTCACTCGTTTCATCAGAACTCACATTTACTTCGGTCTTGTCTTTGCACAATTATTAACTGCAATAATAAGACACTGAATTGCATTTCCAATCTCTTAACAACCAATCTAAACCCACAGTAACATTGGTGGCACAACGACGAATTCCTGTTCGAATGATCCTCCTTGAATCTCAAAACATCCAAATATTTGGTTTGTTGTCGGTTTGCTATTGCTTCCAGTAGCACCGATTATTTTGACTCCCACTACTGGCATTACTACCACTTCTGGTTTATCTTTCAGTAACTCAAAACTTTTTCCCAACATAGCACTTAGGTCTGCACCTGTATCAATTAAAATTTGCATTTGTAGGCCATACATATTAACGGGCACTACAATCTGTCTACACCTTTCATTGTCAATGGTTTGTTCTTCGCACAAGAAATCCTCGTCTATCTGCAGGTCGTCCCAGAAAACTCTGTCCGGTTCCGATGCCGACAGCGGTTTATCCGACGGTTTTCTAATTCTTTGTGTTTCAACGTTTTTGATCTCTATTTCTCTGTCCTGTGGTAGTTGAACTTGTTTTGATCTCGACATCGCAATATTACTATCAATTTCATCGCTTAATGAACTTTGTTTAACCAATAGTTCGCTGATTGTCACTTCAGGTAGGTATTCTTCGCAAAGATGGCTGTCGTCTTCCGAGATTCTTGGAGAAAAGTGCTCTGTTTTGTGTTCTGTGTCACCTGCCGAGCTCACGCAACCGTCGTCCGTCTCCACTGCTTGTGTAACGCCAGGTTTGGCCTCGTAGATACTGCAGTCTACGTGGCTTTCAATTGGTTGTACCTGGTCATTGTCGCCAAATTCATCTTGCCCCTCCTCGTAACATCCGCCTCTGTTTCCAACAGGACTAGCGTCGCTGGGGTTGGCTACTTCAGAAACTTCATTTGGACAAGCCTGCCGTTCAGCTACAGTACTTTTCGTTTCAGAAACGTTAATTTCTTGAGGGCTGAGAAGCGTCAGTTTCTGTCCGCCCTCCCCATTAGCACACCTCCCATACAATCCTCTCTAACTTTTCAGTTCGTCGTACATCCGACCGAACTGACCGACCACGCCTCCTCGCATTCCACATTTCCCTGCTCGATTCCAGAAACTTTATTCGAGGTCGGTTCTATTTCTTCCGCCGGCGACTCGTACTCTGCTGAAACCTGCGTAACCGTTGTTGGGGCCGCCTCCTGCTCCCCTACCGGTGCACTAATATCATCATTACTTTTACGAGCAGTGGCAGCTGCGCCGGCTGCCGCTTACAGCTCAGTTATCACTACTCTAGGTGCGCCGCCCTCTTTACTCTCTCGCACATTCCCCCATCGCTGAGTTACCCTTCCGGATTTGTCACGGCGGCATTGTCTAGGTTCTCGTTTGGGCCGCCGAGGTCTCCCCCCTAACGGGCGCGGCTGGTTGCTTCCCTCACCGATTCCCACAGACCTGTGGCTACCAGACCGCCGTGATGTATCATTCCGCTCCTCTCTACTATCATTCCTCCAAGGACCACGTACCGTACTTACTTGATACCGGCCTCTATCATTTCTGCAGTTGTTGTTATTGTTACTATAACCATTATTGTTATACTGCTGTGGATTGTTATTACCATGGTGGTTGATACCATTATTGCCACGGTGACTATGGTGGTAATTGTTACCATTGCCACGAATTGTAACATTTTCGCGGTTATTCCGCTATTTGTATTCGTCTTCTACTTTCTCTACAAACGCAGCAATCGTTCTCGAACTACTGCCCAAGTATATGTTGGAGTCATCTGGAAGCTTCTGCCACAGCTCCCACATAATCTCCGATTCAGTTTTCCGATCGCGCAAATATTCCAATTTGCGGATCCAGTTTCCACAAAATGCTATCATGGAGCCTCGCGTGTTTACATCGTAGGGCCTCGACATTACGAAATAGTGCCATACACACTCTTGTATCAGCTCTGACCACTACTCTTTCAAGAATACATTTTTGAACTCTTGAAACGTCATGTTTGTTACATCGAGGTTTACACCCCATCGCTTAGCCTCGGCAGCTAACACGTCGATTACTGTACAGGGCTATTAAAAATGATTGAAGCGATTTTGTAGATTCACTGTAGCTCCATTCATTGACGTATGGTCACGACACACTACAGATACGTAGAAAAACTCAAAGTTTTGTTCGGCTGAAACCGCACTTCAGGTTTCTGCCGCCAGAGCGCTCGAGAGCGCAGTGAGACAAAATGGCGACAGGAGCCGAGAAAGCGCATGTCGTGCTTGAAATGCACTCACATCAGTCAGTCATAACAGCGCAACGACACTTCAGGACGAAGTTCAACAAAGATCCGCCAACTGCTAACTCCATTCGGCGATGCTATGCGCAGTTTAAAGCTTCTGGATGCCTCTGTAAGGGGAAATCAACGGGTCGGCCTGCAGTGAGCGAAGAAACGGTTGAACGCGTGCCGGCAAGTTTCACGCGTAGCCCGCGGAAAATTGGCTCATGCCAGAACTAGAGACCGACAGCGCCGACTTGATCTTTCAACAGGATGGTGCTCCACCGCACTTCCATCATGATGTTCGGCATTTCTTAAACAGGAGATTGGAAAACCGATGGATCGGTCGTGGTGGAGATCATGATCAGCAATTCATGTCATGGCCTCCACGCTCTCCCGACTTGATGCGATTTCTTTCTGTGGGGTTATGTGAAAGATTCAGTGTTTAAACCTCCTCTACCAAGAAACGTGCCAGAACTGCGAGCTCGCATCAACGAAGCTTTCGAACTCATTGATGGGGACATGCTGCGCCGAGTGTGGGAGGAACTTGATTATCGGCTTGATGTCTGCCGAATCACTAAAGGGGCACATAAGGGGCACGTATCGAACGTTTGTGAATGCCTAAAAAAACTTTTTGAGTTTCTGTATGTGTGTGCAAAGTATTGTGAAAATATCTCAAATAATAAAGTTATTGTAGAGCTGTGAAATCGCTTCAATCATTTGTAATAACCCTGTATTTATTTTTCCCTTGTCTGGCCATGATTCCGGCAATCCCCTTTCACAATTTTTAATAAAGTCGGTAGCGTGCAGTCCACCCTGCCTTTTGAGGGGATCTAAACGCTCCTCCTTCGCTAATATTTCAGCGCTATGTGCGTGGTATGACACACAGTGCTGATTTTCCCTAATCGTCTCTCTAACTCATTTATCCTTGCAACTCCTTGGCAAGTGGTAACTGATAACGCTTCCACCTCCTGCTTCTTTTCATCACACACAACCAATTGTCTATTCACTATAGCACCTACGTCGGGTACTAAAGTCTGTAAACTCATTATTTTTCCTACACCTTCTTCTCGAGCTACTTTCAATTTTTCAGCTCTCTATTGTGGGACCAACAGCTTCTGTTTGATCTTCCCTACTTCAGTTTCGAAACGACTATTTATGTCTCCCATCTTTATTTGGGATTCCTCCACATCACTCTCCAGATTACCGATTTTTGTTCTCAATTCCACTACCTCTGCTCCAATTTTATGTATCTTTGGCTTAATAATCCCAACATTACCGTTAACAGGTCCAACTGTTTTATTCTGGTCATCTGTTGTTGGTGATTGGGCATCCATTTTACTGATTAACAAACTGAACAAATCTTTTATATTTCCGGAAATCAATGGTTGCACCGTCGGTTACGTCTTAATAAATACCTCGTATGCGTCACCAGTAGGTTCCGTTTTACTTTTTATTCTGTATTCCGTAGCATTTGCGAGTTCGTGGAATTCCGTTTCCGCCATTGTTCGGTTTTCTGCAGCAGCGTCTGTGATGCTAGCCGCCGAACTCTGAACAATGTCTCCCGGTTCCTCATCGTGCATTGTTCGACCGATTGTTCCGCATTTGGTACAATCAAATTACTTGTTTCGCCTAATTTATTCATGTTGCCCAGTTTGCTGATTACTGTGGAATTTAAATGTGCTGCTTATTTCTGCCACTTGCTGTTATTGTATGTTAGCGACTTTGTTTGTAGCAACAAGTTATCATTCGCTGCAAAACTGCACGTTGCAAATTCGTGCCCAGAACAATACCAAACTGATATTGCCGTGTCCCCTGCGACGTGTAACCTCCCTCCTACTAACCTGCCTATCCTGCCTGCGATATGAAATATGACCGTGGATCGCGTGTGTGCCTGCTGGATTTTTACTGGTTGGATAAGGCTATCTTTCCCGAAGAAGTAATACTGACAAGTAGGAGGAAAGTGTACAACCGACGCTTCTGATGGAAAAGTCTACTACAAGTAAAAAGTAATTAAACCGAACAGGGCTATAATTTGGAAAAAATGAATCTTATTTTGTACATTCACTCACGAACAACACTGGGCAGAAAAGGGGTACCACCGATCATGAATCCAAAAATTACAATAATGAACAAAAAGGAAATAATTAACGGCCGCCAGCCCACTAGGGCAGTTTACATCCAAAATCCTCTACAAGATGATGGGAGAGGAAAACACATATTATTAAGCACTGACGTGGCAAGTCAAGGTTGGGACGTTTTTTGACACTAATTGTGAGTATCTAATGATAAACAAACCTGAGAAGTAGCTCTTACGTTATGTTTGGCATTAAATTTTGAAAAAGGCAATCGAGTAATGATTTGAAAATATACAATTAAACTATATGTTGGTACTGAACTTTGTTACGCGAACAATGACTTTCAGTGACGTCAACATAACGTTATCAAAAAAATTTAGAAAAAAGGCAAGCACTTTTTACTTTGAAGTTACTTATTTTGCTAACTGGATTTCGTATTATTGTCTGAACAACTGTGCCTTTTTTTTTCTTACTGACTTGAATAGAATTAAATACTACAATACGTACCAAACCAAACAGCCATGTGTTTCAAGCTATATGTAAAATTCGTAAAACTTCTGCACTCTTAATTTGTGCATTCTCTTTAGATTTGATTTTTTTTCCAGTGATAGATTCTCAAACTTGAAAACTGGAATTGCTTTACTTTACTCAAATACTGAAGACCCTGTTGTACAACACTTAATTGAAAGTAGACTGAGGCTAAAATTCTTAAAAGTGAAATTATTCATTAATAAACTGGCTGTAACTATTCAATTTGTTTCTTTTGTCACTCGGTTAGCATATACGGGGGGGGGGGGGGAAGTAACAAGGATCCTGGTTGGTAACGATGTCTGGGGACAAAGAGGACACAGTCACCCTGAATTTAACTGATTAATATTGAAATAAATTTTATCAATCAGATCACATTCAGCTGCGGTGCTGGGTTAGCCGTTAGTAGAGATGGGGGATCCGCTCTTGAACTAATTCATAGAGTTCAATCTTTCAAAGGAGTGAACAATCAGTGATTCAGAAAAAAAGAACGGTAGCTCCAAACGTTTCCCACGGCAGAGAGAGAGAGAGAGAGAGAGAGAGAGAGAGAGAGAGAGAGAGAGAGATGGAGCATATCAGCAGCGCCTCTGCTGGTCAGAGCACACTGCATGCCACACAACACAGCCAGCGCCAGCCTCTGCCCTGCTTCTACCTTGGCTGCCTGCATTGTGCAGTGCCCCATTGGATTTTGTATTTCACATATGCCGTGGCGTCTCTGTGCGTCGTCTGCCGCGCAGTGTCTGGCGCAGCGTAACTTCGCATCGCACTCTGTCGGCGATCGTTTCAGTCGCACGTCCTGCCCTCTGGGCAGTTGATGCGAGCAACAGGACAAAGAGCCACCTAGCGGATAACATAGGAACTACTTGCAAAAACCCGCTCGCAAGGGAACGAACTATTTGTCTCGGAGCGGATGAGTTCACCGCTACCCCCTCCCTCGGAACTCGCCCGCTCAACGCTCGCCCCACCGTCTCGACTCTAGCCAGAGCGTCGAGCAAAGCGACTCAGGTGTCACTGCGGTCTCTGCGGTCTCAGCTCACGCAGTAATACAGCTCGCGGCTCGACCTGCTCGACTCAGCGCCTCTGCATCGGAGTTCGTCCCCACTGGATATTGTTCTTCGTAGTAATGCCGCTATGTATATTACATTATTATGTTATGTATACATCAATTGTTTTTATTTTATTTTTATTTGTTTAAACTGATTAGATTAGGTTCCTGATGACTCCTCTTACTATAGGATTTTTATTATAGACACTCGAATTTACGCTTTAATTACGAGCGAACCGATAAACGTATCGCAAAATGTGATACACCAATATTTTCCTTGTTTTATTCTGCGTTAGGCTATATGCAGCACTTTCGTTTTACAGTCAAATTTATATTTTTTTTTCTTATTCTGGTACGGATTTTGCAATTTTGGGCGTCTTCGAAAGGAAACGTTCACTTTAAAAATATATGGCTTGCGATGTATTTGTATGAGGTTAATGCAATTTTAATACGTTATAGCCAAATATATTGTTAATGTAAATCTCAAGTTACAACATTTTCCGATCACCCAAAAAACCACGATAGTGCAAAATAAATCAATAATCAAAAACTTTGTCATATCGTGGAAATTTCAATAAACAATACAAAATTCTTACTCATTATCTGTGTTACTTCAAAATAGGCTCAAATAAGATCAAAATACAGGTATAGTACTGGAATAAACCAAGTTTAAAGGGCAACGTGCCTTCCATTTATTTTATATTGTAAATGAGTGGTGAGTCATGAAAAAGAGCTAATTCATTTCAGGGAGTGAACAGTTCTGATCCAATCTCTGAAAAGAACAGTTTTGCCCATCTCTAGCCGTTAGTACTTGAGTGCTGTGCGTGCGACGAAACACGGAGCCGGCGACGAATCTGGTTTGCCGGAACTGCTGTTGTTGTTGTTGTTGAGGGCGGCAGGATGTCGTGGAGGCACGGCTAATTACAGGGGCGGGCAGTCGTAGTCAACACAGGCTGTTCGGCCCGTCCACTGCCCTCCCTGCTGCTGCTGGACGCGTGGCCGGCGCGCGGACACGATGCCGCCGAAACTGGTGCTCTCTGCTGCGAGAGCGTCGACGCCGCACTGCCGCACCCTGCAAGCGCCGGAGCCTCTCTCCCGCTCTACGCCCACTCCGCGCAACAGCTGCCTACCCAAAGGTTCTACAACGCACAAGCACTGCTACTATCGTTGCTCGTCGACGCAAACAATAATTCCTTTGGCTTTTGGCCAGAGCTTATAAGTATCACTCTAAGACACAGGTAAATACAGTGAAATGTCAACAGACTTGTACCTAAATGCAGTGAAGCAAAGTCCTTACTTGTTAAAAGAAAGCATTCAAATGACAAATATTGAGACACCGTTCAGAAGGAAATCAGCAACCGGCAGCGGTCGCCACGCCCCCGCATTTCCGGCTGGCGCCGCCGTGGCACGCTCGTCTCGCCGCCAGGGGGGCGGCCCGGCTCCGCCCCCCGCCGCCCACTGCGGTGCGCCCAACACGCTGCGCACCGAGGCAGACTGTGCCGGGGCGTGGCCGGCACGCAGGCCGCCCTGCCAAAACCCTCGCAACACTGCCGAGTCGCAACAGCCGCGGAAATAGCGGTAGAATAGCCGGTCAGCTGCGAGAAGCTGGTATAAACCTTTGGCACATCAAATACTGATGTCTGGGAATTTGTAAATGCCTGATAAAATTTCTTACTTTGGATCTCTCTGTCCTTTTTTTCTTTTTGTGGTGAGTCGTCTGGCTGGTTCCATGTGGGTCCCCACGAAACTCCCTCCTGTGTCAAGTTCTTCATCTCGGAGTAGCACTTGCGACCAACATCCTCAGGTATTTTTGTCGGATGTATTCCAATCTCTGCCTTTCCCAAAAAGTTTTTTCCCTCTACAGCTCCATCAACTATCGCGGACGTTATTCCTCCACGTCTTAATACGCGCCCCATCACCCTTTCTCTTCTTGCTGTCAATGTTTTCCACTCGTTGCAGTCATCGCCGTTCCTGCGGAGAACCTCGCCGTCTCTTGTGAGTCCCCTCAGTTTTCGGAATCCTTTGACGGCACAAAATCAGAAACGCTCAGACTCTCTTCCTTTCCAGTTGTCTCCACAGTCCGTGAATCACTTCCCCACACATTTATTTCTACAAATGAAGGTCTATGTTTGGCTTCCCGCGTAGCAAAATTCCTTCACTTTGCCTGCTCTGTTGCCGCTCCCCACAATTCTGATATTAAATTTATCACCGCTACACGTTATTTCTTTTGTACGTCTTCAGTTTTCTTCCAACCCACAACGTGTGCTCAGCACCCCCTTCATCCCATTCAACACAGCGTTATTTCATTTCCGTCATTTCCGAATCTTGTCGTCGGCACCCTTCCACCCTGAATTTTAATCCAACTCCTGAATCTCTCTTTCATTTCCGTCATTACTTCAGTCATGCATACCTTGAACAATAGGACTAGGCAATACATCCGTGTCTTGTAACCTTTCTAATCTGACCACTTCATACCTGGTCCCATTCTCTCCCCCTTAGTCCTTATACATACCGTACGTCACGCACCTCTTCCCACAGTTCAGACCCAGTATTCAGTGGTTTTGGCAGACTCCCTGTAGACGGCCGTCGCTCATTTGCTGTTGGTCGTCTTTGTCTCTGGCCTCACTCCCTCTTACTGTGCTGCCATCATCTCAGACACAGCACCTGCAAGTGTCTTGTACGTCAGCCATTACCCACGTATCATTTTGAGGTGGTGCTGGCATCAGGAAAGAGCTAATCGTACCGTGGAGTGCGACCAGTTTGAGCTGTCAAATTGTACTCTACTGTTCCACACGGGAAATGACAGACACGGTGCTCGCTGTGGTGTTAATCGAGAGGCACAGATCGGGTATGCTGAGCGACATCTTTAACACTGCACAGCATCAATCAGGTCGTTCTGGCGACTTCCAGACATGGGGTACCTGCAGCAAGGACAAGAGATGACATACTGGGGAGGGGGCAGGAGGGGGCAGAGGGGGGAGAGGGGGCGAGGGGGGTACAGAGGGGGGGGGGAGTGTTGCCACGATGGTCCTGTAAAAAGTGTGTGGATAACTGTAGTTGTTGAGGCATTACGCACGCCCTCGGGTGGTCAGTTCTGTACAGACACTGACTTTGTCCACACCACTTAGAGCCTGTGCGAGCTCTCAACCCATGGGAGATTACAGTTCTACCAGTGGATACTAAGACGAGGCACAGAAGATAAAAAGTTCGCAACTTGCCTTTTATTCCCAGGTGAGGAGATATTTACGTAGAGATAGACAATGAATTACCACAATAACCAAGTTTGGGCAGATGTAAATCGTCGAGTGCATGTGGAAGCAAAACACCAAGTCTACTTTAGTACATCTGCGGGGTGACAAACCCTTCAGACGGTACACTTTCATACGATCAAATCTGAGAGCAGCCATGTTTTAGCCCTCCCACTAAGGCTTCATTAATTTCGACAATGATTATGGGTATATAATAATACAGTAAGGTATCAGTTCCAAATTATTGGGAACAAAACGATACGAGAAAGTGTACAACTAATCACCAACATGGCCATTTACTGTACTGTCTCAGTCAACACTTAATTAAAATAACTGCAATCAATAAAGTTCATTTTTGATTGCTTACCTGGGAGAATGTTTAACTGCTATTCATAAGCTAAAAGTACGGTTGATTGTAATTTATATTACAAATGGAAAATCAGGTAAAAATACAATACAGTTGGCACTCCTAGGGCACATAATTTGCTTCTGAATCAGTTAATTATAATGAGAATAATTTACACATAAGAATGGGTTCTACTCGCTCTGAAGACCTCATTCAGTAGTTGTGCTGTAATATATTTGTCTTTATGCAAGAGCAAAATTAAATTAGGATCAAATATTGTACCATTAAGTTCGTTTTATTTTATACAGAGATTGATAGACTGATAATCGAATGAATAATGGATGTACACAACATGATGATAATGAATGGTGTGACCTCACTCCTGCGTTAACTGCCAAAAACTCCAATTGACAGTTCTTCTCAACTACCTCAATATCATTAATAACATTCGTTTAATGTTATAATAAAGCGCTTAAATAAACAACAAAGCACTTTTTCAATGCTAGAATCCAGTAGCCAAGAGAACTACACAAAACACCACAAAAATATTCATTTATATTCCTAAATAAAAGAATAAGTTAATGAATTTAACTAGATTATATTCCTTTAAATAGTTCTTGCAAACATTAATCTTAAATTTCAATTATTTGTGCTTTTAATCATCTTTGAAAAAAATAGTTTAATTACTTAGAAATAATCTCAGCTTTAAACCTTACTAAGGTTTAGACTTATTTTTGGACGGTATTAACGTCTTTTGTCAACGATTAAATGTATCATTGGACTCCTAACGCAGGACTATATGCCTTGGACCGGGATGCAGGTAATAATGAGTTGGGAAAATGCGAAGTCCCTGCATCCGCCTTTCCCACAAAATTTGTGTGGCTGAGACGGCTGTGTGGGCGCGGGCAGTCGCTGCTTGCCAGCCGCCACCGCCTGACGGCGCCGACCAGCCGCCTCGGGGACACACAGAGCCGGCTGCCAGCCAGCGGCGGCCGGCCTTCCAGCTGCACCGGGCTTCCCTCACTGCTCTCGCCAGCCCTCGCGACTCTTCCTCAACTCCTCTGCTGCGACATACTGGAGCAACTGCGGTTACCGTGCTGCAGCGAACAGTGACCTCGAATAGACTCTTGTGTTCTCTCAGGGGACGACGAAGTGTGCAGGGTGAGTGTACTTTGCTTCCGTTCCTCCGCCATCAGCGACACACCAGGATCCGACTGGACAGTGCCCCATTCGTAGCTTCCTGTGTAGCTGTTCTCACTCTTCGACGTGTTCCTCAGGTCCGTTACTCAAATATACGTCACCCGTGAATACTGATCAAAAATGACTTTCCGAATTTTTGGAGTGAATACTGAAGTAAACCATATAAATACAGCCAAGTCCTCTTCAGTTACTACAGCCGCATATAATGAAGCGTTTACAAAGTTACTGTTCTCCAACCGTCACGTATGTTCCTCAGCTCCCTTGCTGTCACAAACAATACAAACTGTAGGTGCCAGGCAGGAGGGGACAGTAACCTAGAGTAACCTCCGCTCTTTGTTAACGAATCATTGGAGTGTGTTGCGTTACAACGCAAACCCTCCTTTTGTTTCTGCGACAGTATTTGGACATGATATTCCAGGACGACAACGCATCATTTCCTGCTTACGCTATTATTCAGCTCAACCATCCCATGTGACTATTACCTGCCTTGCAGTTACACACAGGACCATCTCCGGGTTTTGTTGATGACACATTGAAGTAGGCAAAAGGAAAGATGTGCTACAGAACGGCTGGGGTGTGGTCTTCCAGCTGCACAACACCCCCTTCTCTGCGACTTTTCACGCTCACCCTTTCGTCATGTTTCTCAGCTTCCTTGCAGCAACAAACAGGACCTTCTTTGGACATCATTTTACGAGGTACCATTATGTGAAGCTATCTACAGTTTCTGAACCTTCCTGAAAAATTATCAGATCAGGTCTCGTATCCAGACACTCTGCCTCCCGTGCGCCGTCGTTCCACCAGCTTAGCTGTCCACTGTATACCTGTATACCTGGCTTCTTTCAGCCAGCAACTCTTTACCGCTGTCCAGACTTCGGAGAGTTTTTGCTCCAATTCTTAAAGAAAAACTGACGTTAACTGCATGAATAAGCCTCAGGCAGCACCTGTTTCTGTAGCTGTCGTGTCACGTGATTCAGCAGCTCGACAATATTGCATCTCTTACTTGTCCAAATTTCCAGCTCAAACATTTCACATCTTCCTCAGGTTCGCTGGTATCTTCTTATGAGGAACGTGGTCTAAAATGACCTCTTGGTGTGTTGTGGCAATACTGAAGTGGGTACCATCAGTAATTCCCAGTCACCTTCCGTTACCAAAACATCAGTGTGAACTGATCTCCCAGTTGCCTTTAGGTATCAAGATGTGAGGATGTCTAAAATAATTTTTAGTCTTGTTGATCAAATGTGAACCCTTTCAGACCTCAATTTTTTCTCAAAGAAGGAAAATTTTTCTTTATATAGTAATGCTGATATGTGATTTACTAATGACTTTAGATGCAAGATTTGTACAAAAATATCTACCCATTTTCAAAACATATATTCTACACTTGCCTTAAGTTTATGTACTAAAATGACTAGCTACGAAATACTTTCCGTCATAACAAATAGTGAGACGATCATTCAATAAATAACACGCAAAATAACAATAACAGTATTTAATTATGCAGCGGAATACAGGGAACCAACGTGTATTCTGGCTGTCACGAGATGCTGTCCACTGCTGCACCGATCTGCTGATACTTCCATTGTGATGCCCAACAGTTGGCAGCACTTGCGAATGATGAGAAGGTTGAACGTTCACAAATGCGTAGCTGAAGTTCCGATTGGGAAAAATTATTTCCGTTGCAGCTGAGACACGGTAAAAGTTGGTGTGCACAATTGTAGCCAGAGCGTCTGAAAGGGTTAACGTGAGCAAGATGAATGAGGCCTGTTCAGATACAGAATCGTCTTGTCGTTCTCTTCCAACTGAACGAATCGCCGTTCCTTGCTTCTGCTGTTACTCAGCTCAGTCATTTCCTATCTCTCTCAGCTATCCCTGGCAGTCTGATCCGCGACCAGCCTCTGATACTACGTTGTGAGGAATGTGGCCTAATAAAAAAGAGCTCTGGTTGCGCCGAGGAGAAGCTGAACAATGCCAGTCCAGCTTGCGTTGCCAGAACGTCGACCGGAACTGGTCTGCCAGCTGGCCACTCTTCCTCAGTGCTGGGCAAGTTACGGGCGTTCCGAAGTGGGTGCGCGAGTGGCGCCCTTCCAGGCTGCGCTCCTGCATCGTTACCGAGGTGCGGCGCTCCAGTGGCTCAGCGCCACACCACTCGCTGGAGTCCAGACGGCTCGCTCCCTCCCTCCTTCTCCCGAGTTTTCCTCCCAACGGACGAAATTAATAACTGGCACAAAGGTCGTCAGTTACGAATGGGGAGTAAATAGGAAAATGGTGGACACGGTTTATTTGGAACTGTCAGCACACTGTGTGTTCTTCCGCACAGTTAGCGAGTGCAGCCAGACTCAGACGCGTTGGCTGCCGGCAGTGACGACACTGACAGAGACGGCGTCCCCCGCGCCCCTCGACTGACCGCTCTCCAGCACGCTGCCGCCAAGTTTTGTCTGTCTGGAAGGCCTGCAGCGGAATGTAAAGCGACTGAGTCAGCTACTGTTCCATTACACTGCTGGCGATACATCGACGGGGAGAATAAATAGCGTAAAATAGCCAGGAATAACCACCCAGGGAGGAGGGGGTGGTGTGATGACACAAAACATGCTGTAAGGAAAGCAGACGCCTGGCTGCGGTTCAGTGGATAAAATATCGAGGAAACTTAATTCAGCAACGAAACAAGTGGCTTACAAAACATTCGTTAGGCACAGATTTTCCGTTAACTGTTTTAAGTCTACAAGCTGCTTCTAACAACGAAAAAAAAACCGTATAAACTACTGCAATTGACACACATCAGCTGCGAATGCTGGTCAAAACAAGAAAGTTGTCCGCCATGTTTTTGGCAGACGGTGCGTGGGACTTACAATTAAGTGACTTTGCAAGGTGGAAAGCAGTCGCCTATTATGTGCAATGAAAAATGGATTTCACAAGTCCCGCTAAAGGAACACTTACATTGTGTTTTAATAGCGTAAAGCGAACGCCATACCTATATGGCTGCGTATTTAAATAATGTAGTATGAAGCAGTCTTCTCCAAAGCCATGTCTATGAACTACTATCGGCAGAACTAATGAAAGATAATTCACGTACTTCGAGATCCTGGGTGCAACGAAGCTAGGACAGGAAAAAAAGTGTCTTTTGTTTCATTTCAGAGAGACGAGAACGATTTTAGTGTTTCTCCATGCGTATTCACCATTGGAGTTAATCGCAACAAACGTTTTAATATTTTTTTGTTGTACTGGAGGACACCCCGTGGGTTGCGACCCACATGTAAAATAGATAGAAATGAGAGAGAAAAATTTGAAAAACAGTTCACCACGTGGCCATCTATGAATTTTCCCGCTATTTTCGAGCTCAAAACGATCAAAACTACTTCTTGTCATAGTTATTGAGCTCTTCGAGCTCTAGAACTGGACTTTATTATTTTTAAAGCCCAAGGAGGTCGAAATTCAACTAAAATGGCCGTTTTTATGATTTTGAAAGACAATATTTACCGAGAGATTAACTGAATTGTGGCACTCCAAGCTGTTTTTCAGTACAAGAAATAATGTCTCTTCAAAATTGTTGTTCCATCAAGATATCTGAAAGTTAGTTCAAAAAGGTTCTTTTCCGTAAACTTTTTGTAATATCTCCCAAATGAATTAAACGATTTTGACGGCATTCGACGTGCTGTTGTAAGTTCTTGAAATTCCCTCCTTACAAAAATGTCTGTTGGTTAGGAAATCGAAAAGTTATTCTGAAGAAAACATATTTTTGGAAATTTTTGAAAGAGATAACTTTTGGCCGAATCTACCGTTTTTTTTTATACGCGTTATTTGACGTTGCTTGTTGAGACAAAGTGTTGATTAGATTCTGCAGTCAGTCAGTCGAGCCGTTTAAAAGATATTAGAAATAAATTTTGAGAAAATACAAAAATGAAAGTTTAAAAAAAGTATTTCAAATTTTCAAGATATCTAAGGTTAGGTTATACGTGGTCTTGGGGCAGCGTCTTTGATTAGTAACTAAAACGTCCTCGGTTCGAAACCCGCCACCGCTTAGACTTTGATTAATAATCAGCATTGTCAGCCGAAGACTTCTGGCATAAGAAGCCACCCTCACTCTGCCAACGGCCTTGTCAAAGAGGGCGGAGGAGCGGACAGAGGTTCAGGACACTTTCCTGTACTTGGGTTGGGAACTGTCCCCAATGGAGCGTCGTGATCAACCGCATGAGGATGCAGAAGGCAATGGGAACCACTGCATTAAAGATACGTAAAGCGTATTCACAGGACATGTGGCCTGTAATTGAAAAACTGTCATGATGATCCCTGCATTAGCATAGATTCCGGAATAGTCCCCCATTCGGGTGTGGAGGAGAAGAAAAGCTTACGGGAGAATATGTTCCGTGATAAATTTCAGCTAGTAATAGCGAATACTCTGTTCAAGAATCGCAAAAGTAGGAGGTACACTTGGAAAAGACCGGATGATACAGGAAGATTTCCAATTAGATTACATCATAGTCAGACAGAGATTCCGAAATGAGATATCAGATTATAAGGCATACCCGGGAGCAGATACAGACTCAGATCTAAATGTAGTAGTGATGAAGAGTACGCAGAAGTTTAAGAGATTAGTCAGCAAGAATAAAAATGCAAAGAACTGGAATACGGAAGTACTAAGGAATGACGAGATACGCTTGAAGTTCTCTGAGTCTATAGATGCTGCAGTAAGGAATAGCTCAGTAGGCAGTACAGTTGAAGAGGAATGGATATCTCTAAAAAGGGCAAAGTTGGGAAGCAAAACATAGCTACAAAGTACGTAACAACAAAGAAACCATGTGTAACAGAAGAAATACCTCAGTTGATCGATGAAAGAAAAAAGTACAAAAATGTTCAGGGAATTTCCGGAATACAGAAATACGAGCCGCTGAGGAACGAAATAAGTAAGAAGCATAGGAAAGCTAAGACGAAATTGCTGCCTCAAAAATGTAAAGAAATCAAAAAAGACGTCGGAAGGACTGTCTCAGCACATAGAAAAGACAAAACATTCGGTGAATTTAAAAGCAAGGATGGTAACATTAAGAGTGCAATGGGAATTCCACGGTTAATGTAGATAGTGGATAGGTGGAAAGAGAAAACTGAAGGCCACTCTGACGGTGAAGACTTGTCCGATGGCGTGATAAAAGAAGAAACAGGGGATATGTGACCTAGTGCTAGAATCAGAATTTGAAACAGCTTTGGAAAATTTAAGATCAAGTACGGCAGATGGGGTTGGTAGTATTCCATCAGCGTTCCTAAAATCAATGGGCGAAGTGGCAACAAAACGTTGGTGTGTGGAACGTAAGAGTCTGGCGACGCACCACGTGGCTTTCGGAAAAACAAAATCCACACAAATCCGAAGGCTGCAAGAGCCGACAAGTGCGAGAATTACAGGACAATCAGCTTAAAAGCTCACGCATCCAAATTGCTTACAAAATAATATACAGAAGAATGGGAAGGGAAACTGAGGATGTGTTAGTTGACGTCAGGTAAAGGCACCGGAGAGGCAATTCTGACGTTGCGGTTAATAATGGAAGCAGGACTAAAGAAAAATCAAGACACATAGGATCTGTCGACCTGGAAAAACAGCTCGACATTGTTAAAATGGTGAAATATTTTAGAAATTCTGAGAAAAGTAGGGGTAAGGTATAGGGAGAGACAGATAACACACAACATGTACAAGAGCCAAGAGGGAATAATAAGAGTGGAAGACAAAGAAGGAAGTTCTCGGATTAAAAAGGGTGTAAGAAAGGGCCTTTCGCCCTTACTATTCAATCTGAATATCGAAGAAGCAAGGATGGAAATAAAAGAAAGGTTCAGAAGTGGAATTAAATTCAAGCTGAGAAGATATCAGTGATACGATTTGCTAACCTGAGTGAAAGTGAAGGAGAATAACATGATCTGGCGAAAGGAATGAACGGTCTAATGAGTACAGAGTATGGATTGAGAGTAAATCGAAGAAAGAGGAAAGTAATGAAAAGTAGCAGGAACGAGAACAGAGAGAAACGACATCAGGACTGATGGCCACGGAGTAGATGAAGTTAAGGAATTCTGCTGCCTAGGCAGGAAAATAACCCGTGACGGATGGAGTGGGGGGGACATCAAAAGCAGAGTAGCAATGGCTAAAAGGACATTCCTGGACAAGAAAAGTCTACCAGTACCGAACAGAGGCCTTCTTCATTTGAGGAATAAATTTCCGAGCCTGTACGTTTGGAGAACAGCATTCTGGGGTAGTGAAGCATGGACTGTGGGAGAACCGGAACAGAGGAGAATCGAAGCATTTGAGGTGTGTTGCTGAAGACGACTGTTGAATATTAGGTGGACTGATCAGTTTACGAATGACGAGGTACTACTCACAGTCGGAGAGAATAGGAATATGTAGAACCATACAACGTCGAGATCTACTGGAAACTAGATTTTCTAAACTCGGATTACATTCAATAATTATCCCACATTTAAAAATTTTCGTAGCAGTCTACATTAATTATAATTAAACTCTTACTGGGTTGCCATTTTTTTAATAAAAATAGATAATAGGAAATTGTCTATGACATTTATAAATTAACAGATATAGAACGTAACTAATTTATTGAGTTTTATAATAGTGGAGAAACGGAACGCAACTTCAAAGAGCCTTAGCAACGCACGTCGGGAAATTACCTCATTTTGAAGGCGTAGCCCGCTATCTCTCGCTCCCGGCATCGTATTTCATTGTTTATTCCCGCCCGCACCCAAGTTGGTGCAAGTTTATAACATTGCGGGTTTTTGTGATATATTGGTGTTGTTCAAAGTTGTGGAGTCGTGTAGTTGGTTTTAATTCTCGCTACATTTGTTAAGCACAGAGAATACCTACATCATGGACTTTGCGGCTGATCCCGGCGGAGGTTCGAGTCCTCCCTTGGGCATGGGTGTGTGTGTTTTTCCTTAGGATAGTGTAAGTGTAGTAGTATGTGAGCTTAGGGACTGATGACCTTAGCAGTTTAGTCCCACAAGATTTCACACACATTTGAACATTTGAATACCTACATCGTCCATTACAATGAAAAGATAGCTTACATTTTATTTAGTTGACTTCCGAAGAAAATGTTATTAATTCAAGTACACTACTGGCCATTAAAATTGCTACACCACGAATATGACGTGCTACAGACGCGAAATTTAAGCAACAGTAAGAAGCTGCTGTGATATGCAAATCATTCAGAGCATTCACACAAGGTTGGCGCCGGTGGCGACACCTACTACGTGCTGACAGATTTTTCATTCAACAAACAGCAGTTGACCGGCGTTGCCTGGTGAAACGCTGTTGTGATGCCTCGTGTAACGTGGAGAAATGCGTACCATCACGTTTCCGACTTTGATAAAGGTCGGATTGTAGCCTATGACGATTGTGATTTATCGTATCGCGACATTATTGCTCGTGTTGCTCGATATCCAATGACTGTTAGCAGAATACGGAATCGGTGGGTTCAGGAGGGTAATACGGAACGCCGTGCTGGATCCCAACGGCCTCGTATCACTAGCAGTCGAGATGACAGGCATATTATCCGAATGGCTGTAACGGATCGTGCAGATACGTCTCGATCCCTGAGTCAACAGATGGGGACGTTTGCAAGACAACAACCATCTGCACGAACAGTTCGACGAGGTTTGCAGCAGCATGGACAATCAGCTCGGAGACCGTGGCTGCGGTTACCCTTGACGCTGCATCACAGACAGGAGCGCCTGCGATGGTGTACTCGACGACGAACCTGGGTGCACGAATGGCAAAACGTCATTTTTTCGAATGAATCCAGGTTCCGTTTACATCATAATGATGGTCTCATCCGTGTTTGGCGACATCGCGGTGAAGGCAAATTGGAAGCGTGTATTCGTCATCGCCATACTGCCGTATCACCCGGCGTGATGGTATGGGGTGCCATTGGTTACACGCCTCTGTCACCTCTTGTTCGCATTGACGTCAATTTGAACAGTGGACGTTACATTTCAGATGTGTTACGACCCATGGCTCTACCCTTTATTCGATCCCTGCGAAACCCTACATTTCAGCAGGATAATGCACGACCGCTTGTTGCAGGTCCTGTACTGGCCTTTCTGGATACAGAAAAAGTTCGACTGCTGCCCTGACCAGCACATTCTCCAGATCTCTCACCAATTGAAAACGTCTGGTCAATGGTGGCCGAGCAACTGACCCGCCACAATACGCCAGTCACGACTCTTGATGAACTGTGGTATCGTGTTGAAGCTGCATGGGCAGCAGTACCTGTACATGCCATCCAAGATCTGTTTGACTCGATGCCCAGGCGTATCAAGGCCGTTATTACGGCCAGAGGTGGTTGTTCTGGGTATTTATTTCTCAGGATCTATGCACTCAAGCTGCGTGAAAATGTAATCACATGTCAGTTCTAGTATGATATATTTGTCCAATGAATACCCGTTTATCGTCTGCATTTCTTCTTGGTGTAGCAATTTTAATGTCCAGAAGAGTATTAATGTAAATTTAGTAAATATTAACTAGCTGTGTTACTACTAATGACACTTCCCTCTACAGATACGTTAACAACAGTGTAATTATTAGACACAAAGGTTTCAAATTAAGTTGTATTACACACATTCAGCCGCATATAAACACATACCTAGTTCCGAAAAAGGAAAAAATAAAAGGAAGTTCGAATTACAAAGAGCCATTTCGAACTCAAAGGAATTCAAGCTTTCTTTTACTCTAGATCTCAAGAGCATGAAGATTCTCAAAATCGGAACGAAAGGCAGCCAGGTTAATAAATTAGGTTTTTAATACAATTTTCTTTGTGTGATTTAATAATTCCAATTTATAGTTTGCTACCAAACGGTTTACCCTAGATTTCAGTTTTTTATTCCTTTTTATCTTCAAAATTAAAGCGACTGAAATCTGTTAAAATTACGTGTTAGACTAGATTTATGTCATGTTTTACAAATCAGTCATGACACACCACAGGAAGGAAATGCCTGCACTTCTGATCCTACAGAAACAGTTCTCTCGGTCTCTGGCGATACCCGAGCTGGCGCAGACTTACACTGACAGACAACGATTACAGTGGAATTCGGAAACTTTCAGATTTTCCTCTACCACGAAAAAAATGCCACCCATGCACTGAAATTGCATTTTTTGTCTGTCCACCGTATCCAGTGCTCGGCTGATAAAAAACGCTTGCCTTCTGATGCAAAATGAGTTTGCTACCGAAAGTGACTAACCAGAGAATATGTCTCTAATTCTCTGGAATTAAATGAGCTATTCTGGACTACCTGCATGTGTTTTGCGTGTGACGGTACAAGAAAAATGAAGGAGGGAAGAAGTACATTTATTGATGGTGTTGCAACGTAACCTTGCAGTACTGGTGGTGGTAAAAGTCCACCTAAGTAGGCAGATTACCGTCGCTTTGGCATGTCCTACCGCTCCTGCAAAGCTACCGTCTGTAGTAAATGGTTTCTTAAATACGTGTGGTCCACGAAATTACTGGCCCCTGCGAGTTATTGCTGGGTATTGATAATTTCTAGCGGAAGGTTTTAACGAACCGGTAGAAATTTGAACGCAACGGATAACGCATTTATTTTGAACCACTACAGAAGGCACCTATAAATGGCTTAATAGGCATTATTTAGCTTTTGTTTTGCTTTCGTGACCGAGGATTCGACTGTGGTACTGACTGCCACCTATTCTTTATGATGGAAGGAGTAAATAATCAGTCGGGGGTAGAGATTAATTGTCATTTATTCAGTACCGATGGTATTTCAACAACTAGTCGTGTTTCTCTAGCAATGTACATCATCAAAACCGGTCTCTAGTTAACATGGTTTAGTTTCGCCACGTAATTATGGAATGGGACAGAGGAGCGCAGACCTGGCTCCAGTGTAATTCTGTACAACCGCACAGTTATACCTAAACCCTCGGTTATTACGTTCAGTTGCTATACATTATACAGAACGAGTTCCGCAAAGACAATACAAGCAGAACAAGGTCAGGGTGCGAGAGTATTTCGCAAACCTTTATCGAATCAGTGGGCATTAAAATCCGATACTTTTCCTAGTGGCACGAGTATTTTACTTAACGCACAACATCGCCAGCAAATCGAATCGTTACAGGGGGTGCACAAGAAACATCACTTCAATGCTGTTCAACCCACATGGCGAAGTTTCAGTAGCCAACAGAAACCCAGAAAAATATGGACACACACGATTATTCCTTCCCTATTTTACACTCGCTCACTATCGTATGATTATTCATCGTGTACAATATATTTTAAGACCGAAACTACAATTTATCAATGCGGCGGTTGCTCCAACCGACCACGTGGCGCGAAAGCAAGTTCACAAAGAAAACATATGGAAAATAAATGAAAATCCTCAAAATATTACTGTAAATGGAAGAGCAGATAAAAATACATTGAATGAGTGAATTTCCGTTAAGCTCAGAGCAATAACGTGACCGTGAGCTTAAGGCACATGGTGCGTTGCCCGAACAAGGCACTAACGCAAGGTCTACTGACAGTCGAGTAAATTAAGAAAGACAATTCCCTTCATTTCGCGCGTGATTTCAACATCTGGACTTGATTACAGAGCAGATTTCAGACAATCTAATATCTATGTTAACATTACCAAAACGAGAGCTGCGTCTACACGTGTGTCCAGCGCCACGACCCAGCAACAAGAGCTCCTCTGACAGAATTCGCCTGACCGTCCCGCTCACAGACGTGGCGGGTTGCTGCGCGCCGACCTGACGGAGCCGATGCGCGCGCCTCCGTGTCGTCTTTGCCCTGACCTGCAAACTCGGTCTCTGCTAAACTTGTTCACGCTTGGGGGGTTGGTACTACCCTACCCCAGAACGACCATTCATGCAGTGTTACAATCTGTGCCTAAAGTTTTCTGCTAGTTCACACACTCACTCATTTATCCCGTCCAGGCCGCACAAAGAAAAGGAAAATGGGAAACGTGGTACACAACAGAAAAGAAATTCAACAACTTACACTGTTTAGTCCATTCTATCCTTTTGGACACCAGCTGAGGTATTACCTGCAAGAGAAGAAACTCTTGCTAATAATTTCTGCGTGCTAGCAATTTAATAAAACATTGGAACGGTACAACAAGTTCCGTTTCAGTGTCACTCCATTAAAAAAATATTTTTGAATAACTCGTCAAACACGAAGGAAGACACAGTCATCTGTTAGCCGTCGTCGCCTTGCAAACACCAAAAATACGAGGAAATGTTCAACTAAAGCGGAAAAATATGCAAGATATTTCCAATAACCGTCTTGTTCTGAAAATGAATCATCGATATGATAATATTTATATCTAAACAATGTGTGGCTTATCGTTTAAAAAGTGATGCCATGTACTCACTGCCATACATCGCCGACGGCTAAAACCAGAATCACGGAAACACTCTATGTACGCTGTATCTGCTCTTTCCGACATGTCCGAAAGACCAGACACCATTTTGATCCAGCAGCCACTATGAATTAAATCACAGGGGTATTACGTACATCGGCTGCGAGTCGGCACTGATGCAGAAAGTTGAAAACGTGCGCCAGACTGGGATTCGAACCCAGGTCCCGCGCTGAGCAGGCAGGTGCGCCACGCGGACACAGCGGCCGCCGCCCCTGCCCGGACCGCCCCGGCAGACCCTCAGCTCGCCCACACACTGCCGGCGGAGGGAACCTCGGCCGCCATCACCACTACTCGCGCCATTTCCAGTCGACCCCGCCTTGCGGCTTGTCTGGTCTTCCGTACTCGGCAGTATAAGTCTCGTGACTCACTCCTCGGGAACTCTGCGGCTCTCTCCGTAGCCGCAGTCTCGCAGTCTGCTGTCATCTCGATGCGTCGCCGTGGCGGAGAAGATTGTTTCACATTGTAACGACGATGCTATTTTATAAATATTCTTCCTCGGCTCATATTTAGACACTGAGAAGATACACAACCTGGCTCCAAGCAACACAGTTCCATATTATATATTGTTTGAATAGTTTTTAATACGTACTGTGTGGGATTCGTTACTAACGCACTGTTTATTCACTCGCTATACAACGAACTGCCGCGTTATTTAAGATGGCCTGCGTTAACATTCAGTTAAATAATTTTATTATATTAAACTCTCTAGTCTCTACTAATATGCAAGGCCCAGAAATATGATTTAATTATTCAGTAGAAATAGTTCCGGCCAGTTCACGTAAAATTTGACCAGAGATTTTATTATCTGCACCTTATTGAGGTTTAAAGCTGATATACGACTGTCACTGTTAATATCTTCGTGGTTCGTAGTAAACTCTTTACTCTAAAAATTCGGGTTAAAATCACTTTTTTAACTCTCGTCGCGTATTTAGTTAAAAGTCACTTCTTAATGAGTTCTCATTTAATAAACAGTTAATTAATATTTCTCTCTTTCTCTCCGTAGTTTCAAATTTGAAAAGTAACTCTTTCGAATGATGAAATTAGCGCCGAGTTGGCACAAGGTTATCTTTGGTTAAAGGACGTACACTGTTTAAAATAAACTTTGTTGCATTTTCAATACCTTCTTTGCACAGCACAAATAAAGAAACTTTCACTGCAGTGTCAATATACACGTCAGAAATCGTATCAAAAACCGTATATTAGCAACAAGAGCGACGAATAAGTGCAGCAAGCGACATACAGAAGAGAGCTAACAATGTCGTGCAGTAGCTTACATAGACCATAACAGTGTACGACGTAACATGCTTCTATTCCTTCACTTGGTACTCTTACACACCACTTTCACTACTGAACTGAAATATTTCATTTTATTACTAAGAAAATAGTAAAGGCAGATTGAAATACGTCACCGGCAGCTGACGAAAATGCGAGAGTGTCTCCACATGTCGCCGATTCCCGTAAGATTTGCAGCCTGTCGTGCATCCGCCCTGAAGAGGCCGCTGGCCGCCTCCGCCCTCATTATGTGGACGTGTGGCGTCTGCTCTTTCGGGCGATACGTCCCAGTAAGCAGCTACGGCACAAATTTTCGTCTTTCCCCATTGATTTAAATCAATGCCCACTCGCAGCCAATGTCCGTAATTCCTTTGTGACTCTCTAATTTTAGTCGCCCTGTTATCGAAGTATGATTCAGTTCTTAAAACTCACATATTATTGAAAGTAAAAAAAAAGAGTCAATAAAAGGTAAGGGTAGAGACAGTCTTATTACAAGGAATGGCAATATTAATGTGGTAATAGCAAACTGCAGGAGCGTCTATAGAAAGGTCCCAGAATTGCTCTAATCAATAAACGACCATGGAAAGTTGGCTGAAGCCAGATGTAAATAGTAATCAAATCCTAAACTCAGATTGGAATGTATACCGCAGAGACAAGCTGGACAGTGAAGGGGGAGGCGTGCTTATAGCGATAAGTAGTGCAATAGTATCGAAGGAAATTGACGGAAATCCGAAATGTGAAATAATTTGCGTGAAGGTTACGGTTAAAGCAGGCTCAGACATGGTAACTGGATGTCTCTATAGCCCCCTGGCTCAGGAGCTGTCGTGGCTGAGCACCTGAAGGAAAATTTGGAAAATATTTCGAGTAGATTTCTCGACCATGTTATAGTTCTGGGTGTAGATTTTAATTTACCAGATATAGACTGGGAGACTCAAACGTTTATAACGCGTGGCAGGGACAAAGAATCCAATGAAATTTTTTTAAGTGCATTAACTGAAAACTACCTTGAGCTGTTAAAAAGAGAACCCACTCGTGGCAATAACATACTAGACCTTCTGGTGACAAACAGACCCAAATTATTTGAAATAGTTAATGCAGAACAGGGAAACCGGTTACAGCATCGGCGATTTCAGCTGTAAATAGAAATATTAAAAAAGGTAGGAAGATTTTTCTGTTTAGCAAAAGTGACAAAAAGCAGATTTCAGAGTACTTGACGGCTCAACACCAAAGTTTTATCTCAAATACTGATAGTGTTGAGGATCAGTGGACAAAGTTCAAAACCATCGTACAATATGCATTAGGTGAGTATGTGCCAAGAAAGATCGTAAGAGATGAAAAAGAGCCACCTTGGTACAACAACCGTGTTAGAAAACTGCTGCGGAGGCAAAGGGAACCTCACAGCAAAGATAAACATAGCCAAAGCCTTGCAGAGAAACAAAAATTACACGAAACGAAATGCAGTGTGAGTAGAGCTATGCGAGACGCGTTCAAAGAATTAAAACTAAAGTTCTGTGTATTGACTTGTCAGAAAATCCTAAGAAATTCTGGTCTTATGCCAAAGCGGTAGGTGGATCAAAACAAAATGTCCAAACACTCTGTGACCAAAATGGTACTGAAACAGAGGATGACAAGCTAAAGGCCGAAATACGAGATGTCTTTTTCCAAAGCTGTTTCACAGAGGAAGACTGCACTGTAGTTCCTTCTCTAGATTGTCACACAGATGACAAAATCGTAGATATCAAAATAGGTGATAGATGGATAGAAAAACAATTAAAATCGATCAAAAGAGGAAAGGCCGTTGGACCTGATGGGATACCAGTTCGATTTTACACAGAGTACGCGAGGGAGCTTGCCCCCCTCTTGCAGTGGTGTACCGTAGGTCTCTAGAAGAGCACAGCGTTCCAAAGGATTGGAAAAGGGTGGAGGTCATCCCCGTTTTCAAGAAGGGATGTGCAGAACTATAGACTTATATTGCAGAACTTATATCTCTAACGTCGATCAGTTGTAGAATTTTGGAACACGTATTATGTTCGAGTATAATGACTTTTCTGGAGACCAGAAATCTACTCTGTAGGAATCAGCATGGGTTTCGAAAAAGACGATGGTGTGAAACCCAGCTCGCGCTATTCGTCCACGAAACTCAGAGAGCCATAGGCACGGGTTCCCAGGTAGATGCCGTGTTTCTTGACTTCCGCAAGGCGTTTGATACAGATCCTCACAGTCGTTTAATGAACAAAGAAAGAGCATATGGACTATCAGACCAATTGTGTGATTGGATTGAAGAGTTCCTAGATAACAGGACGCAGCATGTCATTCTCAATGGAGAGAAGTCTTCCGAAGTAAGAGAGATTTCAGGTGTGCCGCAGGGGAGTGTCGTAGGACCGTTGCTGTTCACAATATACATAAATGACCTGGTGGATGACATCGGAAGTTCACTGCGGCTTTTTGCAGATGATGCTGTGGTGTATCGAGAGGTTGTAACAATGGAAAATTGTACTGAAATGCAGGAGGATCTGCAGCGAATTGGCGCATAGTGCAGGGAATGGCAATTGACTCTCAATGTAGACAGGTGTTATGTGCTGCGAATACATAGAAAGAAAGATCCCTTATCATTTAGCTACAATATAGCGGGTCAGCAACTGGAAGCAGTTAATTCCATAAATTATCTGGGAGTAGGCATTAGGAGTAATTTAAAATGGAATGACCATATAAAATAAATCGTCGGTAAAGCAGATGCCAGACTGAGATTCATTGGAAGAATCCTAAGGAAATGCAGTCCGAAAACAAAGGAAGTAGGTTACAGTATACTTCTTCGCCCACTGCTCGAATACTGCTCAGATGTGTGGGATCCGTACCAGATAGGGTTGATAGAAGATATAGAGAAGATCCAACGGAGAGCAGCGCGCTTCGTTACAGGATCATTTATTAATCGCGAAAGCGTTACGGAAATGATAGATAAACTCCAGTGGAAGACTCTGCAGATGAGATGCTCAGTAGCTCGGTACGGGCTTTTGTCAAAGTTTCGAGAACATACCTTCACCGAGGAGTCGAGGAGTATATTGCTCCCTCCTACATAAAACTCGCGAAGAGACCATGAGGATAAAATCAGACCGATTAGAGCCCACACAGAGTCATACCGAGAATCTTTCTTTCCACGAACAATACGAGACTGGAATAGAAGGGAGAACCGATAGAGATACTCAAGGTACCCTCCACCACACACCGTCACGTGGCTTGCGGAGTATGGATGTAGATGTCCATGTAGATTACCTTTTTGTTAAAAACCATTATAAATAAGTTAATAAATGTATGTTCACGTCAAGTTAAACAAGAGATCGTCAAAGAAATGCAGGCTGCGAAATCCTTCAGCTTGTAACCTCCCCACAAAAAATATTCAATGAATGAAAATATTAAATGAATTAAATGTAATCTCTCCATAAAGTAATAATTAAATGAATTTTTAATTATTGTAACCTCTGAAGAAAATTGACTCCCATTTATAGTCTGTGCGCAGAAATGCATCCACATTTAATGTTCCCACAAAATTCTTTTCTCATTTAATGTCAAGTTCGAAACAGAAAAATTCCTAAACACCAAAATAATAAAAAAGTTTAGTAAGCTGATAAATTTTATAAGGACAGCAGCGCTGCCCTTTGGCCCTGTATTCTGAATAAAAAAGCAAAAATTCTTACCTCAAAAAAAAAAACTGCAATTGTATCTGCTCTTAAGTTGGAATTTTTCGACACAGCTTCGTGCAATGCTGGCGTATATTTTTTTTTGATTATTGGAAGGAAATATAAGGCATTGGAAATATTCTTTAAATTGAAATGAATGCTTTTCTTTAAAGGAGTTACTTTGTATTATAAAAATTATTATTGGGGCATTTTTTGGAACAAATTAAATTACAATTAACATACATTATTAAATATGCGCAAGGCTGCTTCTTTCCCTTCTACAACAACACTCATCCTCCAGAGTCCTGACCAGAGCAGACTGCCGACACGCGCAGGCACGCGCCGACTACTGCCGACTACTGCTGACTAGCACGGACTGACGGCTACTGCCGACTACTGCTTACTAGCACGGACTGACGGCTACTGTCGACTACTGCTTACTAGCACGGACTGACGGCTACTGTCGACTACTGCTTACTAGCACGGACTGACGGCTACTGTCGACTACTGCTTACTAGCACGGACTGACGGCTACTGTCGACTACTGCTTACTAGCACGGACTGACGGCTACTGTCGACTACTGCTTACTAGCACGGACTGACGGCTACTGTCGACTACTGCTTACTAGCACGGACTGACCGCTACTGTCGACTACTGCTTACTAGCACAGACTGACGGCTACTGTCGTCTACTGCTTACTAGCACGGACTGACGGCTACTGTCGTCTACTGCTTACTAGCACGGACTGACGGCTACTGCCGACTACTGCTTACTAGCACGGACTGACGACTACTGCCGACTACTGCTTACTAGCACGGACTGACGGCTACTGCCGACTACTGCTTACTAGCACGGACTGACGGCTACTGTCGACTACTGCTTACTAGCACGGACTGACGGCTACTGTCGACTACTGCTTACTAGCACGGACTGACGGCTACTGTCGACTACTGCTTAC
Source organism: Schistocerca cancellata (assembly GCF_023864275.1). Lineage (NCBI taxonomy): Eukaryota > Metazoa > Arthropoda > Insecta > Orthoptera > Acrididae > Schistocerca > Schistocerca cancellata. Next base: position 144,822,109 of record NC_064636.1, on the reverse strand, counting down.
TAGCACGGACTGACCGCTACTGTCGACTACTGCTTACTAGCACAGACTGACGGCTACTGTCGTCTACTGCTTACTAGCACGGACTGACGGCTACTGTCGTCTACTGCTTACTAGCACGGACTGACGGCTACTGTCGACTACTGCTTACTAGCACGGACTGACGACTACTGTCGACTACTGCTTACTAGCACGGACTGACGGCTACTGTCGACTACTGCTTACTAGCACGGACTGACCGCTACTGTCGACTACTGCTTACTAGCACAGACTGACGGCTACTGTCGTCTACTGCTTACTAGCACGGACTGACGGCTACTGTCGTCTACTGCTTACTAGCACGGACTGACGGCTACTGCCGACTACTGCTTACTAGCACGGACTGACGACTACTGCCGACTACTGCTTACTAGCACGGACTGACGGCTACTGCCGACTACTGCTTACTAGCACGGACTGACGGCTACTGTCGACTACTGCTTACTAGCACGGACTGACGGCTACTGTCGACTACTGCTTACTAGCACGGACTGACGGCTACTGCCGACTACTGCTTACTAGCACGGACTGATGGCTACTGTCGACTACTGCTTACTAGCACGGACTGATGGCTACTGTCGACTACTGCTTACTAGCACGGACTGACGGCTACTGTCGACTACTGCTTACTAGCACGGACTGCCGACTACTGCCGACTACTGCTTACTAGCACGGACTGACGGCTACTGTCGACTCGCGCAGACAAGTGCAGACTAGCCACAAGCAACAACTAGCTACAAACTACTCTCTGGTCAGAGATTCTCTCATGCCTCGCCCATTGCCGGCAAAGCATACGTCTTACAAAACTCTCCACTGGGGGGGCAAAAGTTTGGCAACGATGGTGAGTCAATTGCACTTGCCATGAGCAACAAATTTTTCTTAATTAACTAACTTTACAATCACAGAATATATACATATATATAGCTGTAGAACATGAAATAAAATATAGTGCACATGCACTGAGTACAGAACATATCAGGCAATGACAAAATGTATACACAATGAGTACAAAACATATTAACAAATGACGAAAGTGCACACGCACTGTAGTACAGAACATATCTGGGAATCACAAAATGTATACATAATGAGTACAAATGGCATAAAGTGCACACGTACTGTAAATCTCTTTAGCATTTTTACAACAAATAAACATATCAAGGAGTGAAATAAAGTGCACACGCGCTGTATAAGTCTTTAGCATTTTTACATAACATATCATGGAGTGAAATAAAGTGCACTCGCACTGTATAAGTCTTTAGCATTTTTACATAACATATCATGGAGTAAAATAAAGTGCACACCCACTTTAGAAGTTTTTAGCATTCTTACATAACATATCATGGAGTAAAATAAAGTGCACACGCACTGTATAAGTCTTTAGCATATTTAGGACAACTGATCTTGTTAACAAATGAAATGAAATGCACATGCACTGTATATGTCTTTATCATTTTACAAGAATTTAAACGCATTGTATAAGTGTTTACCATTTTACAAGAACTAGGAAAGGAATGGGAAGGATTGCTTCATGGTTGCACGCAGCTGCACTGAAAGTCCATATCTTTCTATAGAAGTACAACACCAAGTGAGACAATCTGAAGTTCTTTTCCTTGAAGTATTAATCAGTGTAGCCAAGACACTGAAATGTCGTAATAATATTCCATGCTATCATTTTGGTAGTACACTAGGTACACCAAGTGGGACCATAATAACATCTCCATCGCTCAAGGTGGTGGACAGCATGTCGTGTCAACACCACGTTCTTGTAAAGTACACCAACGTAGAATTAGTGCAAAAACCAAATATAGTGCTCCATGATCATGAGGATAGACAGGACAAACGGATATTCCAGTAATTTCTGGTAATTAGGTCAGAAGGTGAAGACATTAAGTCACATACTAGTCTTCATTGAGGATTACACTAGTCTAACAACTGATTTGAGTAATTTGTGGCACTCATCGCCCAGTTACTGAACATTTCTGTACCATGTATGTAGTATTACAGAGTAATGTTCATAAATTACCTGTTTACAGAGAACATTGGCACTCATTGGCCAGTTACAAACAATCAGTAGTCATAATTCAAAATGAGTTAATTATTGGCATAGAATTTATACAAAATTCATCTAATTATAATAATCATTGGCATCATAGGTCATCTCATTACAGTAATCAGTAGCATTCATTGGCCAGTTACAAAGCATTTTTTTATGCATTATTCAGAAGTGATCATTCAAAACAAGAGTTAATTATTGGCATAGCATTTATACATAATTCACCTAATTATAGTAATCATTGGCATCATAGGTCATCTCATTACAGTAATCAGTGACATTCACTGGCCAGTTACAAAGCATTTTTTTATGCATTATTCAGAAGTCATCATTCAAAATGTGTTAATTATTGGCATGGCATTTATACATAATTCATCTGATTATAGTAATCATTGGCATCATAGGTCATCTCATTACAGTAATCAGTGACATTCATTGGCCAGTTACAAAACATTTCTTTATGCATTATTCAGAAGTGATCATTCAGAACAAGAGTTAATTATTGGCATAGCATTTATAGAGTATAACAAAATATTATTTACAGAAATTATGCGCATAGTATTTATGCATTATTACAAAGCATCATTCACTATTACTCAGAATTCAAAATTCAAGTGACATACTATTCAAAGTTGATCAGTATTACTCAGAACTCTCTTAAACTGGTATCATTATTTGGGACTGGTAATATATTTTTTTTGTGCTAGCAATGCATTGCGTTGGGATCGATAATTAATTACTGGGGCATAACAATATTTGCTTTTGAGTTATTGCTGTAAATGAAGATGTGTAACGTCATTCATCATGAGTCAGCTGTAGCAAGGTTATGAAACAAGTAGAGTATATGTGAGCACATTCATAAATGACATAGGTTTAATGAACAACTGCTTATAGCACATTAATTTCATGAATAATTTCTCCTGCAAAATATACAAAATGGATTATTAAACTGAAAGAAGAAACGCATATTATGCTGAAAAGTAGTGAACTTCGAATTAACAGGTAGTGAAATGTGTATAAAAAAAATATATGTTCTCTAGCTGTCCTTTCCAAAACCTTCAGTCATCATACCATGCGATATAAGACATACTGTCAAAACGAACTGCAACTTACAATACTTAAATAACTACATAGCATCTCTTAACTAACATTAAATAGATAAACTTCATCATTATCCTCATCTGCAAAGAAAAAACTTCATTATCCATATTATCATAACTCCATTATTATCATCACCTGTAAAGAAAAACTTCATTGACCATAGTAGCATATTCTTCATCACTATACATCATCATTCATTATCATCTGCAAAAATGTCACTCCATTATTCATTATACAACTATTCCTTATTTCTAGCATATTTCATCACTAAAACTAAGATGTGTAGTTCTGTCTGACAGCATGCATCAATCGCCTCGTATTCTGAAAGAAAAAATTAGTTAAGACTGCTATTCTACGATGTGTATAGTATATTCTTGTTAATGCTTGTTAATTCTGATCCATTTACTCTTCGTCACGAGGTATTGCATCTTCTTTCGTTCATTCCGAAGGTGAAATTCCCATTTCTGTTTAATTTATTTCTTTTACACGTTATTTCTTTCTGAAAATGATGAACAAAGATTAATGTCTTGCATTTAATTCATATACCCATTAAATAAAAACTGGTTTATAGTAACATAATTGAGCATACAGCATAGCATGACAGAAAACGTAATTCGTCAAAAAAAAACATAGACAGTGTGCAGGTGCGAAAAATGTACACAGAGTATCACAATGTAGCTGCAAAAAAAAAAAAAAAAAAAATGTAAAATAGTCACGATGTTGAGATATCATAAGGCAAAAATGTCAAAGTCAACTGGTGTTTGTTATATCTTAAATATTTAATAGAGCATACAAACAAAACAGGAAAACAATCATACATACATGAAAAATGGAAAAATATGCATGGTCTGATGTGTAACGACAAGAAAAGCGACCTGCTATCCTTACCTTGCTGGGCACTTGTCAAGAAAAAATACGATAATCATCAGTAAGTGTTCATGTGGATATAATTGCATAAATGGTCATAAAAATTAGGAAATGGCATTGCAGTGTGATAAATCATAAAGTATGTTCATTCAATAAAAGGTTTGATGTTGTAGATGTGGTGGTTCCCTTTGGTTTTTCTGGTTCTCAAAGTTTCGACGTGTACTACATTGGGGTGAGGAATGCTGCGAATCCGATATGGACCTGCGTATAGAAGCTCAAATTTACTGCATCTACACTTTCCTCTGTTGGATAAATAGTGTGTACGTCCAATGTGAAAGTCACGGCGTGTACAAACCTGTTTTTGCTGTCTTCTCCGGCGCTCTGCGACACGTTTGATGTTGTTCAGCGCAATGTCAATTATTTCATGGTGTCGTAGTCGACGAGATGTAGGAAAGGTTACTAATTCTTTAATTTTGTTAGGTGATTCAACATTTTTCAGTATAACAGACGGAGATAGCATAGTAGATTCATTTGGTATGGAATTAATTACATCCTGGAATGAGAGTATGTATGTGTCCCAATCAATATGTTTTTTATGGCAGTATATTCTACACAGTTTACCAATTTCTTTCATTAATTGTTCACAATGGTTCGAAGAAGCATGGTACCTGGATATATAGATCGGAGAAATGTTTCTAGCTCGTAACATACGTGTCCATATAGCAGATCGAAACTGTGGTCCATTGTCGGAAATTACTTTCAACACATCCCCTACTTGAAATAGAAAATGTTTTACAAATGCTTTCGAAACAGTTTTAGCAGTAGCTTTGCGTAACGGAGTTAAGGTAACAAATTTTGATGTGAATTCAACAGCGACAAAGATGTAGCAAAAACCTCTATTAGTTCTGGGAATCAGACCAAAAATGTCTACAGCGGCCATGTGTCTCAATTTAACAGGTACAATGGGATGTAATGGAGGAATATGTGAAGTCGTATCTGACTTGGCTTTCTGGCAGATTTTGCATGACGCTAAAACTCGTCGAATAGGTTTCTCCATGTTGGTAAAATAACAGTTCTGTCTCAGTATAAGAAAACATTTTCTAGCTGCGTAATGTGAGTAACTTAAATGAGTATACCAGATTAATTTGTTAACAAGTTCGTCAGGAATGCATAATAACCGATTGTTGCTGTCAGGGTGAGAGCGGTGAAACAGAATATTATTGCGTACAGTGTAATGGTTTCTAATGGTAACATTATTCCTATCTTGCCAAAGGTGTTTAATTTCTTTCCATACATGTCTTTACTCTGCTCTTGTGCTATGTCTTGTAATGACGACGAAATGAAATTTTCAAATGCAACTTGTTGAATGTACATGACGCTGAAATTTGCTTTGCAGAAGTTGGTTGCGATGTCTTGCTGCTTGTTGCTGAGAGAACGGGATAGTGCGTCTGCTACAATATTTTGTGTGCCGGGAATGTGAACAATTGTAAAATTAAATTCCTGTAAATAAAGTTTCCATCTGCTTAATCTGTCGTGAGTAAATTTAGCCGAATGTAAAAACTGTATCGCTCTATGGTCTGTATAAACGGTCGTATGTCTTCCATAAAGGAAACGCCGAAATCTCGTAAATGCCCATACAACACATAATGTCTCCAGTTCAGTAACAGAATAATTACGTTCAGCAGGTGCAGAATGCGACTCGCAAAGGCGATGTTTTTAATTAGTGTAGAACCATCTTCTTCAATTTCCTGAAAAATGTGTACGCCTAGAGCGGTGTTAGAACTGTCGGTGGCAATGGAAAAATTTCTAGTAAGATCTGGATGTGATAACAGTGGTGCATTCAACAAAGCATGTTTCAGGTTCATAAATTCAGAATGTGCTTGCTTATCCCAGGACCAAATAGTGTTTTTACTTGTCAATTGACATAATCTAGGGGTGTCTAAAGCAGAGTAATGAATAAACTTACGAAAAAAGTTAATTAAACCCAAAAAGCTGCGTACTTGTTTCTTCGTCGTAGGAACAGTAATGTCACGTAAAGCTTGAAGTATTTTCGGGTCAGGCGCAACGCCTTCTGCTGAAATTACATGTCCAAGAAATTTTATAGAAGTTTTGCCAAAGTGCGATTTACTGAGATTAACTGTGAGTCCTTGTGCATGGAAAGTTTGTGACAGTTGTTCAAGAATCAGATTGTGTTCAGACCAGTTAGCTTCTGCAATAAGAATGTCGTCTACGTACGTTGTGATTCTGTCTTTAAGTTCTGTCGGAAGTATTGTATTCAAACCGCGAATAAAAGCTGCTGAAGAAATTGTTAAACCGAACGGTAATTTACAAAATTGATAACAGTCACCAAAACAGAGAATTGCTGTGTACTTTCTGCAGTTCGGATGGAGCTGAATTTGCCAAAATCCCGATTTCAAATGTAACGTGGAATAAATAGCAGTACCATGAAATTTCTGTATAAGTTCTTCTAGTGTCTATGGGCGATCTGTTTCATTAATAATAATGTCGTTGATGTGACGCGAATCAAGTACTAGACGAAGTGAACCATCCTTTTTCTTAACAATATGGAGCGGGTTTATGTACGGACTAACTGCCGGTTCCTTGGTCAAGCATAGCTTGCAATTCTTTCTTAACTTGTTCTCTGTGAACATACGGAATGGGATAATGTTTGGCTTTAAATGTGTCGTGCTGTTTAACTTGAAATTCATAGATAAAACCGGACATTGTACCAGGAACGTTGTCAAAAACTGGAGCTTGTGTAAAAGAATTTTGTGTAGTTGCGTGCGTTCGTCGTCTGTATTTGCACTGCTCCGTTTAACTTTATCAGAAATCATCTGTATAATGTCATAGTCGGTTTCGTCTGGAGTATTACAATTGTGTACGTACGTTTCTGTGAACAATGTGGAATGACAGTCTAAGTTACGTGATGCGGAAATTACCTCTGTACGATTAAGTGTTTGTTCCTCCGCAGATAAAGTGTGCTGAAATTCTAAAGCCAGTTGTACATTTTCATCCTTTAACATTAAATAGGAATTTTGAAAATCAATAATTGCGTCGTGTTGTACCAGAAAATTCGTACCTAAAATAACGTCTGTTGTCAATAAGGGAACAATCCAAAAATTTGAGTGAAACGTATGACCTGTAATACAAAATGATAAATGCGTCTGTAATTTTACATCTACTCCTTTACTCGATACTGCTCCTTTTACTTTCGTTTTGCCTAATGGTAACGTAGGATAGGTATTCTTTTTGTTACACTCGTTGAAAGTTTCTTCATTTATAGCTGACAGGTGATCCAGAATCGATTACTGCTGAAAATTTCGATGATCCAATTTTAACTTCGATGACAGGGTGTGAAATGTTTTTTTGAACAACTGGTCTTTCCTGCAAAAGAGTGTCTCGGATGTCGTCAAAAGTAATAACATTTTCGTGAACAAGATTCTGTGTATCTGAAGTATTGCTTACGTTGCTGGAAGATGCCACCTGTACTGTATCTAGTCAAATTCTATCTGACGTGTTATTATTTTCAGGGGGATGCTGTGGCATTTCCACTATTTGTACTGTTCTGTTATTTCTTCCAGACGTATTACGCTCTGGATGATACCTACTGTCTGGTTCATTCATGGTAATATGTTGTTGCTGATGTTCTTGCTGCTGATAAGATCGACTGTTATTAAATGTACGCTGAAAATTGTGTTCATTACTTTTACGTCTGTCATGATAGTCATTTCTATACGGTGCACTGCGATAGGAATTGAAATAGTGTGTTTTCTGTACGTAGTTATTTCCTTGCTGCTGTGCGCTACTATTTGTTGGAGCTGGTGCTATACGTGCACGCGGCGAAACATTAAAGCTTGGTTGACCTTGTGCATTACATTGTTGGTTAGGTATGCTAACCGGTTGGTTTTGTTGCTGTTGTTGTGAAAAACGTCTATTGTTACCAAAATGTGGTTCCTCTTGCTGATAATTTTGTCGATACTGATAATTAAAATTTTGTCTGTTATTAAAGGTGGTTGTCGTTCCTAAAGCGTCTATTAGCTTTGCTATTGAAACTGCGTGGCTGATCGTAATTGCTGTATGTTTGTTGACCTTGGTTATTATATGAAAAATTTTTGTTTATAAAAGAATAATCCGATTGTTGCTCTTCCAAAAGCTGTAACAGATCTCTGAATGCCGAAATATTTTCTTTCTGCTGACCCGTTAAAAGTGACACTCTTAATGATCGTGGTAATTTAGAAATACATAATTGAATAAGTGCAGATTCACTGTTCATTTAAGTACTGGTTTTGTTGTACCATGTGTTCAAAAAATTGCGTGACACTGGGATAATTTAAGTTCTCATAATTCGGTAAACTAATTAGTTGGTCCTTGATTCCGCGCTGTGTCGTCTTCGACCAATACGCTGACAGAAAAGCATTCTGAAATTCTTCTACCGAGTAGCATTGTCTCGCGGTCGGTCTCATACGAGTTGCCGGTTCGCCTTCCAAAATACTACAAATAAATTCAAGTTTGTGCGTTACAGGCCAAGTCGGTGGAAAAGCAAAGCTAAATTGTTGTATCCAATTCAAGGGGTGAATCTGTGTTCTGTCATTTTTAAATACTTTAAATTTTCTCACTGATAGAAAATGTTTGTAATCAAAATTATCGTCTCTGTATGTCTGAACAGGTTCACGATTGTATGAGAATCTATTTGTCTGTGATTGTTCAGAATCTAACTCACGTATTCTTTGTAAATTACCTAAATTATACACGCTGTGTGAGTCTGACAAATGTTCGCAAAGTGGCGTCTGCTGTGATGTGTTAAACGCTGAAACATTTTTCATCTCTGTTACCTCTTGCTGTAAAGTTGACAATTTTCTACGTAATGTATTATTAGACGAATCTATCTCACTGATTGTCTGCTGTAGATTTTGGAATTCAGCTGTTTGATTAAACGAAATGGGTGAAGTATCGTCTGATTTGCTGTCATTATTACTTTCAATAACGTCAATACGACTGGCCAATTCATCATATTTCTCAGTCAGTATTTTTACCTGATCATCAGCTTTAGTGTCACAAGCATTAAATTGTTTTTGTATTTTACGTGTGGTTTCGCTCAATTTTTTAACGTCTGCTTTGATGACATCGGAATCCTGTATTAGTTCTAACTGTTCGAGTCTGTCGGTCACTGTCTGAAAGTCTACTGTGTGTGTGTCTGTTTTTGTTTTAAGATCGGAAATTTCATCACGCAATTCGGTGTTCAACTGTTTGATAGTATTAATTTCGTCTGATACTGTAGCAATATTGTTGTCTACGTATGTTTTTGCTTTCGTAAACAATTTACGTTTATCTTCCTGTCTCTGTGCAGTAATTGTTTCCATGACTTTACTTTATTCTGTTCCTGTATAAATTTACGATAACGCGTTTCACTGTTTTGCAGATGATGATTAAAACGTTCGTCAATTTGACTATTCTGTTGGTCGAATTTCGCGTCTACTTTCGCATCCAGTGTACAGTGTATGCGAAAGTTCTGCTATCATTAATTTAAACTCGTCGCGTAACTGTGTTGCGTTCTCAGAGCATTGTTTACCGACTGCACTAATTTCGTCTCTAAGTGATTCTGTTGTAGCTGTTTGCATATCCCTTAATTCTTGAGCAACAGATCTAATTTCTTCACTACTTTTCCTAGCACAAGCCTCAATTTCCTCACGTAATTGTTCTTTAGTATCATGACATTACGCGGCAACGGCTGTAATTTGTTCACTAAGCTGTCTGGAATTGTTGTCTAGTTTTTCATTAATTTCATTAATTTGTTGTTTGAGATTTTCATTATTTTCATTAAGTTGTTGTTTGTTCTGTTCACTAAGTTGTTTGAAATTTTCACTAAACTGTTGTTTGAGATTATCGTTTTGTTCCTTCTTAAACTGTAGCAATACTGCCATAATTTGAGCCAAGCCAAAAATAGCTGCTACATTCTCTGTGCTGTGTGATGGTGTATATGCATTTGTCACGTTTTCTGTAACCATTTGGTCATTCTGTAATTTTTGAAAAGGTTTGCCAATCGAATGTGCACTGTTGGTCACTACACTGGAACTAAATAAATCTGTCGTACTCTGATTGCACTGTACATTTTCATTAGAAAAATTTGTCTGTTCATTATGTAAATTTAGCAAACCAGGTGTGTCAAGCTGGGCAGCGTTCATTGTAACAGAACGTGCCGCGTCATCCATTGTCGTTAAATTAACAGAGGACACAATTGAATTTGTTGTTCATCATTAGCATTAAAATCATTACTAGTGATCAATACGCACTGATTGTCTACAATTAGGGGATTATCATCATTACATTGAGTGTCACAAATACTATCGGTCAAATTATTCGAGTCGGCTATTTCACTCATTGTACATCGCGATGTACTGTTAACAGTTTTTCGCGGCATTTTTCACAAATCAGAATTAAGCAAAAATGAAACAAAGACAATGCAAAATGCAACAAACACTATTACAACAAAGAGCAACAAATTGCCGATGGTCTGTGAAAAAAGAGTGACAAATTAGTAAAATGTGTTGCGCCAGATGCAAACTACATTTAAGTAAATAAGAGCAGATATATGACTACTTCTCAGAGATTCACAAAGAAATACGATCCTGGCCGGAACCTCATAACAAAAAATATTAATTAAATGAATTAAATGTAACCTCTCCATAAAATAATAATTAAATGAATTTTTAATTATTGTAACCTCTGAAGAAAATTGGCTCCCATTTATAGTCTGTGCGCAGAAATGCATCCACATTTAATGTTCCCACAAAATTCTTTTCTCATTTAATGTCAAGTTCGAAACAGAAAAATTCCTAAACACCAAAATATTAAAAAAGTTTAGTAAGCTAATAAATTTTATAAGGACAGCAGCGCTGCCCTTCGGCCCTGTATTCTGAATAAAAAAGCAAAAATTCTTACCTCAAAAAAAAACTGCAATTATATCTGCTCTTAAGTTGGAATTTTTCGACACAGCTTCGTGCAATGCTGGCGTATATTTTTTTTTTATTATTGGAAGGAAATATAAGGCATTGGAAATATTCTTTAAATTGAAATGAATGCTTTTCTTTAAAGGAGTTACTTTGTATTATAAAAATTATTATTGGGGCATTTTTTGGAACAAATTAAATTACAATTAACATACATTATTAACCCTTTAATGCATACTGTAGCTGATAAGCTACAGACCTCATTTCTTCGATTTATTCCATATGGAGAAACATTTTCGATCAAATTCGTTATGTAGCTAAGTGTATACACTCCGCTGCAGTTTCTAGTAGTTCTTCATAGCGATCATAGATGGCAGGACGAGCTGAAGCAGTTCGACAGTGAGCTGTGTGGACATACTGCCAAGTGTGTGTTTTGGCGGAAAGTTGAGGTGTGTTTTTGGTGTTTGTGCACTGATTTCTGGGTTTGAAAATTACTTTTTCATTTTGAAAACGTAAGTAGATATGGTGTAAACAGTTAATTCGAGTTTCTTTGCGATAGATTTGAAATGAGGCCTGTTTTTGTGTATGTAGCTTATCAGCTACATTTTTCATTTACTGCATTTCAGGCGCTGACGTAAAAATGTCTCGAAAGAGTCAAGAAGAAATGCTTATGGAATCGTTAGAGATTCCAGTAAGCAGTGATGACGATCTTGAGTGTTTCTCTGACGATTCCATTCAAGATGAGATATATGTTGCTCCAGAACCTGTTGTTGTGATAGTGACAGTAGTGACGAAGAAAGTCAAGTACCAGTAATTAGGACTGAAGATGTTTCTGGAACAAGACAATCTGATGTTATAATGAAGGAATCGACGTCACAGTTGTCTGATAATGCTCTGAAACTGCCATGCAGCAGCAAAAACGTTACCAAAAACAGCAGGAGTGTGGTTTGGAAAGATAAACAGTTGATTATTCCCGAACTGCAGTCAAAATTTCATGGCAATACTTCGTTACCAGAAGAAGTAATAAACTTAAATACTCCATACCAATTCTTCAAACATATATTTCCATCTAAATTGTTTGATCTAATTGTCGAAGAGTCTCATAGATACAGTGTGCAGTGTAATCCTGATAGACCAATAGATTTATCCTGTGATGACATAAAAAAATTTATAGGCATCTGTCTCGTAATGTCAATAGTTCATGTACCTAATACGAGGGATTACTGGGGAAAAGTTACTGGTACTCATCTGATCAAGACAACAATGACAGTGAATCAGTATGAGCAAATACGTAAGTTTCTTCACTTCAATGACAACAGTGCAATGATACCCAGGGGTGAAAAAGGTCATGATAGACTCTTCAAGATAAGACCCATAATAGAATTGATGAGATCTCGGTTTCAAACAATACCTGTTGAGGAGTGTGTTTCTGTTGATGAACAGATATGTTCAACAAAGGCTAGAAGTTATTTGAAACAATACATGCCAAACAAGCCTCATAAATATGGATACAAATTATTTGTTATTAGTGCCATATCTGGTTATGCCTATGATTTTGAGATTTTCACTGGAGATGAAAATGAACCAGAAAAAAGAGTGACTGGGGAGGATGACTTGGGAGCAAGTGCAAATGTTGTAGTTCGACTCAGTAGGATACTACCAAGAAATATGAACCACAAACTGTACTGTGACAATTATTACACAAGTCTGCCACTGCTTGTATGGTTACATAAACAAGGAATTAACTCACTTGGGACAGTCAGAAGAAACAGAGTGCCAGACTGCAAGCTCCCTTCAGAAGCTGAGCTGAAGAAAATGGCACGAGGTGCATCAGTAGAGCGCGTCGCAACAGTGGATGGTGTCGACATATCAAATGTAGTGTGGAAAGATAACAAGAGTGTGATGTTGCTTTCTACACTTGCTGGACAGCAGCCTATTCATGAAGCAGGGAGGTATGACAAAAAAACAAAGTCAAGAATAACAATACCTTGTCCACAAATAATTAAGCTCTACAATAAACATATGGGAGGTGTTGACCTTTTTGACAGCATAATGGGTCGACATAAAATTCTTGTGAAAAGTCGAAAATGGTATATAAGATTGTTTTACCATCTCCTGGACATGGGAGTAGTCAATTCCTGGCTGTTGTATAGGAGAGTAGCAGAAACCAAAGGGATTAGGAGAACTATGAAACTCTCCGAATTTCGAATGGAAATTGCTCACTGTTTGTGTCACTCAGGTCAAACTTCAGCAAAACGTGGAAGGCCAAGTAATGAACTCGAATACCAAATACAAGCTAAGAAGACAAAGGGGCCCACAGCACATGTACCTCCACAAGATGTAAGGCTGGATCAAGTAGGTCACCTGCCTTCATACTTGCAAGTGAGACAGAGGTGCAAAATGCCAGGATGCAAGGGATTTTCCTGGGTTCAGTGTAATAAATGTGCAGTTGCATTGTGTTTGCACAAACAAAAGAACTGTTTTCAAACTTTTCATGTAAAGTGATTATCACATGCTTGGGTACAAACCTGTTGGAACTAGATACCTTATTGTTCATATATAAAAGTGTATAAAATATACAATAAATGCTCAATATTTACAACATTAATGTCCTATTTATTATTTTAGGATTTTTCCCTTCCTATACAAAGTATTTAATCATAATCAACAATTAAATTACGAGAGATTTGGTCAAAATTGAGGGAGCAAAATAAGCACATTTATTGTGGCTCGTAAGGTGTTAACTCAAAATGTAGCTGATCAGCTAAAAAGCGATTTTCAACAATAGTGCTTTGTTAATTTAATTTAAAAAATTTTTCAATATTTTTTTCGAAATGGAGGCACTATAAACTAAACATGGTAATTTTTACAGCTTGAAATAAAAAATCATGCATTTAAGGGTTAAATATGCGCCAGGCTGCTTCTTTCCCTTCTACAACGACACTCATCCTCCAGAGTCCTGACCAGAGCAGACTGCCGACACGCGCAGGCACGCGCCGACTACTGCCGACTACTGCTTACTAGCACGGACTGACGACTACTGTCGACTCGCGCAGACAAGCGCAGGCTAGCCACAAGCAACAACTAACTACAAACTACTCTCTGGTCAGAGATTCTCTCATGCCTCGCCCATCGCCGGCAAAGCATACGTCTTACAAGCTTCAATCCGGATCCTTGACAAGGCTGCGTGGTTGATCAGGCTGTAATTTGCGTATGCTGTTTTAAGAATAAAACCCCACAAGAGTGGGCGAGCAGTACGTTTCCTTTACGGAAATCGACAGGAGAAGGTTATCGAGGTCTTGTAACTCATGAATTTGCCCAGTTAGGCTTAAATTTGAAACGTCTTATTGGCTTATCTTTTGATGGTTCAGGAAGTATGCCAGCAAGTATACTGGTCTTCAAGCGATACAGAAGGAAGAAGTAAAAAAAATTTATATTCACGCGTTGTTACGCTCATGTATTAAATTTAGTGCTAGCAGGCGCGTCGTAAAAGCAAGGAATTCGTTTGGGCTCTTGGAGTCTGCCAGTGTATTTATTCACGGATCATTTAAGCACACATCCTTATGGGTGGACAAAATATCGCTAATAACAGCTGGTCAAGACAAATTGCGATGATTTTATCACATCAGAAAAACGTGGTAATGGGCTAGACAGAGCCTCGACCACTATAATGGAGAAAAATTCAAGTGACATATCTTCGAGCATGGAGTTCGAGCCAAAGGTTTCGTTTCAAGCGAAGGTATTGATGGATTCCTGTTTGAAGTTCGGAACTATGCAAACAACCTTCGCATTCAAGAAAGATGTTTGACCTGTCAACCCTGGTAAGTCAATATCCCCAATGTCTTGCATCGGAGTACCTTAGGCCTTGGCGACTTGTCAAAAGTTTGGAAATACGTTTCGCGAAAGCAGTTAGATAATTTTGACAACGTTTTCAGAGCGGCAACTTTGTTTATATCCCAAGTTCAAGGATTAATGCAAGCCGGAACAACTGTTACGGACATTCGGCCCACGCTGACATTACGAAGAATGTCCAAAAACCCGAAGAAACTCTGTGACTTGTGGCAAGACGAGGCGGCACTTCTGTCTGCGGACCCAAAGAGAGTCTATTCTGTTTCCGTCTACAAAGCCATTATTGACGCAGCTTTAGTTAAAACAGATGCAAAATTCAGTCGCAACGAGCATTTAATGAAGCATATCGCTTGTTTGGACCCGAAAAATTAACAGAAATGGGATTCCTAGTGACACATTAAAGTCTCTCGCAGCAGATGCAAATATCGATCGAGAGTTACTGTCAAAACAATGAGAATTGTCCCAAAATATTTTAATGAGCTGCCCAACAATATTTAGGATGAAGACGTTCCAACCAGGCAACAAGGCTTGAATGGCTCATATTCTCAGAGTGAGGAAGAAGGCGTCGGACATAACTAAGATGTCAGATCAATGTGCAAAGGACGCCATTTGTATTTCCCGAAGCGGTTCAGACGACTGCCAAAGTCGCATACGGTGCGCATGTAAACTTCTGTCACAATGTGTCATGCAGTCAGTACGTTCTCCAACTTATACGTTGCTTAATGTGTAATCTTTAGTGACCTGTGAGAGACGATTTTCTGTGTGCTAAAGCGCGTTAAGACGAGGTTTTGGTTTTTACTAGGGCGATTATCTCAAACAGAGAATCGGATCTAATCAGGGATGGCGGGACCAGAAGCTTTCACGATCAAGTTATTGACAGCTTAGCTGAAACTTCTCCTGTTTTTAAAAATTTTTGGTTGAGTAGCTTAGGATGGTCCATTCATAGTCACGATCAGTGGACCACCCTCTCTCTCTCTCTCTCTCTCTCTCTCTCTCTCTCTCTCTATATATATATATATATATATATATATATATATATATATATACTAGACTGTCGTTAATCCGGCCCTCGGCCCTCAGTAGTCCGGCCTCTCAGTAATCCGGCGCACATCCGGAAACACGTGCGCAATGAATTATTGTGCGCAACAATGCTTAATTGAATAATGTTTTATATACTGTACGAGATGCATTCGAGTTCTAAGGCCTCCGATTTTTTTTCTCCGGACTGGAAAGAGATAGAAACATGCGCATTGTTTTAAAATGAGGCCCCGTTCATTGGCAATAAATCCCAGATATGGCAGCACCGTACGGCAGATGGAATTTTACCGCCAGTGGCGAGAATGAGAACTGTTTTAAATACTTAAAATGGCGACGTTTTCCTTACTTGAACAGCATGCAATAATTCGTTTTCTGAATTTGCGTGGTGTGAAACCAATTGAAATTCATCAACAGTTGAAGGAGACATGTGGTGATGGAGTTATGGATGTGTCGAAAGTGCGTTCATGGGTGCGACAGTTTAATGAAGGCAGAACATCGTATGACAACAAACTGAAACAACCTCGGGCTCGCACAAGCCGGTCTGACGACATGATCGAGAAAGTGGAGAGAATTGTTTTGGGGGATCGCCGAATGACTGTTGGACAGATCGCCCCAGAGTTGGCATTTCTGTGGGTTCTGTGCACACAATCCTGCATGACGACCTGATAATTCGAAAAGTGTCATCCATGTGGGTGCCACGAATGCTGACGGACAACCACACGGCTGCCCGTGTGGCATGTTGCCGAGCAATGTTGACGCGCAACGACAGCACGAATGGGACTTTCTTTTCGTCGGCTGTGACAATGGATGAGACGTGGATGCCATTTTTCAAAAAAATGGCTCTGAGCACTATGGGACTCAACATCTTAGGTCATAAGTCCCCTAGAACTTAGAACTACTTAAACCTAGCTAACCTAAGGACATCACACACACCCATGCCCGAAGCAGGATTCGAACCTGCGACCGTAGCAGTCCCGCGGTTCCGGACTGCAGCGCCAGAACCGCTAGACCACCGCGGCCGGCTGCCATTTTTCAATCCAGAAACAAAGCGCCAGTCAGCTCAATGGAAGCACACAGATTCACCGCCACCAAAAAAATTTTGGATAACCGCCAGTGCTGAAAAAATTATGGTGTCCATGTTCTGGAACAGCGAGGGTGTAATCCTTACCCATTGCGTTCCAAAGGGCACTACGGTAACAGGTGCATTCTACGAAAATGTTTTGAAGAACAAATTCCTTCCTGCACTGCAACAAAAACGTCCGGGAAGGGCTGCGCGTGTGCTGTTTCAACAAGACAACGCACCCGCACATTGAGCTGACATTACGCAACAGTTTCTTCGTGATAACAACTTTGAAGTGATTCCTCATGCTCCCTACTCACCTGACCTGGCTCCTAGTGACTTTTGGCTTTTTCCAACAATGAAAGACACTCTCTGTGGCCGCACATTCACCAGCCGTGCTGCTATTGCCTCAGCGATTTTCCAGTGGTCAAAACAGACTCCTAAAGAAGCCTTCGCCGCTGCCATGGAATCATGGCGTCAGCTTTGTGAAAAATGTGTACGTCTGCAGGGCGATTACGTCGGGAAGTAACGCCAGTTTCATCGATTTCGGGTGAGTAGTTAATTAGAAAAAAAATCGGAGGCCTTAGAACTTGAATGCACCTCGTATTTGAAATTGTAGCTTTTTTTTACAGTTCGGAATCATGTCTTCTAAAAAGGAAACACGTTACGCACGACCTCAAGTAGAAACTCGACATTTTAGATAAGCTAAATCGAAGTTCTTCGCAGAAAGCCATTGCTGCTGAGTTCAATGTTGGACGAGCAACTATCAAAAAGAAAGAAGATGTTACTCGACAGTAATCAAGACAAATGGATGGTGAGCTGGAAAAACGGAAGGTTATGCGAAAGAGTGAGAATGAAGAACTGGACGTAGCTGTTTATGGATGGTTCATGCAACAACGCAGTAAAGGAATTCCAGTCAGTGGCCCGATTATAAAGGAAAAAGCAACTGCATTTAATCAAACAACTTGGCGGTAGTAACTTGTTTGCAACGAGCGAAGGTTGGTTGTCAAACCGGAAAAAACGACATGGCATTCGGCAGCTGAAAGTCCCCGGAGAAAGTCACTCAGCTGATGAGTTTGTAAGCAAGATACGGAAGATATTAGAGGAGGAAGATTTAACTGCTGATGCCTTGTACAATGCTGATGAAACAGGACTCTCTTACAAGATGCTCGCTTCAAAAACATTAGCTGACAAGAACTAGAAGCAACAGAGACAGCGTGGAACATTAACGGCGTGTTGTAATGCATGTGGGAGTCATAAACTACCGCTTGTGGTGACTGGAAAATCCCAACATCCACGTTGTTTACAACACACTGACATAAATACCTGCACTCTACCAGTGCAGTATTGCGCTCAGAAGGAAGCGTGGATGGACAGACAAATATTCTCTCGGTGGTTCCATGAAACGTTTGTACCAGTGGTGAGAAAAGAGCCGAAGAAGAAAAAGCTTCCACTGAAAGCTGTCCTTATATATCTGACAGTGCTCCCAGTCATCCTTCAGATGTTTCTCTGAAGTCCGATGGTACACAAGCACTGTTTCTCCCACCCAATGTGACAGCCCTAATCCAACCCACGGACCAGGGAATTTTAGAATCAATTAAACGTCATTGTCGACATTCACTTCTCGTCTCCTCGCTGAACGAAAGTGAAGAAGACTTTATCGAGACTATGTTGAAGGCGTGGAAAGTGATTAACATACGTGATGATGTTTTCCAAGCAGCAGAAGCGTGGGATAAAGCGGAGAGCGCTACCACAATGAAGAGCTGCAGAAAACTGTGGCCATCCACTGATGCCGAGTTGGATCCAGTAGCGAGTGACAGCGTTGAGCCAGTGAATTCGGAATTATCAATTACCTTGTGCGCTGACATGTTCCACAACCCTCGAGGAGGAGAAGAAATTGGTGGAGATGTTACTAAGTGGCCGAATGAGGAAACCTGGGATACGGACCGAACTTTGGCAGATGAAGAAATAATCAAAGGTGTGAAAGAGAGTAATGATGAAAATAATGGAGAAGATGACACAGGGGGAGAGAGCATGAAGATTTGTCACACTGCTGCCGAGGTCTTCCTGGAGTACATTACGCAACAACCAGACACACGCAGTACCGATGTAACTTGAGAAGCGGTTGCGTGATGAAGCATGCCACCGTCGCGTATCGTCATTGCGACAGTTAAAAATTAGGGACATGTTTCACAGTGAGTGATACTGCTGTATGATTACGTACTGTATATAGCCAAGGACTAAGTTTTCAAATTGTATCCTTCGGTATAATAAAGTACAGTACACTATATCCCCTATATTCCCAAAATAAATACAGAACATAATAAGTAAATAAAATAGATTTCAGACACTCAGTAATCCGACACTCTTGCTAATCCGGCACCCATTTGTGCCAGGAATGGCCAGATTAGCGAGAGTCTAGTGTGTACATGTGAGAAGCTAGTCAGCTTTATACACACACACACACACACATCATTGTTGTTGAAAATTGCATGTGTTCACTGTGGTGTAGCGGTTATGAATGTGAGTTGTGGAGTCTAAAGGAGTAGGTTCACATCTGCAACATACGGTGGAACTTTTTCCCATTAGTGTAATCGAAGTACGTTTTGCAATATTCGATCTCACTTAGATATAAGACCGCTCTTTCTCAGGAATTACTTCTTAAAGATTTTGTGATCAGCCTGATTAAAAAACGGAAGATTAAAGCGGCGCGAGTGAAACGAGGGGCAGTGGCTCTCACTGCCTTACTTGCTGCAAATATTCGCCTCCTTATTTCTGAACCTGCCGTGACCTCCCAGGGCGTGGTTCACACCGACCAGCCGAAGCATTAGCACCACTGCCGACGACAGCCTCAGTGACGTCACTTACCTGAAAATCGCAGTCAAAGTAAGCAGCAATAGTGTACCGTCAAGGCAGGAAAATGTCGTGTGCTTATAGACGCTAATGAGATCACAAGGCGACGTGCCACTCTTCTGTTGGGACAGGAGTCTGGAGGACTTGTCTGTCGCGACTTTAGGTACGGCCTTGTGCGTGCAGGACTCGGCAGCCGCTCAAGCTCCAGTGACAGCTGGTGGCGCGAGGGCGATTGGGGGGGGGGGGGGGGGAGGAGCGTCCCGTTTCAGACCGAAAATCAGACAGCGGCCCGGCAGTTCTGTAGCTGGGCTGCAATTTCACCGCGACTCGATAACGCAGCGTCGTGTCAACAGCTGTTTGGCGCCGACGTACTCTCGCTATCTGGAGCCTCCAGCGATAAGAGCACCCTCCGTCTGGAGAGCCTTTGTAGAGCGACCAGATAGTTAGGTTTGCACACCGCTCTGCGTCCTGCCTAAACGATTACAGATAAAGAGACTTAACTGTAAAACAAATTACTGCGCTTTCACATACTTTTAATATTCTCGGCATTTCGCGGCCCTGTCAGCAACTGTATACATATTAATTTTAAATTAAGAACAGCCTCAGTTGCAATGTTTACCTAGATTTACCCAGGTGTCAGTTGGGATAACCCAACCTTATTCGCAATAAAAGAAACTACGATTTGTCCATAATGGACAAAGTCAAAAACTAAAAGGTATAATATAGTAACACATCGTCATATTGCAATAACGTATGTGGGAAACAGCCTCGGCCGCAGTACGGCAGCAACGGATGTTGTACCGGAACTGGCTACAGCCTCGAGAGCGCATGCGCGATGGTGCGTCACGCGTGCTTGTTAACAATGGTACCAACATGTACTCCTAAACTTACAATTTTGTAAATAACCAGGTGCGGCTAACGAAACTGACGTATACGTTATCCTGCAAGGAACAAACATACATCGGCTGCCTTAACATTTGTGACAATTTGTTGGACGTCAAAAGTGAAGGGAGCAATGCGTTTACTATTTTAAGCCAACCTAGCACATTCAGGCTAACCATCGAACTTCACCACATCAGGATAAATAAGGGTTTGAAATGCCAGATAATCCCAGCTATTCAGAAAACCGGAGTACTAAAAACATGTTGGCAAGGGTATAATAATTACTCCCTAAAATTATAGCGGATGGAATAACGGTTGAAAACCTTCAAAAAATTTTCGTTACGCAGCTGCAGCTGGTCGTTAAGAAGGTTACGATTGTCATATGCTCACAGGGTCCTATACAATATTAGGCAGGTGTACCAGTTTCTTTGGCTATTGTGTGTGTGTGTGTGTGTGTGTGTGTGTGTGTGTGTGTGTGTGTGTACAGGGTGGTCCATTGATCTTGACCGCGCCAAATATCTCACGAAATAAGCGTCAAACGAAGAAACTACAAAGAACGAAACTTGTATAGCTTGAAGGAGGAAACCAGGTGGCGTTATGGTTGGCACGCTAGATGGCGCTGCCATGGGTCAAACAGATATCAACTGGGTTTTTTAAATAGGAACCCCCATGTTTTATTACATATTCATGTAGTATGTAAAGAAATACGAATGTTTTAGTTGGACCACTTTTTTCGCTTTGTGGTAGATGGCACTGTAATAGTCACAAACATATGGTTCACAATTTTAGACGAACAGTAACAGTTGGTATCAGGTAGGTCTTTTAAATTAAAATACAGAACGTACATACGATGAAGATTTCATTTCGGTTGTTCCAATGTGATACATGTACACTTGACAGCAAAAAAAGTGGGTCACTGCCGAATACAACCAACATAACGTAGCTGTGTTGCAGGTCCTCTAAAGACCAAAACCCCGTGGGGTACAGTCGTTTGACTACACACAATGGGTACCGCAAGAGACTACTAAGAGACCAAAGGTCTGTATGGCAGTCAGTCCAAGAGTCAACTAATATCGTCATACAAAACATATTAGAAAACACGTTCTTAGCGATGAGCACCTCATAACACTCATAAACTAACCTTAATTACAACAAGTGACATTCCAAAAGTTCTGAGAAAATGGATTATTTTACATATATCGTAAAGTAATCCTTAGTCAAAATTAAATACTTGAGACAGTATATGGAGTTACAAAGCTGTACAGCAATTGGAAAAAAGTTTTATCTCTCTAAAAGGTTTTCCATCCACGTGCTGAAGGTCGCTCAACGGCGAGTGGCTCTGGAAACTGGATATTGGACGAACCAGTAGAAAAACGCGATTAACGGCAACAAGCACTCTAAGGAAATCTCAACATTAACAGCGAATCACCAATAATATCATTGCTCTCGTAACACGTCAACAGCTACGTGTACACAAATTTGAACTTTAAATGACGTGACCAACGTCGTCGTTCTGGACCTGTATTCAAACCCAGCACCTATAGCCATTGCTAACTAGGCTAAGCTTTGTTTGTGCCTTACTGAGACAGGATCGCTAGGCATAAAGAGACGTGGAGTATAGACGTTTGCACCAGTATCAGTTATCAATTCAGATCCTGAAGCTAAATGACGAAAATGTTTGTACTGAACTGGGAATCCTGTCATAACAGTTACCATCCTGGGAACTCCCCCCAACGACGTTTAATATGGTGTCGTTCACAAGGAACAAGGTATGCTCATGTATAAAACTGAAATGCCATCACATGAAGCTTGTGACAGGGATGTGAACCCAGCACCTAATCGGATTGTTAACGAAGTACAGTCATGCTCAAGCCTTATCACGTGCACACCGGCCTGCTACTGAAAATTAACGTGCATTTTTAATGTATGTTCATATTGCCAACAATTTCTGGACAAACACGCACACATCTTACTGTTGGTGAGTAAGCAATTGATACTTAAGCAATATTCGTCGACAATAAAGAAGAATTATAGGAGTGCGGTTCGATTGTCGCTCAGGCACAAAAATTTGTATCCTTATTTTAGATTCAGACACCTAGCAGCTGGTAAGAAGCACCGATACGTAACATTTGATTTTACTTAGTTAACAATCCGATTACGTCTTGGGTTCGTATCTCCGTTGCAGAACTTCACATCATGCGCTTCATCTTTAAATTGATACACACTTCGTTACTTGTGAATTGAGGTATATCAGACATCTTTCATGGTTAGTTAACAGGGATGAAAGGGTCTTGATAGGAGTCCCGGTTTATTACAAAAACTGTCGTCTTTTATTTTCAAGTTAAGATTTGGTTACTGATATAGGCGAAAATTTCGGTACTTCATGACTCTTCATGGATAGTCAGCAATATGATATGATTAGATTGGATTAGATTAATACTTGTTCCACAGATCATGAATACGACATTTCGTAATGATGTGGAACGAGTCATTTTAATGAAAGATTTCTTTACATACCAGTATTGAATTTCTTTACAACAGTTTTTTACCTTCTCTCTCTCTCTCTCTCTCTCTCTCTCTCTCTCCCTCCCTCCCTCTCTCTCTCTCTCTCTCCCTCTCTCTCTCTCTCTCTCTCTCTCTCTTTCTCTCTCTCTCTCACACACACACACACACACACACACACACACACACATTCTCTTTTTATTCTTATTTGCTTGTTGTGCTCGACTATCGGCGAGGCACGAAAACGTCCGTGAATGAGTTTCTTAGTTTTGAGTACAGTTACAAAAGAAATACAAAAACAACTATGACAGTACTGATTTATGATGCTTAGTAGCAGTCAGTTCTGGGTATTATTAGCAACTAAGCTCCAGTCCCTAAACCTAGTTACAGAAATGCGAATGAGACGCATTACGTATTCCAAGCCGTAGCAGCCGCGTCTTTGAGACGCCAGCCGTGGTCACTTCCCAGCCCGCTGTGGGATCACATCGGTTCCTCTTCTTCCTGCTGGTACTGTAACTGAGATTTGGCAACAACGCAAGGTATGTTTGGCAGCTCTGTGACCGACGAGTTACTTCCTGGTATACACGGAATTAAGCCTCAAAGTTCACTTGATTTCTCGTGTCATTTCCATTGAATAACCTGTTATCGCTTGAGGTGTAACAGGAGATTGTAAATTTACGGTTTTCAGCCCAGCAAAGTCATTGAACGTGCCAATCGGAACTAATCTCGTCCTGTAAATAGCGGTTTACGAGTTCTAGCCACTACTGGCCTCGTAAGAGCAAGGCGCAAACCGTATCTATCCGCCAGCTCTGTGGTGACGTGCTGACCTGTGGAGACGCCACTGTTATGGTTCGCCGTTCCAGCCTCGCTGAATGTAACGTTTTTATCCCTTCTCTGTAAGAGCTGCATGCAGTCAGATCAAACATCGATAAGCAAATCGTAAGAAAATACTTTCAGCTCATAGTGCAATGGTGAAAAACTTACAATGCTGCACAACAGGTAACGCCTCATTCCGCTGCTGACAAGCAAATTTGGGGTTTCTGGGAATATGTAACTTTATTTATGCAATGCCACGTTTGCATACCTGTTGAGTATGACACAGCATACCATTTCAACACAGACCCAATCAAAATCTAAGTGAGTAGTGTTTTACTAATTCGTGCAGATAGAGGCATGCTTGTGTACATATACTCAGTTTTGTTAAAACAGACTTTCGTCGTAAGGTTATCGTGGGTAGTTTTATTTCATTTCTTACAATACAGTGCACAGTTTTCGCAAGGTTTCTTTTAGTGTTGTTAAAACAATACTAAACATGAGAGTGAAATTAATCATCAACGATATATGCGAATTCTCTGATGTTATCTATAACAGTTTGACAATGAACATGCAGTTTATTGATTACATGCATGTAGAAAACTTGTTCTGAGTTAAAGCTGTCAAACAAGGTTTGAAGAAGAATAAAATGCCACTACCAGACGACAGCTAATGTAGAAAATACTTTTCTGACTATTTTGGCACGATGCACTCTCCCCATACATAATACAAAAGCTTCGAGACGTATCTGCTGCCTGGCCGTCTATTAAACCTGAAAGGGACAAAATGACGCAGAAGTTAGGCTTTTTTCCACATGCGACTATTTTGGGTTGAGAAGTGAAGAGAATTATGTTCAAAGTTCCATTAAATTGTTAACTTCAGCAGACAGCAGAATTGCGTTTTAAAAAAATATAGCAGCGAATGTAATAAAACACGCGACGTCTTTATCAACAGTGCGCGACGCTTACCGTTACGCTACTAGCTGTGACGTAGCTGCAGCACCTCTGGAAGTGAACAACAGTTCCTCCAGAACTTTGGCATTCCACAGTACTGTGAGATAATGCATCTAGACTTCTGAGAGACAGACAGTTACAGCATTTCTTTTGCACTGCACGATGGTTTCAACAAACAGATAGCGCAATGGAAATGGAAAGGAACACTTCCTATTTAAATTTCTGCATCCTACACTGTTGGCAGTTCTGTGTAGGTGGCAGTTACTTTATTTTATTTCGGTGATTACGAAATAGAGTCGAATGTATGCACTGGGTAGCCAAGGCAGCTAGTTCATGGCGATTCGGTCAACCAAGTAAATGAATGTACTGAACATCCTGCAAACCACTACAGGGAGCCTGTGTGTCAGAATTCTCATCTTGTGTGCCGCAACGGTGTTATGATAGAGAAATGAGTTATAGAAAAAGGGTTTGGTGGTCTGTTGGACTGATGATAATTTCATATGTTGTTGGTTACGGTTCGATTCCAACTTTTGCCGATGTTTTTTGATAGGGAGAGGCAGCTTCTATTCTCTTCTGGCTACGCCAAGTGAAGAAGGTATAATGGCATTGTGGTCTGAAAATCACATTAAACATATTCCTTCTCTACCAAGTAGACGTTAGGTTGAGCCACAATAAAGTAAGGAGTGGCGACATGTAGAATATCACCAGTAAACTTTCTTATACTAGTTATTTATTTCTAGTGACGAAACAAACTCTGTGTATGGTCACAGGACACTTATTCCATCTTTTATTTGGGCTTCTGTATGTCGATAAAATTGGTTCTGAATTGGGAATGCAACTCAGACCGCCCTTAACGTGGAATTTGATCACTTCGTAGCTGTACGGCTCGACTACAACTTGTTGTTTGTTGAAAACTGCAGATTCCTCAACATCTCCACATATTGCGCATGAATGGGCTGGAATCCTGGCCCAGCACTAAACTTTTCACTATGTACTATCAAGCTCTAGCATGAGAACACCTCTCTGCTCGTGGATAATAATTTTTATTTTTAATGCATTTTCATTCGTTGTCGACACTAATGGTATCTGACGTTTTTGACTCCCAGTGAGACACAGAACTATTTGCGGGATCACTGATTCAAGGATGTTATTCCGAGCTGCTGGTGGAGAAAAATTCGGTAAGTGTCGTCTCTTTGTGTGTAGTCACCAACGATATGCTTGGGGTTCGATTCTCAGTCAGCACTGAACACTTCGTCATATTATTTCTAGTTCAAACATGCTCACATGTCGCTGCTGGTGTAACAAACCCATACTTAACGTTCTTTTTTCTAGAATATAACAGCGATACGTGCCGGGTTGGAGTCCTGGGAAGGAAAAATTAATGTTCCGTCTCGCCACTTCATTTAATACATCTAGCTACTGCCGAGAAAATCCGATATGTCAAAGTTGATTGTGCATCGGTAACAATCCGATTACGTTCTGGGTTCGAATCCCTGTCCAACACAAAGCTTTACGTCACTGCATTTCAAGTAAGTTACTTTTGAAGAAGCAGTATTTAACATCTCTCGTAGTTCGTTAACAGGGAGAATAGATGCTGGGTAGGAATTCGCGACCGTTAAAAATGTTTACGTTATGTAATTTAAAGTTGATATTTGTTAATTGGTACTGTCTAAAATCGAGGTATATCACTCTCTTTATGCCTAGTCGGGAATGACTGTTAATTTCCGTCAGTCACGAAATCTTAGTTTGCATGACCTGGGTTTGAATCCATATGCAGAACGAGGCGGTTCGTCGTGTCACTTGAAGTTCATACATATTCTCAACTAGCTGCTCGTGAATAATGTAAATTTTAATGACATTTTGTGTTAAATAACAAGTATGGTATGTTACTTTGAAGAGGAAATCATGAATACGACGAACTTAATACGTGCATTACCTAAATGGTTCAAATGGCTCTGAGCACTATGGGACTTAACATCTGTGGTCATCAGTCCCCTAGAACTTAGAACTACTTAAACCTAACTAACCTAAGGACATCACACACATCCATGCCCGAGGCAGGATTCGAACCTGCGACCGTAGCAGTCACGCGGTTCCGGACTGAGCGCCTAGAACCGCGAGACCACCGCGGCCGGCTCGTGCATTACCTATCTGACGTAATAATGAGAGTGCTAACCTTTCAGGTATATCATTTATTGCAATAGATGTGAGCTTACAAGCCTTACGGACAGTCTTATCTGTCATGAGGTGTTCCCTGATATTTGTAGTATCGTGGTATTACTTTACATCTTGAGTTATTGCTATACAGAACAGTGTTTTCTAGTGGTGACTTGTTGGAACCATTTTCAATAGTCAAACGACTGTATCAAGGAGCGATTAGAGGACCTGCTAGACAGCTGCGTTATGTGGGTTGCATGGGAATCAGGAGAAATGCAATCCAGGTCGTTCGGATACTTTTGAGCACGATTGTACATAAAATCAGAAGTTAGATATCAAATGTTTTCACCAATAGCGAAATGGTGGAACCTTAATTGACGATAGAATTGTTTTTGCCTGACCGGGATTCGAACCCAGCATCTAGCACCGTCGTTTTCTAGCCAGGAAAAGACGATAAATAGCTATTGTTGGTTCACCAGTAGCGAGATGGGCGCATGTTTAGCTAGACATCAGGCGACGAAAAGTTCTGTGCTGAATGGAATTCAAACCCCGGACACGTGGTCATGAAGAAACTTTTTGAAGTGTTGGCAGAAGAGCCAACACCGTGTTGCTAGAGGAGGCCGAAATGCACGCGTTTAAGCTCACGCAGACTAGCGTGAGGTCTGGAACAGTTAAAGGAGTTGAGTCCAGTAAATAAAGTACGCAGTTGCTTGAATACTTAACTTTATTCCACAATTGGTGAACATCTCTCTTGACTGTACATGCTTCACAAGATAAGTAGCAAAGGATATGGCGCCTTGCTAGGTCGTAGCAATTGACGTAGCTGAAGGCTATGCTAACTACCGTCTCGGCAAATGAGAGCGTAATTTGTCAGTTCCATCTCTAGCAAAGTCGGCTGTACAACTGGGGCGAGTGCTAGGACGTCTCTCTAGGCCTGCCGTGTGGTGGCGCTCGGTCTGCAATCACTGACAGTGGCGACACGCGGGTCCGACGTATACTAACGTACCGCGGCCGATTTAAAGGCTACCACCTAGCAAGTGTGGTGTCTGGCGGTGACACCACACTTTTAACTATCAAATTCTTTTCCAATGATAGCTAGGAGTGTCACGTTTGTACTTTCAATGATGTGATGGAAAATACTCTGCTGGCTAGAAGTTGAATCCACAACATGTGGTCGTTGGTGATCACAACGAACACAACGTCAAGCCCAAATCCGTTTTCACCAGTAGGATGGAGAGGAATGTTTGAACTTGAAAAGATGTAAGGAAACGTTTGATCTTGTAATGTTATCTTTACTGCGGATGCTGAACTACGGAGCTTAATGGCGTTCTGCACTTGGCATTACTAGGGGTGAAGGAGAGCTACTTGTGTGTGTTAAAAATCTACGCCTGACGTGAGATGTGAACCTACAAGTTTTACACATCAGTACAAGATTAATCCACCAGACCACATAACCCCCTGCCAAGCACATAATTATGAATTGCAGAGTATTGATTTAGATGTAGATGCAGACGTCAAGGGACGCGTAACAGGAAGGAGGGCGGGATCTGGGAATGGATAGAAGTGCAGAAGTGCAAAATATAAGCGTGAAATGCTTGCAAAGTATTGCTTACTTAGATGTGTGCCACAGTTCGTTTTATCTTATGACCGAGAGATAAGGAAGGACTGTTCTCAGAACGAAGAATGGGTTATAGAGAAGGGGAGATCAAAGAATACAGTTTCATAGGTGATGAGAGGAATGATAGAGAGTAAAGACAGCTGCAATTAAAAGAGAAAATGTAGCGTCATTGGAAATCGCTAGATTTGTTTACAAAGTTTTGGGTGAGTGTAATCGAAGGGCACTTGCGGCGATAGTGTCAGAGAGAGAGAGAGTGTGTGAGAGAGAATAGAAGAGATATTAACAACGAGTAAACATAAATGTTGAAATGTGTGTGAAATCATATGGGACTTAACTGCTAAGGTCATCAGTCCCTAAGCTTACACGCCACTTAACCTAAATTATCCTAAGGACAAACATACACACCCATGCCCGAGAGAGGTGTCGAACCTCCGCCGGGACCAGCCGCACAGTCCATGACTGCACCGCCCTAGACCGCTCGGCTAATCCCGCGCGGCGAGTAAACGTAATATGAAATCGTTGGTGTATTGTGTGGAGGACGGAGGGTGTATTCATGGATGCAGGGGAAGATAGAGACGTATTTGAATACGATTAGTTTGTAAGTATGTAGACAGGGTATAAACTAAATCAAAATAGAATACTTAACAAACTGTATATTCTAAAGAAACCATTTGAATTAAAAGGGCAACTCAAAGGAAAGCTAACCTATCTTGTATCTTTTCTGTAGCCACGCGATCTTCCACTAGCTGCCAATGAGGAAAAATGACGAAAGAGAAGACATAACAAAACATTTTAAGGACTGTAATATTTTATCCAGAATCCTTCATTATTTTGTACTTCTATCATGCGTCTTGGCATAGAATGTATAAGGCGTCGGATGTAATAGCCTGAAGAAGCAACTTCCTCCCAGGCTTCCAGGATGCAGTCCCAAAGAGCGTCCGCAGTGGTTTCGTGGCCAGTTCACTGTTAACGTTCTGGCGGCCTCAGCCCACATGTTTTCCATGTAGGGTTCATGTCAGGCGCCCGTGGCGGCCAGTCCATGACGTTGACGCCAATCGTGGAGAGCCGCTGCTGAACAAATGCAGACTTGTGAATGGGAGAATGGCTCTCTTCCAATGTGATGTCCCCGTGTGTGTACAGCATTCGCACTGACGGACGCATCACATTTTCCAATATGTGAGCATACTGCGCGCTGTCCAGAGTTGCTGCTATCCTGTGAAGAATTCCCGCCCCTCTCGCAGAAATCCAACCCCAGCAGGTAACAGATAGCCGGCCACTTCTTCTCGTCGTGGTCACATATTCGCGTCGATGGCGAGTCCCTTGCGGCTTGTAAACGATTCGTGGACCGTCGTTATTGGTGGAAAACACCTTCTCGTCAGTGAAAATGACGTTGTCCCACGACGCCCTCAGATGGAGCTCCGCAAATGCTAGCCGGTATAAAACGTTGTCTTCGCTGAGCTCTTGTTTCACGGCGGATCGTCGTGCATGCAGTCCAGTGTCCCTCAGCCTTCGGCGAATCGTGTCACTGGAGCCGGGGAAGTTGGTCTCCCACCGCAACTGCTTCGCGTTCGGAAAGGGATTTTCTCTGCTCCTAGACAGTATGTCTCTGCCTTCCTGCTGTGAGATCACTCTCTTCCTGCCCGAGCCAGGAGCCCTGTTGGTGGTGCCTCTTTCGAGGCAGATCCTCCACCATCTCGTTGCAGTGGCATGTGGTACGCCATACCGTCTGCCAGCTTTTCTGATGGAACATCGTCCTTCCTCAATGAGAGCGACGACTCTACCTCGGCCGGCCGGAGTGGCCGAGCGGTTCCACCAATAACCTGCCTCGGGCATGGATGTGTGTGCTGTCCTTAGGTTAGTTAGGTTTAAGTAGTTCTAAGTTCTAGGGGACTGGTGACCTCAGATGTTAAGTCCCGTAGAGCTCAGAGCCATTTGAACCATTTTTTGACTCTACCTCGAATAGACCTCTCCCAGCGAGCCATTACGGCAGACAGCCTGACGTGTATTTCTGCTTGCCGCTCTCATACTGATGTCGGGAGAGGAGGTAGACATATTTACGTCAAACGGAGCGGCAGAGGCAGAGGCATGCGGCTCGTCCCGGGCTGTTGGCTCCCGAACGCCACCGCCAGCTCGCTCACTTGCGTCTCGCCTCGGCCAGCCTGGCTGGCCCGTAGCTGGCGAGCCGCGGCTGGTGCATACCCGGGCCGCAAGGCCACGATCACCGCTCGAAGGATCAAAAGTGACACCTAACCTACCCAAGTCTGTAGTACAAACTAACGCAGCTACAGCTATTATGCTGCTGGCACACCTACAGTTGACGATTCATTCAAATATTTGACGAACAATACTTTCAAAAATACATTCATTTTAAACATAGCTACCACAAAATATTTCACCTAGCTAGCAATAACATGACGCAGGAAACTATACTTCCTTGTAAGCGCTGTGCATTAGATGTAGCCTTAAGAAAACCTGTATTCAGCCACGACAACTAAGCGGAATGTAAAAGTAAACAGGTTTGGCGGCAGCTTCTCCAAATAATAGTATATTCTGAGTATATAATACACGTTTTGTGCACTTATAACATGAACTCATTGTCTCTGAAACAATACGTGCTGCACGACGGAAATTACTTTCTGCTGAGGAACTTCATTTACTTCTCAATGATACACGACTACTAGAGAACATTGCTCTTTACGGCAGTCAATCCACTTGTAAATTAACATAATGATATCGCAGATATTAGGCAACACGTTACTAGGGATGAGTTAGGCCTTCAGGTTTCCAACTAAACATACTACTCCTAGCTACTACTGAATATGAAGTTGATTATTAACGTGTCTTTATAACCATGTGTGCGGCGTTCGACTCTCAGTCAGCATAGACGTTTTCCTCACCTTATTTCTAGTTAAACGTGTGCACATCTCGCTGATGGTGTACCAACATTGGACATTTCTCGTCTGTTCCTGGTTAGACAACGACGGCTGTAGGCGCCTAGTTTGAATCCCGGTCAGGCAATACAACTTCAGTCGTCATTTAAGGTTCCAACCCCACTACTAGTGACAAACTGTGATATCTACATTCTGATTTTACGTACTTATTCAACAATCCGATTAGGTGCTGGGTTCGCATCCTTGTCCCCAGCATTACATGATGGCATTTCAATTTTAAACATGTGCATCCTTTATTCCTTGACAATGCAACACTATACAACGTCTTTCGAGGTTAATTAACAAGAGAGTATTTGTCACGTTAGGGTTCCTGCTTTCGTACAAACATTATCGTCATTTACGTTCAAGTTGAGAACTGATAACCGATACTGGTGCAAACGTCAATATTTGACGTCTCTTTCTGCCTAGTGATCGAGTCTCTATAAGGCACAAAGCTTTGCTTGATTAACAATGCCTTTACGTTCTGGGTTTACATCCGGATCCAGAACGAAGACGTTGGTCATGTCATTTAAAGTACAACTTTGTGTACAAGTAACTGTTGATGAGTAATGTGAACAATGATATTACTTGTGATTCGCTGTTAATGTTGGGATTTCCGTAGAGTGGTTGCCGCCGTTAATCACGTTTCCTTTTAACTGCTTAGTATTACATAAAGTTGATGCGAAACCACTCCCAGTTGAACGTTGAACGGCGTTCAGCATGTGTTGGGTAAACCTTTTAGACAGCAAAGAACTTGTTTCCAATTGCCATACAACTTTATAAATCCATATACTGTCTCAAATATTTAATTGTGCCTAAGGATTACTGAACGATTTATGTGACAAAACTAGTTGTCATTTGAAATGTCACTTATTGTAATTAAGTTTAGTTTACAAACGTTAAGGACTGTCTGATCTCTTCTGTACTATTGTGGTGTTACTTTACATCTGGACGGACTGTCATAAAGACCGGTGTTCTCTAGTAGTCTCTAGCGGTACCCATTGTGTATCTTACAACGACTGTACTGTGGAGGGTTGCGACTTTTATGTGGAACACAGATATGCTATGTTGGTTGCATACATTCAGGTGCAGCCTAGACGTTGGAATTCAGGGGTGACCCACTTTTATTGTTCGAGTGTACCTTTGTGAACTTATTATTTCTGAGAACGCATGCTGCTACAGCGTGATTACCTGTAAATACCACATTAATGCAATAAATGCTTAAAATAATGTCCGTCAACCTCAATGCATTTGGCAATACGTGTAATGATATTCCTCTCAACAGCGAGTAGTTCGCCTTCCGTAATGTTCGCACATGCATTGACAATGCGCTGACGCATGTTGTCAGGCGTTGTCGGTGGATCACGATGGCAAATATCCTTCATCTTTCCCCCAGAAAGAAATCCGGGGACGTCAGATCCGGTGAACGTGCGGGCCATGGTATGGTGCTTCGACGACCAATCCAACTGTCATGAAATATGCTATTCATTACCACTTCAACCACACGTGAGCTATGAGCCGGACATCAATCATGTTGGAAGTACGTCGCCATTCTCTCATGCAGTGAAACATCTTGTAGTGACATCGGTAGCACATTACGTAGCAAATCAGCATACATTGCACCATTTAGATTGCCATCCATAAAGTGGGGGCCAATTATCCTTCCTCCGTTGGGCATTTTGATCATAATAGCCATACATCAACACGATATCGACCTTTTCCGCAATTGGTGAACGCTCCATTTTAACAAGGATAACGTGTAACGAAGCAAGTACCGTCCGCATTGGAAGAATGTTACCACGCACTTATACACTTGTGACTATTACAGCGCCATCTATCACAAAGCGAAAAAAGTGGTCCAACTAAAACATTCATATTTCTTTACGTACTACACTAATATGTAATAAAAATGGGGATTCCTATTTAAAAAAACGCAGTTGATATCCGTTTGACCTATGGCAGCGCCATCTAGCGGGAAACCAGAGCGCCATCTGATTTCCCCCTTCAAGCTAGACGAGTTTCGTTCTTTGTAGTTTTTTTGTTTGATGCTTATTTCGTGAGATATTTGGCCCGGTCACTATCAATGGCCCATCCTGTACATGATTATTATTATTATTATTGGTGTTTTGTCCTTACAGAGCGCAGTTAGATTAAACTACATGGCCAATTACTTTCGCTGCCTTCCTTGATGCCCAAACTTCCCTCATTCGCTCGCTGTGTTTCTGTTTCCGGTCCTCTGTCCATGCTTCATGCCGGCTTCAAAAATGGCTCTGAGCACTATGCGACTTAACTTCTGAGGTCATCAGTCGCCTAGAACTTAGAACTAATTAAACCTAACTAACCTAAGGACATCACACACATCCATGCCCGAGGCAGGATTTGAAACTGCGACCGTAGCGGTCACGCGGTTCCAGACTGAAGCGCCTTTAACCGCACGGCCACATCGGCCGGCATGCCGGCTTCGTGTCTTCGGCTTCATATTGGTTGCCTTTCTGGTTGCCCATATTTCTTTCATCTTCCGGCTGTGATCTTGCTTGCGTTCTTCGGTCCATTTTACGCCTGTTCGTTTGTCATAGTGTGTCTCATGTAGTTTACTTTTCTTAATGATGTTTCTCAATCTTATTCTGTCGTTTATTGTGTCTGGTGTGATGTTGAGTTGGTTCAGCTCGTTTTTCAGCTCTGCCACCCATTTGTTGTTTCTAGTGATTAGCCAGTCAAAGATCTGTTTGGTCAGTCTGTGTGATGGCTTTCTGTGTAACTGTCCATAGAACTGTAGTCTCCGTTTTCTAATCTTTTCTGTGATTCAAATGTTTTTCATTCCAGTCTTTGATCACAATATGAATTCTTTAGACGATGACCGGTTTAAGTCCGTAATGACCATCCTCAGATCTTTTTCACACCATGACCTGTGATTGTCTCCGTATGTTTGTATAGTTCCGCTGAAGGTTTCTTGATCCATATTCCACTGTTGTTGGTTGTGCCAAGTATTTTCCTAAGCATCTTCCGTTCTACTTTCTCTAGTTGTCTGATACGTGTATGCCCTAGGATTAGTGTGGTCTCTGCTGCATACAGTGCCTCGGGGAGCACCACCGTGTCGTAGTGGCGTAATTTGGCTTTTTGTGAGACAGACTTCTTGTTGTAATGATTCCAGACTACTTTGTGTGCCTTGTCCAGTTTAGTTTTTCTTTCTTCGTTTCGGTCTCTGTTACGACTGCTCATTTGTAGCGTTTCACCGAGGTATTGCAAGTTTGCCGTTTTGTAAATCGTGCCGTACTTTGTGTTCAGAGATGGGAGTTTCTTTGTGCTCATAGACTGTGTCTTTTCGTAAGAGATCTATAGTCCAGTTTTGGAAGCGATATCGTGTAGTTTTTCAATAGCTTCTCTTGTTTCAGTGAGAGGCCATCGCCTTGTCGGACACCTGTGTGAATTTCAAAGGTCTCCGACGGTTGCCGACAAAACTCTGCTTTGGAGGTCGTGTTGGTCAAGGTTTGCTCTGCGATAGTCCGTGTTCTGATGTCTACTTTGTATTCAGCTAGAATTTTGAAGAGAGCTTTCCGGTCGATGTAGTCGTACGGCTTTTTGAAGTCGACAGAGGAAATGGTCAGGTTCTGTTTGTGTTGTAAAACCATTTTCAGGTTCCAAATCTTTTCTGCACAAGACCGCCCTTTACGGCTGCTTCGTATTCTCCAATCAAGTGGTCAGTCTGGTATTCTAGTCTGTTTAGTAAAGCTTGCCTTCGCATCCAACAAAAAGCGTTTCTTGCAGTTTAGTCCAACAGACTTGACAACGAAGATTGTACTCCAGTAGACTCTCATCCAGCACATGGTGGCGACGAAGACACTCTGTCGCTCTGTTGTCGAGGCAGTTCTTGCAGGAACCGAGGAGAAATGAACATTTACTGTAGGGCGGCCGTGTGAGCAGCAGTCTCGCTACCGCAGCGAGCCGCGACCCCTGTAGCTGAAGGCCCGACTGCGTTTCAGTCTTATCTCGTCTCTCCGCTACTAAAAGGTAACAGGCAAGGTCCAAGGTCAAAGTGTTAATCGATATGGATCTTCGTGCCGATCGATTTTATATCTTGTTTACATGTTTAATCTTGACAAGTGTAGCAGAAATATGACATACTATGTGATCAAAAGTATCGGGACACCGGGCTGAAAATTACTTACAAATTGGTGGCGCCCTCCATCGGTAATGCTGGAATTCAGTATGGTGCTGGCCCACCCTTAGCCTTGATGACAGCTTCCACTCTCGCAGGCATGCGTTCAGTCGAGTGCTGGAAGGTTTCTTGGGGAATGGCAGCCCATTCTTCACGGAATGCTGCACTGAGGCCTGACACAAATTCGGCGTTCCAAAACATCCCGAGAGGTGTTCTGCAGGATTCAGGTCAGCACTCTGGGCAGGTGAGTCCATTACAAAGACGTTACCGTCGTGCAGCCACCCCGCCACAGGCGGAGCAGCTGGTTCATCGCGTTGAAATCTCGTTTTGCCATCCCCGAATTGTTCTTCAACAGTGGGAAGCAGGAAGGTGCTTAAAACATCGATGTAGGCCTGTGCTGAGATAGTGCCACGAAAAACAACAAGGGGTGCAAGCCCCCTTACGGTCGCAGGTTCGAATCCTGACTCGGGCATGGATGTGTATGATGTCCTTAGATTAGGTTTAAGTAGTTCTAAGTTCTAGGGGACTAATGACCTCAGATGTTAAGTCCCATAGTGCTCAGAGCCATCTGAAACATCTGCAAGCCTCGTCCATGAAAAACACGACCACACCATAACACCGCCGCCTCCGAATTTTACTGTCTGCACTACACGCGTTGGCAGATGACGTTCACCGGTCATTCGCCATACCCACACCCTGCCATCGGATCACCACATTGTGTACCGTGATTCGTCACTCCACACAACGTTTTTCCACTGTTCAATCGTCCAATTTTTACGCTGATTACAGCAAGCGAGGTGCCGTTTGGCAATTGCCGGCTTGATTTGGGGCTTATGAGCGGCCGCTCGACCATGAAATCCAAGTTTTCGCACCTGCCGCCTAACTGTCATAATACTTGCAGTGGCTCCTGATGCAGTTTGGAACTCCTGTGTGACGGTCTGGACTGACGTCTGCCTATTACACACTACGACCCTCTTCAACTGTCGGCGGTCTCCGTCAGCCTGCCGCGCGGGGTAGCCGCCCGGTCTTAGGCGTGTTGTCACGGTTGCGCTGCTGCTCCCATTGGAGGTTCGAGTCCTCCTTCAGTGTGTGTGTGTGTGTGTGTGTGTGTGTGTGTGTGTGTGTGTGTGTGTGTGTGTGTGTGTGTGTGCGTGTCTGTGTGTTGCCCATAGTTAGTTTACGTTAGAATAAGTTGTGTGTAAGCTTAGGGACCAAAAGATCTTACCACAAATTTACAATTTTTTTTTCTCTGTCAGTCAACAGACGTGGTCGGCCTGTACACTTTTGCGTCCCTTCACGTTTCCACTTCACTACCACGTCGGAAATAGTGGACATAGGGATGTTTAGGAATGTGGAAATCTCACATACAGATGTGCGACACCGAATCACCTGAGCATGTTCAAAGTCCGTGAGTTCTGCGCAGCGCCCCATTCTGTTCTCTCACGATGTCTAATGACTACTGAGGTCGCTGATATGGAGCACCTGGCAATAGGTGGCAGTACAATGTATGTTCCCCATATGGAAAGCGTATGTTTTTGGGGGTGTCCGGATACTTTTGATCACATAGTGTATCTTGCCACAAAGCGTAGTGCAGAACGATGATGTGGATGCGAGGTGTGGCTCAAATTGTTCGAATGGTTCTGAGCACTATGGGACTTAACTTCTGAGGTCATCAGCCCCCTCGCAAGGTGTGGCCGCTTCCCAAGCGATCTGGCGGGGACAGACTTCTGAATCACGAAGACACTGTGTAGAAGACGTAACCCAACACCCCAGAGGGACTAGTACAGTAGAGGTGGTCCAGTGGTGAGCGAGGAAATGCTGCGTCCCTCTACGCTGCCAAATGTAGTACCGCTTATCGCTTTTACCGTCAATAGAGGTGGATAAGGTACTGAAGGTATCCCAGTAAAGAACGAATAATTGAGAAAGTGCCATGATGGTATCTGTGTTGACAAATGGTTCCGGATTAGTCCTACATTTGGACCTCTGAGAGGGGCTGCCAAGGGGCTGCTAACCATAAGAACGAGAGTGTACAGTTCCCTACCACATGATTATATCGGCACTGTAGATCGTTGAAGTTCATCTGGGATTTTGGAGCTATGCGACGCAGTAATGAGTTCAGGTGCATTGTTCTGCTGGAAGATCACGTCCCACTGAACTCCTTGGAAGTGCTGCACGAAGGTCTGTGTTTATTCTCCACACTTCCGCATCCGTTCATCAAGCACTGGACGTTTCCACAGCTTACGCTTCGCCAAAACATGGTGCCCGAAGCTGGCGATGCTCGCCACTGCCCTGGAGAACGGGGACGTACGTAGGAGCGTGGCGCCGTGTAGCCCAGCCAGTGAGTAAACGGGCGTTGTCCACACGCCGAGTGTTGGAGACCTCGAAAGAAGTGGATGTACTTTACACTTCCCCGAATGCAGTAACGCCAAGGCCTAATCTTTAACTGGCTGCTGCCACTGCTCTCCGAGCCGATCAACGGCTGGGCACTGCGTGCTGTTTAACGAGAAAGCTGAATAAAGGAGCTCCCTCCGTCCTGCTGGGAAACACGCACCCGACTCGTACAATTACAGTCGGTGCTGACTTCAGGTCACCCCCAATGTGTTGACGAATGTACGTGTTAAAATCGGGCGGTAAGCGTAAGACATCACCCGAAATTGTGCTAATCGCATTCTCTGAAAATTATTTCGAGGAACTAGTTCATGAGCCCACTCGAGTGGTAAACAGTTGTGAAACCACCTTTGACCTCTTAGCAACAAATAATCCCGAGCTAATGACGAGCATCGAATCGGATACAGGGATTAGTCAACATACCACTGTCGCAGCGAGACTGAATATAGCAACTCCCAAATCCTCCAAAAATGAACGAGAAATTTATCTGTTCGAAAAAGCAGATAAAAATTCGCTCGGATCCTTCCTGAGAGACAATCTGCACTCCTTCGAAATTAAGAATGTAAATAGACCAGATGTGGCTTCAACACAAAGAAATGGCGTCGACAGCAGTTGCGAGATTTATACCAAATAAATTAACAAAACACGGAGCAGGGATCCCCCAATGTACACAAAAAAGGTCAGAGCAGTGTTGCAGAAACAACGAGAAAAGTACGCCGAATTCAGACGCTCGGAAAATCCCCAAGTTTGTCAATCTTCTACGGAAGGTCGGACTTGAGTGAGAGATCTAAAGGCCGTAAATTCAAATAAATACCTAGGAATTACACTTAAGAACCTCTTAAACTGGAAATAACACATGAAACATGTTGTGGGGAAGGTGAATCAGAGACTGCGTTTTACTGGCAGAACACTTAGAAGATTCGGGAGTCCTACTAACTTGTCCGTTCTCTTTTGGAGTACTGCTGCGTGGTGGGGGATGCTTAGCAGTTAGGATAAACGGAGTATATAGAGAAAGTTCAAAGAAGAGCAGCACGTCTTGTATTATCGAGAAATAGGGGACAGAGAGTGATAGACGCGGTACGGGATTTGGAATGGGCATCATTAAAACAAAAGCAT
Source organism: Schistocerca cancellata (assembly GCF_023864275.1). Lineage (NCBI taxonomy): Eukaryota > Metazoa > Arthropoda > Insecta > Orthoptera > Acrididae > Schistocerca > Schistocerca cancellata. The sequence continues at coordinate 144,782,787 of NC_064636.1, read as the reverse complement.
TTTTCGTTGCTGCGAGATCTTTTCACGAAATTTTAGTCACCAACTTTCCCCGCCAAATACGAAAATATTTTGTTGACGCCGAGGGGAGAAACGATCATCGTAACGTACTGAAAGATATGCAGGGTGTTACAAAAGGTACGGCCAAACTTTCTGGAAACATTCCTCACACACAAAGAAAGAAAATACGTTATGTGGACATGTGTCCGGAAACGCTTACTTTTCATGTTACAGCTCATTTTATTACTTCTCTTCAAATCACATTAATCATGGAATGGAAACACACAGCAACAGAACGTACCAGCGTGACTTCAGACACTTTGTAACAGGAAATGTTCAAAATGTCCTCCGTTAGCGAGGATACATGCATCCACCCTCCGTCGCACGGAATCCCTGATGCGCTGATGCAGCCCTGGAGAATGGCGTATTGTATCACAGCCGTCCGCAATACGAGCACGAAGAGTCTCTACATTTGGTACCGGGGTTGCGTAGACAAGAGCTTTCAAATGACTCCATAAATTAAAGAGGGTTGAGGTCAGGAGAGCGTGGAGGCCCCGGAATTGATCCGCCTCTACCAATCCATCGGTCACCGAATCTGTTGTCGAGAAGCGTACGAACACTTCGACTGAAATGTGCTGGTGCTCCATCGTGCATGAACCACATGTTGTGTCGTACTTGTAAAGGCACACGTTCTAGCAGCACAGGTACAGTATCATGTATGAAATCATGATAACGTGCTCCATTGAGAGTAGGTGGACGACGAAAGTAAAATGAGCTCTAACACGGAAACTAAGCGTTTCCTGACACATGTCCACATAACATCTTTTATTTCTTTGTGTGTGAGGAATGTTTCCTGAAAGTTTGGCCGTACCTTTTTGTAACACCCTGTAGGTGTCCGTTTATTCGGCGCGTTGTTGGAGAGCGGAACAATAGAGAATTACTGTGAACGTGGTTCGATATACTTGTGCCAGACAGTTTCCTGAAGGATTATCTAGCATGTTTGATTGCTCCATTTCGAAACTGCTGAGGTTATGCTGGGTTGGAGTTTGACACGACACGATACTCGAATATAACCCTGTGTGGCATGGCCAGCTGAGACGAGGTACTCAATGCAGTTTGGGGAGTGCGTGTTCTTGCTGGCGCGTAACAGAGACACTAGAAGACAGACAGGGTCGGTAGATCCACCACTCTTCAGTTTATCCTCAACAGACCCAAATTATCATTTAAAGTCGTAAACGTCCAAAACACGAGACACAAAATGGGTAACGTGTGCAGCTGACGACAAAGCCTGGTCACGCGTGGAGGGCTGGAGCTGCGTAACACTCGTGGTGAGTGACGGAACTCTGCCTCAGTGTGCAGTCGATCAGCCCTCATGCCGTACGTGTCGGGCGAACCCTGGTCACCGCTACCTTAACTCGGTTAACCCGAAGGATTTAATTACATTACGGTGAACCCGCGTCCGGCCCTCCAGATTTAGGTTTTCCGTGAATTCCCTAAACGCTGGGATGATTCCTGTGACAGGGCACTGCTGCCCTCCTCCCCCACCCTTTCCTGACCCTACGGCACCAGAGACCTCGCTGTTTTGGTTCCTTCACTCGAATCGAGCACAGCCACCACCGTGCGAAGTGTGCAGCACGTTTCTTGGAGCCACCAGTCTGCCATCGACGCCCTCTCGACGCACGCCGTTTAAAATCGGCGAACAAGAGTCTCGGTCGCGACCTGTTTCGGCCTGGGCTTATGCCATCTTCGGACAGCATCGTCAGCTGCTTACCTCGCGTTTCGGTTCCCCAGCAGAGCACAGTGGAAGCTGCTCCACTGCGCCACTGCAAAAGGGGCGGAGCAACACGCGTGAGAGTGCAGCGTAACGGCGCAGCAACAGAGCAAAGCGGCGTTGTCCTGCTGGAAGATGCGTGCCGCCAACAGCAGCAGAACGGCTTGGCCGTATCTCGCACAATCTTACTTCCATCCGAGAAAAATTATGGATTACTTCTTCTGTGCTTCCCCATAACGTGGTAAAGAAATATCTTGGTGTTGTGCACCACAAGCATAAGAGCAGAGCGATTTCTTTGAGAGTGGTATGAAACAGTTATTGTTAAGTACTGTCCATTTGAAAGATCATATCACAAACACGTACGAACGACAGAAGAATGAGCAGTACGTATGCAGTAATTCAGTGCTTTTTCGAATTAAACAGGTCGCTGATTGAGTTTACTGTACGGACCCAGAAGGGGAGCTATTCAGGATAGACACCGTGAGAGCATTCCTTACAGGGTCCTTCGGATTACAAACTGCAGATTTTACTGTCCAGAAGAGGAATGGGCTCGCCCAGGTAAGCTTCTGGAACTGTAAGCCATTCACGGGACAAATTCAGGGAGTAAAATCAGCAGTTAGTCGTTAACCGAAAGATTATGTTTTGTTTAGGAGTAGTAGGTGAATTAGTGCGAATCGAACCAAGGTTATGGTACTTCTATAGTAAACTGTAATTAAGTAAATGAAAAAAAAGTCGCCAGCCTAAGCAGGGAAAGTGGAACCAAGTGATTGTACTGTACGTGACGTTACTTGGGGCTAACACCTGTTTTGCAAACAGGACACGAAACAGTAGCACAGTCTAGCAAGCCTCGGAACAGAGGTTTGTCCCGAGCAACACGTATGGAATCTGATAATATTTTGGCAACAACATGGCTCCTAGTAACACTCACCGTCCGTATTTAAGCGAGAACACTAACGTTCACTAATTAAAATCAGGTACTAATGGATGGGAACATCAAATATGAACATGAGGAGCTTTAACTGATTGTTTAGAAAGACCGATACAGCGATGATCTATAAACTGTTTTGTTTACTATACGTTTCTACTCGTAGCATTTGCGTTAAACAGAGAACCAATAGAACAAGGGATCCCTGAATCTGTTACAGTATGAACAGATGTAGCCACTCAATGTTGAAACACATAAGAGCTATCGAAATGATTGCTACTCTTTGTAAGTACGTTCAGTGTTACAATGACTGCAATACTGCCTCAACTTTCGGCATGGCGGCCCAGAAACTCTTCAATCGGTTGACTAAGATCAGAACTGAACACTTGTTGCAAGACGTAATATCAAAACACTTATAAACAGAAATAGGATAATGTTAACACTTTTACAAACCTGTGCAGCAACTATTCACAACGCTGACCCTTAGACTGCAACGAACAATAACCACTCATTGTTAACAGTGCTCTGTTGAGTTGTATTTAACACTGAATTAAGCTTTTGTCAAGACAGATACTGCAGCGAAGTAGTTAGTTCTTTTCCATATATTTACACTTTTGCAGAAATTGAACTATTCACCTACTCAGGTTTACGTCGAGTATTTCAGAAACAACACTATCTGAACGCTAAAGAAAATCTACTCCACAAACGTTAATGAGCACTATTCAAGGAATGAAAGTATGCAGTTCCATAAAATATGATACGCGCACATGGCGCATCACCAGGGAAACGATCCTCTCAACTTAACACGAGGAAGGAGTAATCCAAGGTTTTCGATACAAAGTTGAACTTGAAACAAGTACTATTTGTTAATGAAGCAAAAAGCAGGTCAACACCAGTACATCTGTTACTTGACATACGGGTGGTGGCATTAAAGATGACAATGATTAATAAAGTATTCCTGGCTATCGTGTCGCGGTCGAAAAAATTTCCACCTTAAACCCGACGTTTCGTCCCCATCTGCAGAGGACATTTTCAGGCGGAGTCGCAGCTTTGTTGCCTGTCCGATCCACACGCTGGCTGCAGCAAAACTCCGCTTGCGCGCAGTGGCGTGACGTCACGAGTTCCGAATACGCGAGCGCAACTGGCCGGCGTGCGCTGCTGCTGCCACGCCACGCTGGAAGACTGCCGGCCGTCTCCTCCAGCACCGGACTCCAGGCGTCGTTCCATTTCACGCCCTGCTCCTTCCTACTGAAGTTCCTGGGGCGTTTCACAATCTCCGTGGCCTCTCCGTGTAGCCTTTCGTGATGTCTGCTTGTAGCTGCCACTACTTGAGTCCTATCGAAATGAATGTTCGGTAACAGCTGATCTCTTCTGCAACTGCCCTCGTGATCTTCGAGTCGTTTTTTGACAGTTCTTTTTGTGGTACCCACGTACACCTCCCGACGACTACGAGGAATCCTATAAATTCCAGCTTTTTCGTGCGGTTGGCCAGCTCCTAGGCCGATTTTAGGTGATCTTGTATCTTTAATATATTAAGAGTGGAATATGAACGTGTGGATAATATTCATTCAGTTATGTAATTATTTCTTAAAAAGACGATAATTATGTAAAACAGAGACAATATTTGTCTCACATTCTTTGTTAATCTATGTCATTCATTTCTTTTGTTTCGTACCCTTTTGTCGTCTTCTTCTGATGTACATCGCCGACGCAAGACGCGAATCGATTTGAGGTCTATTAAATGAAAAACATTTAATGTAAAGTTATTGTACTTTTATGTTCATTTGCTAGTAAAAACAAATAGAGCCAAATGCGTTAAAACCATTTACGATTAATTATTGAAAATTCACTTCCTCATTTAATTGTAATTTTGTATTAATTGTTTTATCATAGCTGCAAGAAGCGCAGCCATTGTTAGTTGCGATTATATAGCAACTTCGTCTGTAATTCTAGTTGAAAATAGCATGGGTTTGTGTTAAACTAATTTGCAAAACAATCTAATAATTTTTTTATTGGTGACGTCAATTTAAATGATTAACTATTTATTGGGAAAAGGAAAATCTTAATTAAAAAAGAAATCCTCTATCTTTTGTTGGCCGCCATCTTAACTTTTATTACAGCGGCAAATTTAAATTACTTTAAACTGCAAACAACATTCCGATGTGTAAGAAATAAATGTTGCACCGGTGGTACTGAACTCTACTTATAAAAGAAAAAAATAATCGAATCAGACTGCATTTTCTAAGAACAGTGCAGATGGTATTTATTGTTGAACAAGGTTTCATTGCTCGTGTATGAGGCAAAAATTAAACTACGGACGAATCACGGAGAAAAATATTTTTTGGTAGCATACGTCAGTGTTGTGTGCGGGTGGTATTCTGTGGTTGCCTTTCATGATCAATTTGCTAAGAATAATTAAATCCATCGAAGACAAAAGAAATTATAAAAGCTCTGATGTACCATCTGTAATTTTAGTGATGTGAACACAGCTTACAGTCAACATTATTACACTACGTCAGGTGGAATTCTTGTGCAATTTGAAGAAAATAATTATCCGGGAGAAGTTGTAGTTTGAATAATGCACTATACATGTGTATAATACTGTCAGTATCATTTACAAAATCAAATGAATGCAACTGCTAAAAAATAAAAAAATATAAAACAAAAATAAAGAAACAGAGTGAATTCAAACTGCAGAATACCATACAGTATCGTATCATCCATATTCATTGCACTTGTCCATGTTGATGATACACAAAAATCGCCACAATGACTACGCGGAGTCCTATAAATTCCAGCTTTTTCCTGCGGTTGGCGAGCTCCTTGGCCGATTTTAGATGACCTTGCATCTTCCGTGTGGGTGTGTAAATTACCGCGACGATCCGCTTTTTCAAGATTTTTCTCTGCTGTCAGTCACATCCTTAATGAATGGCAGCAAAACTTCTGATTTCACCGGCGCTCGAGCGTCACTATGACTTCTACGCTGTGGTATTGTCGCCCTGGGCCGCGCGGGGTAGCCGCGTGGTCTCAGGCGCCTTGCCACGGTTCGCGAGGACCCTCCGTCCGAGGTTCGAGTCCTCCCTAGGACATGGGTGTATGTGTGTGTTGTCCATAGCGTAACCTAGTTTAAGTTAGATTTAGTAGTGTGTAAGCTTAGGGACCGATGACCTCACCAGTTTGGTCTCGTAGGAACGTACGACAAATTTCCAAAATTTCTTCACGCTCTCTTCACCTCAGCGAACGAATAAACACACTTCAGCAATGCGTTGGCGAGATGTTTCAATTCTGCTTCAAGCAGCTCTGGTTGGCAGGTGGTCCTTGTTCTGTCCGCCAACGTTTTTATGATGCCTCGCTTTTGTTGTGGGTGGTGGTTCGAATCCCGGTGTAGGTCTGTGTGCGTGGGTTTTCGGTGAGCCGTGTGGCCCAAGCTACCACCTTCTTTCTTGAAAACTAGCGCGTCAGGGAAATTTAATCTTCCTCCTCCTCGGTAAACTGAATCTTCGGGTTGATTCCGTTCACATGTTTGTGAAAAGGATCCAGTTCCTCCCTGCCATGCCACCACAACACAAACGTATCATCCACGTAACCGATCCAGATATTCGGTTTCTTGTTCGCAGTTTCCAATGCCTGCTCCTCGAATTTTTCCACAGAGAAGTTCGCTATAACCGAGGTTAAGGGGCTCCCCATAACGACGCGACCCGTCTGTTCATAGGACTCTTCGTTCCATTTGAAGTACTTGGTTCTGAGGCAATATTTGATCTGTTCTGCGACATCGTGAGGAAAAATTGGATTCAGCGTTTGCAACACTTCATCGAGTGGAATCATAGTTTCCTATATGCCTGTGGATCTAATAAGTCTTTAATCGTAATAGTCGGTGACATTCAAAACTAGCTCTGCATTTCCCTTGTCAGCGGCGAGAATGACAACACTATCGTCCTCATTCAGGCGTTTTACGGCTTTCCTCTCACCCACACTTAAATTACTTTTCGGTGGCCTTGCGCGAGACCGTAGCTACTCTTACAGCTTCTGTACGGATTTCTTCATCCGTGACCTTCTCCACACTACGAACGCCTGCTTCTACACTGGCTATTATTTCTTCCATGGATACAACTTGCATGCTAATGGTAAAAAACTATTTAAAAGTTATTTGAACATTACATGTAGAGATTAATTACAGTGCGATAAATTTACATAAAATATGAATAAATATGATGAAGGTAGATGTAGAAGATGAATAGATTACTGTAATAAAGACAATGTACAGAGGACACAACTGTAGAATTAGAACACCATTGGGGAACTCTGAATACTTCGAAATAAGACAAGGACTTAAGCAAGGAAGTATCTCTAGCACTTTTTAATGTTGTGATAAAGAGAATGAATAGGGCAGTTATAGATATAGTAAAATAAAAAGACAAAAATATGATTTTTTGCAGATGATATGGTAATATGGGGTGAAAAAGAGGTAGATGTGCAGTTACAACTTGACACGTGGAAGGAAATAATGAAAAGGTATGGATTAAAAATAAATAGAGTAAGAGTGAAGTAATGGTATTTGGAAGAGAGAAAGGGAGCAATGGAAATATTACCTTGAATGGAGAACCCCTCAAAGTGGTAGAAAGTTTCACTTATTTAGGGAATGAAATATCTAGGGATGGAAGAATAACTAACGAAATTAATAGGAGGTTACAGAAAGGAGGCAATTTCTTCCAAACAATAAAACACCTGATTTGGAATAAGGAAGTTTGAGAGAAAGCAAAACTCCTTATGTATAAGAATTATTACTTCCCTATTGTCACCTATGGTGGAGAAACGTGGACAATGACTGAAAGGGACTGGAGCAGACTGCAAGCAGGTGAAATGAAATTTCTCACAGCAGTTAAGGGAGAAACAAGAATGGACAGAGTAAGGAATGTAGAGATTAGAAAGGACCTTAAACAAGAAAGTATGAGAGAAGAAACTGAAAAAAAGAGATTAAGATGGTATGGGCATGTTAAGAGGATGCATGGGCAGAGACTCCCCAAAATTATGGGAGAACTAAAGATGGATGGGAAAAGACCTAGAGGGCGCCCAAGAACACGGTGGAAAATGGGAGTGAGAATATCTGTGGAAAGGAGATGTGAGACCTGGCAGCAAGTGGAGGAAGAAAAGTGGTGGGGGGACCGAGCCAAATGTAGAGGACTCGTCAGCACCCAGACCTGGCACTAGCTGGAGCGGGATCCGGAAATAGATAGACAGATCGAAGAATAAATATTTAAATAGATGCTTAACCAATGAACCAGCTGGTACAGAGGGCACGGTAAGAGTAAGAAGACAAAGACATTACATGATAAAGTTGTTAGCGATATTGTACTAAAGTGTTGCGAGCGCACCTCGTTCTCTGCACAAAGACCGCAGTGAAATGCACTGCAACATTACAGGAGTATATTAAAAGTTAAAAAATAAATTAATTTTTTTTAAAACACCAATGAACTTACCACACTGTATGGTTCTGGAGGTCACTCCCAGCGAAGCATGGAGCTGCAGTTTGTAAGGAGTGTGGTGAGAAGCGGGGAGTTGTCCTACGGGAACATAACGTCTCATTCATGTTCTGGAAACAGCAACTAACTATTAACGATGCTGCAGTGGTTACTCTGGGTTATGACACACCGGCAGATGACAACAGCATTGGTATAAAATATTGTGGTGAGATGAGGTAAGGAACGCCTTGGAGACTAATTCCGTATAATGGAGTAAGTGCATGAGGGGAGTAGTCCTGTTGAAATAACTGGGTGTTCTTTAAAGTGTTATGAGATTTGTTTTAGGTAGACATTCCGTGACACATACCACCTGCTGTGGGCCCTGTACGTCCATGCTGGAGGCACTTGAGATCGTTTGGAGCTTCTGAGGTGGATAGTGAGTTATGAATGTTGGTCCTGCTGGAAATCAGAGTCCTGTTCGTATTGCTGGAACAACAGTGCAACAGTTTACATACATGCTACACACTGGTGTCTACTGTAAAGTATTGCAGCAGGATTCTAGGTGACGGTTCACGGCAACACGGTAACGTAATTTCGTCCATTTCAGTACTACAAGGCGAGCTGAAGAATGGCGCGGAGAACAAACCTGAATAGTGCGTGGTCGTGTTGAAAGTGGACGTTGTAACGTTCTTTTACAAAATGTAACGTTCTGTTAAGAAGTTATTGTCAATGTTCGTGTAGCACAAGAAATAATTAAGATGACTTGTTCTCAATATCAGTGGTGAATGCAGTTGTAAGTGCAGAATACTCAGTTCTACTAACACCTAAAGATGTTCTCTGATAGCCGGCCGGAGTGGCCGTGCGGTTCTAGGCGCTACAGTCTGGAGCCGCGTGACCCCTACGGTCGCAGGTTCGAATCCGGCCTCGGGCATGGATGTGTGTGCTGTCCTTAGGTTAGTTAGGTTTAAGTAGCTCTAAGTTCTAGGGGACTGATGACCACAGCAGTTAAGTCCCATTGTGCTCAGAGCCATTTGAACCATTTTGTTCTCTGATATGAAAGGTTGCAAATTAGAAAGTGCAACACCATTAAAGCCACCTTAATGGAGCTTTGCTATTTTCAATGAAAACGAATGTACTTTTCTCCGGCACCTTCGCCCCACACACTTTAGTTTCCTGGAGGCCTGTCGCTATTAGAATGTTGTGTTTCCCGTACCTCTCGTCGTTTGTAGTCGCGCAGAGCCGCTGTGCAACACGAGGCTGAAATGCGGTGATGAAGTGCTCCAAAATCTTGACGGTTACGTGAAAGGCTTTGATTGTTGTGCGAGTAATGTTAATTTCTTTTCAGCTGCGAGTTTAAGCAGTCTAGGACGTTTGTGTTTAACGTATTAGACATGAAATGTAGCAAAGCTAAATGCCGCGCACATTTAAATCTGACCAGCTTCATTGTTCATAAAGTTTATATTCAAAAACAAAATGGTAACACATTTCGTGCGCCACCTTGTATATACTTAGTGCCCCCCCCCGAGCCATCAGGAGAGAGGGCCTGTCACATCCTCGGAGTTTATCCGAATTGAACCTGATAGTACCTAAAGAAACTTTGGAGATAAAGTACTTCGTTTGCCACGTTGGCCTTTTGACATGTAACACACATTCTGCGTATTCAGAAAGTAGCAATACTTTGCCAGTTTCCTGGCACACTTTTGAACACCAAGGTGGCGCCAGGTATTGTGTGTATACCAGATGGCATTTCGTACTCGATCCTCCGGTATGCACACTCTCCACCTGCCTTTCTACTCGTCTGTACGGTGAAACAGTATGCACCCTTGAAGGAGAAAATGTTTACTTTACTGTCTCTGCGGATCATCCTTTAGCTTATCCCGTATATTTTTCCACATATCATCTTCCTCCTGTATTCTCACCATGTGCTTGCTCATCTTTGTAAACCTAATTTCACGTGTCTCATCTTTCAACAGTAGTATTCTGAATTCTGTCGACTGTTCATCAAGTTCAGCAAACTAACGGCAAACGTGATAGTGCGCCCGCAATCGAGTTGTGATTTCCCTTCAAATACCTAATTTCAAAATCGTACTCTTGCAACAACAATGCCCGTCGAGCCAATCTCGCATGAAGCAGCTTATACGTTAATAAACAGCTCAATGCCTGGTGGTCGCAGAAAACTTTTACTTGTCTGCCAAACACACAGTAATGGAGGCTCACACTGCCAATGCCTCACGTTCTGTCACTGAGTATGTTCACAATCAGACAGGACCCTACTTGCAAATCCAATGACCCTGATTTCGAATTGTGACCCCTGATTGTCGACTTGGAACAAGCAAGGCCCCAATCCCGAAACCGAGGCGTCAGTTGCAAGGCAGAAATCCTCTTTCATGTTTGGTTGGTGCAATGGAGATGCATTAAGCAAATCCTCCCGTATCCTGTCAAATGCTCCCTTAAACTCCTTTGTAAAGTGCCAGACTACTAATCCAGAACTATTTGATAGTAGGTTAGGCACAAAACGCCTAAAAAATGAGGCCAGCTCCAAAAACGCCTCTAACTGTTTCCGAGTTGTTGGATAAGGACGCACTTTAATTACCTGTAACTATTTTTCCATCCGGCACAATCCCTTGAGGTGAGATAATGTGACCCAAGAACTTAATCTCTTCTCTACCCAACTTTTACCTCTTTAAATTCGCCGTTTCACCTGCTTGTTTGAAGCTCTGTATGATTCTTTGCATTAACTGAAACTGTTCTTCCCATGTGCTAGTGGTGATTAGCAAATCGTCGACATAGAGTAAGTAAGTCTGGTTTCAACGCAGTGTCAAGTGCAGCAATAAAAACGCGTGCACTGACATTCAGGCCAAAAGGCAATACTCTAAACGGATAGCTTCGTCCTGCAAGAATGACAGCTGTGAATTGTCTAGATCTTTCCAATAATAACACCTACCAGTAGGACGATCGAAGGTCGATCGTGGAAAGAAATTTCACTCCTTGAAATTTTTCTATTTGCTCCTCTAAGCCCTCTGGACAAGTACGTACACAATATAATTTTATTAATATCCCAGGCATCCAGTACTAATCTTAAGCTGCCGTCAGCCTTCTGAACCGGAAGCAAGGCGCTGTTATAAGGTGACAGTGAGGTTTCCATCACCCCCCCATTCTAACATCTTTTTTAGTTGTTTCCAGACACCTTCTTTCTTTGAGTGAGCAACGGAAAATGTGGCGCGACGAAACGTTTTGTGCTCCTTCACCTGCATATTGTAGACGTCACCTTTTATGATGCCGGGATTCGGCGAAAATACAGGTGCATATTGTGTTAGTGTGTGTTTCAACTGCTGCTGTTGATTCGAGTTCAAACATTCTGACTCGTCAACTTTCAACTTCTCGTACGATGTCTTTTAATTCTTCACGAGTGTCCTCAATGTATGTGGGGTGACCAACAAACGGTTCTCCTCCCTTTAAAAACATAATTTGCAGCTCCTCATGGGTTATGGCGAGACTCCCATATTACATCCCATCACCGACCCCGTTTTCAGCAACGTCCAGAGTTATTTGCCTTCCGTCACTGACGAAAGTTAGGGAAGCTCGGGCCAAGTCTATAATCGCGTACCTGTCTCGTACAAAATCCAGACCCAGGCTACATGTGACTGAGAGGTGCTTTACGGCCAGGAACAAGCATTTTATGACTTCATTTCCCACGGTTACCTCCGCCTGTACCTGAAACTTTATACTTTCGTTTTTACCTTTCATCGCCCCGTAGATTCGACAATTCTGCACCAAAGACGTGGCAATTCTTTTCACCGCACCAATATATCGATGCAGTCGGTCACTCATGACCGACATCGACGCACCAGTATCGATAATCACATTTACCGGTACATTGTTAATCGTCGCCCGAATCGCGGCTTGTACACACCTTACTTTTGACGAGTTGCCTCTCCGGTTCCCTTGAGAGTTCGTTGTACGGTTGCCTGTTCCCTGATTCCGCCCCCACTTAACTTCCTGTCCACCAAGCACGGGGGAGTCACGCTGGTCGCTGAGCGTTTAACGGCCGTGTGCTCTTGCTGTTGCTCCGTCACGTGCTCCACTGTACGTACATTACCACTTGGCGCCGGCATGAAGTTTTGGCGCGTTCACCGCCCAAGCTGTTCCCGACGAAGTACTCGGTACATTCATGATGTTGACCGGTACGCCTCCCTGCTTGCGGTTATGCCACTGATAATGCTGTGTTTTCATATTTTTCGCCTGTAGTTATATCCAAAGCTACCATCATTATGGCGCTTCCTAGAATAATCTTGTTCGTCGCCTTTAAAATACTGTTTATCACCGTTTACACATTGAGCCTGATTGCCACTATTCTGTGGACTATGAAAATTACTACCCTTGTTTTAGTTCCCATTTTTATAATTATTTCCGTTATTTGGTTCCCCATTCTTCCGTGGCCTTCCGAAACCTTTATCACTCTTGCTATTATTGTTGCCTGGAGGCACTATTCGTTTCTCCGACTGCTTGTCTAGCGCCTTCCTGAATCAAATCCAGGCAATCAATCACTCACATAAGTGTTTCAAGGTCAGTACCCGGTACATTGATTAATTTTTTCCGGATAGCAATAGGCAACTTTGCCTTTAAGATTCGCAAGGCGTCTCGTGTAGAGACCGGTTCAGTCCAGCACCTTGTCATACTCAGGTACCTTTCGGAACATTTACGTAATGAACCTTCCTTAACGGCATACAGCGCTGCATTATAAACCTGTTTTCTTAGTCTTTCTTGAGTACTCAAGGACCAGAATTTATTAAGAAATTGCTTCCCGAATTCCTCAAAGGTGTCGCACATTTCTGCAGCCTCCGTAGTCCGGAGAGCAGTATCTCGTGTAATGTACGCTGCTACTAATTGTGTCTTTTGTCTTTCTGGCCAGTAGCTCGGCATTACGTTAATAAAGTTTTTTACAAACACCACAGATTGTGTCGTTTTCTTGTCTTCATGAAAGGTTGGGAATTGTCAGTGTGTTAACATCGACTCATCTAATTTCATGCTCGCAACCTCGCTGCTGCATCACCATCTCCTTCGTTTCTTTCGCAAAAATTGCTATTTTGCTGCGGGGTAGGATTATGGTTGCCCTGCACGTTAACGATCGCTGCATTACCGTATCGAGACGTGTTGTCAGGCTGCTCGCTGGAGCAACTATTCTCGCAGCTACACCTCGCTTCAGCTCGTGATAACTTCTCGACATTTATTTCTTGCTTTGTGGAGGTGTGCACATTTTAGAGCTTCACGTTCCTTTTTTTTTATTCCAGTTTCCTGAGAAATTCACACACGAGGTTTACAATGGAATTCATTTGTGTTCGAATTTTACTAACAGTTCCGGTTTCCGATAAATCTGTGTTTCCGTCTTTCACAACTATATTCTCGATACGCCCATCAGCTTCCCTAGAACGGACTTGCGCATCGGGTTCCCTACTTGTGGACTGGATATCTGACTCCTCATTGACAGTTGAGCATCGCTTTGCTGTGGTACATGTTCCAGTCCCTGTTCCTCCACACCATGCTCCGTGTCCTCTACGGCTTCACTCTCTGACATTACTACCTTCTTCGGTCGACCCATAGTAATCGTTAAATGGCTCTGAGCAATATGGGACTTCAGGTCATCAGTCCCCTAGAACTTAGAGCTACTCAAACCTAACTAACCTAAGGACATCGCACACATCCATGCCCGAGGCAGGATTCGAACCTGCGACCGTAGCGGTCGCGCGGTTCCAGACTGAAGCGCCTAGAACCTCTCGGCTACCATCGCCCGGCAGTTATTGTTAAACTAGATGACTTCTCTTACATACTATGCAATCACAGATATCGTCACACGGTACATATTCACTTTCCCCTTCAGTCTATTAACCACTGGGTTCCCTTCCAAAAGGTTACACAAAGTAAAAAATGGAAAAAATGTCACTGAAGGTGCTACTCAAACTGCTTTCAAGCACACTAGTGTAATTTACATGTAAATGTTACTTAGCGTAGGTTACAGTTAATCAAAATTTTCATAAAGTTCGTGCCCCAGAGGAATATACTAGTCACTATATCAGCAAGCTGGAGTACTGAGACAAATGTCCTTACCTTGGAAATGTTTCTGCCACTGGTCAGCTTATGGTCCAAGCTCAGTTTCTATTTCACCAACTCAAACGTCTCTGTTCTCCTTCAGTTGACTCATACCAATACAGTTCTCGTGCAGTCCATGGAAAAGAATCGTCTAAAGTGTTAAATATACGTACACATACACAAGTTATACAGTTTAATCACTATGTACTCTAAAGTTCACTCAAGTTTTCTATATTCGTTAAATAATCTTGGCACTCTATAACAACGATTTGGCCCCACGTTATGAGTGCCATTTGTACTAATATCCGACTGTATCGTGTTATTGTCAATATTCGCAGGCTGCAGAAATAATTAAGATGACTTATTCTCAGTATCAATAGAAAATGTAGTTGTAATTGCAGAATACCCAGTTCTACTAACACCTAATGATGTTCTCTGATATGAAAGGTTGCAAATTAGAAAGTGCAACACCATTAAAGCCACCTTAATGGAGCTTTGCTATTTTCAGTAAAATGAAATGTGCTTTTCTCAGGCACCTTCGCCCCAAACACTTTAGTTTCCTGGAGGCCTGTCATTATTAGAATATAATGTCTCGTCGTTTGCAGTCGCGCAGAGCCGCTCTGCAACAAGAGGCTGAAATGCTGTGATGAAGTGCGTCAAAATCTTGACGGTTACGTGAAAGGCTTTGATTGTTGTGCGAGTAATGTCAATTTCTTTTCAACTGCGACTTTAAGCTGTCTAGCATGTTTTTGTTTAACGTGTTAGACATGAAATGCAGCAAAGCTAAATGTCGCGCACATTAAAATCCGACCAGCTTCATTGTTCTGTTAATGAGAAGAGAGACAGGGCTTTCTGTGAGGTTCGCATTGAAATCTTGTTATAGAACTGGTTAACATTCTTTGAAAGCTGTTTTCTGTTTACATCTGAATTACAATTAGTTTTTGTGTTAGCCTGGACCAGTCAACACCGATCAGGTCTGACACGATTCACTACATAAAAAATGTTTCTGCAATGAAATATTAATTCCCTTTGAAGCGAAACACTTAAGCAAATAATTCTCGTCGAGTGAGTTCCTATTTTTAAACCGTGTGGCGTAATGAAAAGCTTAAAATTATGTGCTCGCCCGTAATGGCGTCTTTGAAACGAAATCAGCTCTGTATTTGACAACTGCAAATTATTATAATTATAGGATGCCTTTCCCTACACTACTGAAAGGAAAACACAAGTTTACACATTTATTGAATTAATTATTATTATCATAAGAATGGCTTTTCTTGCAGTATTAGTAACAAACACACGAATCATCAATGGCGTCCTTCTACAATCAAGAACAAAACGAAGAGTAGTTAGTTTTTTCTCTTTCTTCCTCCTTAGAGGACTGTCTATTCCTTTTCATCTTTGTTGACTGATTATCCTTGAAATACATAGTTTTCGTATTAATACTAATTTTCATTGTTCTTTTTCTATATTATTTTACAATATTTCACTGCAATAATCACAACATATAGTCTTTATGGCTCTTATCAATATTTTCGTTGTTACGATTGTTTTTATATCGTCACACTAGTTTCGTAAATTTTGAGAGTAATGTCATGAGGATAGCACATCATGTTGTATGAGTAACAGTGCAACAGTTTACATATATGCTACGCACTGGTGTCTTCTGTAAAGTATTGCAGAAGAATTCTAGGCGACGGTACACAGCAACACGCTAACGTAATTTCGTCCATTTCAGTACTGCACGACGAGCTAAAGAATGGTGTGGATAACAGAGCTGAATAGTGGAGTGAGTAAGCGAGGGGCAACGTCATGTTGAAAGTGGACGTTGTAACGTTCTTTTACAAAATGTAAGGTTCTTGTAAAAAGTTTAGTGATTTTGTTTGCAAATGAATATGAAATCGGTAATATTTGTGTCATGCAAATTTACTGTGTAATGTGTTGTTGAACAAAAGACTTAATCTCCAAAACCAATACGCAGTTTTCATAATGAAATCAGTCCCTCTGAAATTAACTTAGTATCGTGAGCACCGAGTTCTGATAAAATTGGGTATGCAAATAAAGAATCAAGTGAATTTTCTTTAGCTCTTGAGTCACAACGGATGTAATCTTGGTATTCTGTTCTCTCCACAGTAGGCATAGAAAATATTCCATAGGATAGAGCCATACAGATAATAATAGTAGATTAGCCGATAAATGAGTACCCTTGCGAATGTTCAGTGAAGACACTGGATATTGGCTCTGCACTGTGCAATGGTGCCCGCATTGAAACTGTTACAGACATCGATACTTTTGTGATCCTGGCACACTGATATTTTTCTGATTCTGATTGAAACAGGATTTCTTTGTTTGAACCCAATCAATATTTTTTTAAACACGGCATGAAAGAGGATGAGCTACTGATAAGGTGATATCTTACGACCGAATGCTTTGAAAATTGTATGCAAAATAAATTTTCTCCTTCACAAAATCTGATATGAAACATTTTACATAACTTCAAAATCAGTGAAGTTTGTCAACTGCTCTACAGCTCTCACTTACTGACATAATCAAAAAACAGTTCGACTGTTACATGCCAAAGAATCTGATATCATTTGATAAAATCGATTCCGGAATTTAAGTTCTCTATATCAGGATTACAAAACACACAAAATCTTACAAACTGGGTGTACCTAATCACCCTATACATTAAATCTGATGGAAAAATACTTGGTTCCTACATTCAAGGGTCACTACTTAAAAGTTCAGGGAAATCCACAAATTGTGTTGCTTCCTACTTAAAACGAAATATACAAATTACATTACGTTATCAATTTGTTCGAGTTGCTTTACCTCTTAGCTTCAGTATTATTCATCACTTCATTTTTTTTAAAATGGTGTATTATGCTTTGTCCACAGACCAAAAACTAAAGTGTCATGGGTAGCCACCAGCTTTAAGCCTCTCACCCTCCCTAGGACGGAGTGCGACTGCAACTGTGCTCCACGTGCCCCTACTTACGATCGATTCTGCCGCTCAGGCAACATCTTTGGTTCAGCAGTGTCAAAAATGCAATCTCTTCTACATATGTCAATCGTTTCAGGTCATTTTTCATTAATTATATTACAAAATCGGGCTCCATGCACAAGTGGACCCCTCACAACATCTCACTGAAAGTGTGTGACTGGCAGCCATGCAGGCACATTGTCTACACAACAATAGGGTACTTTGCTTCACTACAAAACCTAGAAATTATTTTAGATTGAAATTCCTTGTAACATATTAACTAGTACGGGGCCTGTACACCGTAGCTAACGAAAATTAGGATAGTTTGTGAGAGTTGAGCCTGTAGCGTAGTGTTGCCTTGCTGGAACATTGTGTCCCATTCACGTCGTGGTAAAAGCAGCAGAAAGGTCTGGCATTCAGTCAGTTTCTTTTGTTTTTCAGTCGAGTGAACCAAATGGATTGAACTAGTCCCTGCACCCAGGTTTCTTTTGTTTTTCAGTCGAGTGAACCAAATGGATTGAACTAGTCCCTGCACCCAGGTCAGTGATAAGAACGTTTTTCAGCTCACTCTTTGCATCTGAGTGGCTTCACTTAATGTGAGACAGTGGACTGACACGTCTCTGATATTTGTTGTGTCTCTGGTACGAATCTTTGCACTGGTTCTCTCTCTCTCCTGACATTTTTTTTCCAGCAAGGGGGCGGGGCGACGTCCTCGGAGCAGCCAGGACTGCAGCCGGTGCCAGGAGGTGTGGCTGGGCTCCCGGCTGGTGAGGGGGCGGGCGGGCAGGCCAGCTGGGGGGCGCGGTCTGGGGGGCCGGCTGCCTCCAGGAGGGGCTCGCCTGGGTTCTCTGACTAGCGGACATCGCCACACCATTTCAGTACAACAGTGGCTAAAATCTCGAAACCTGTCAGTAGCCTCGAAATAACGGGTAAGCTGATAGGCGAGTTAGCGTCATTGGAACGCCACACTTGTTGAATCGGTCCAAAATTTTTCCATTTTGCATGATTTTGGGGCATCTAAGGATTACTCTGCGAGCAGGTCACCTTTGGAGGAAACGCTAAAAATCTCATAGCAACACATTTAGAAAGTCTACAGAACCAACCTCGAGTCATGAATCTAGCAATATATCAAAACCCCATACGTATTTCTCTCACAGAGATCACAAAGAACACTCCAGGCTAATTACTGCAGGCACAAAGACCCTTAACCAATCACTCTTCACGTGTTGCCCCGCATGAATGAAAATGGAGGAATTCCTAATAACTGGTAAGATGGATGTACCCTCTTCTGTGCAGTTCACCGTGGTTTGCAAAGTGTAGATTTACGTTTAAATGAGTGAGAGTCGGTTTGGGAGGAGCAAGAATCACACTGAGAGGAGTGGGGTCGTTTTGAGAGGAGTAAAGGTAACTTATACAGAACTGAGTGTCGCTATGGGAAGTGTGAGGGTCACTTTGGGAGCAGAGAGGGGTCATTTTTGCAGTTCTAATGGTTACTTTGAAGGAGCGAGCCACTTTTAGAGGAGTGAGGGTAACTTTGGGAGGCATGAGGGTCGCATCAGACGTTATTTTACACTATTATTCCATGTACTGCAATACTCAGAGATTGTCTGCCACTGCAAGGGCTCTGAGACACGTTAGGATAGAGTGAGGTGAATAACAGGCAAAGTAAGAAGTGGGACATTCTCCAGATGGAGGATAACATCTCAGAAATGTTTAATAAATGGAAACACAATGGGTTCGGTTAGGGTCTGGTCCGGAGAAGTGAAGGTTGGTGGGAGGAGTGGGGGAAACGTTCAGAGGACTGAGGGTCAGTCTCAGAGGAGTGAGGGTCACTTTTGGAGGATTGGGGTCTCTTTCGGAGGAGTGACTGTCACTTTGAGGGAAGTGAGGGTAGCTCTAGAACGAGTGAAGGTCACCTCAGACGTTATTTTGGTGGCTATTATTGCAAACAACAGGATACTCAAAGTTATTTTTGTAAAGAACTGAGGTGAATAACAGCCTAACAAAGGAATGGGGAATCGTGCAGCTGGAAGGTTGCAGGTAACTGTTGCTGTAGAGGTGGAAGCAGAACAGCCTTGTTCAATCTCAGGACTCTGACGTTTCCTCTGCAAGAGATGCGGTGATTTTAGGCCAGTCTTTGTCACAATGTGCCAATGGCACTGCCGCAGTGACACCACCGGTTCCCGTCAGATGGTGACAGTTAAAGATTGCCGTGCCGGCCTAGCAAGTGGGTGGTCTCCATCCCGGCTGCCGAGTTCTGCTGGCAAGCGGGGTGCGCTCAGGGCTTGTGATGCCAATTGAGGATCTGCTCGATTGAGAAGTAGCGACACTGGTCACCAAATAGACAGCAGCTTGTGAGCCGTGGTAAAAATTGCTGTTTTGAAGACCGTGCCGCAACGCGTAGTGTGAAGCAGTCGCCCTCCGTTTCTGGCGGTGGCGCCGCTGTGGCAGTCGCAGCTTTGGTGTCTCCCTCTGGTGGGAAAGGGGAAAGGTTGCCTGTTCACGTGCATTTAAGGGGCGCTATGAGCTCGCCAGTCAGCCTGTCTGGGTCAGTCTCTCGTCCCCAGCTTGCTAGTCTGTTTCTCGTCCGCATTTGTTGGGCAGTTAGCGTCTGTCTGTCGTTCAGAGTGCTAGTATGTCTGTCGTTCGGATCAACCATTAAAGCCGGCAAAATGAGAGTCTTTCCACTCCGCCAGTAAGAGAACTCGGCGAGTGGTCGCCCGGTCGGGGCTGAGTTCCAGCATCTAAGTCTGCGTGTTAGGCCGCCAGTCTGCTCGAGTTTGCTCAGGCAACGGTCGTTGGTGCTCGGATCGATCGGTTGGTCGGTCGCGCACTGAGACACGAGATGACTTGTCCGCCTTGAGCGTCGGCGCGTGTGAGGTCGCCACGTGAGTCCAGTGGGCCGCAGCGTATAGCGAGGGGTAGTGGCTTCACAGTTGACACGAGAGCAGCAGGAGTCAAACCACGACATCGGCCTGGCCGGTGCGAGCTGCGACGCCGTGAGACGGGAGATCGGCGCGCCTTCCTGCGTCCGCTGAAGCGGCTGGCAGCGGACGGTTCGGGAGAGCGATTTGGGGGGTGCTGCGCGAGGTCTTCTCGAGTTTAATAGAAGTGATTGGTGATATGTTGTTTGATTTACTCTTGTTAAATTCTACTTGTTTTCTTGGTGAGGTCACCAGCCGTTTTCCTTTGGGGTCATCCCACCTTGCTTCTCCGTTCGTCCACCGGCGGGAAGGTGACTGTTTATAAATTGGGTGGTCTGTTTTTCCCTTGTGGAGTAGGGACGGTTAGAGCAACCTGCGGTTCGGATTGTTCGGTAATCTCCCTATCAATCTTCCATACGTTAGTAGCTGCCTCTGTCATGTTTGTCGGATTTTGTGTGTTAACGAATTTATTGCTTGGAGTGCAACAGCCTAATACCTGAAATATGTTTTGATCTTTGGAAACTTTGATATTATTGCCTACGATCTTGAGAGGCGGTGTCTGTGTACTGTGGAGCATCTTAACTATTGTTTGGCGAACCTTGTTGAATTTTATATAAGATTGCATTTCATGGGCTTTTATTTAAATGATCATTTTAGTATATAAAGTTGCCACCCTTTCACTGTAAGTTGCTCCTTCAGTGGCAAGGTTAATATTTTAATTGTTAATGTTCTGTATCATTTCCTTCTCTCCCACGGGGGGTGCATAGTTTGTGGGCTTGTGTAAATTGCTAAAACTCTTAGTTTAAGGTAATCTGGTGTGTAGCAGATTTGCGCCAGTGTAGTCTTTCAGAGGCTGTTGTGAGCGGTCGAAACTACGGCCGTGTCAAAAGGGAGTGGCACGGTTCTGTACCCGAAAGCTCGTACAGTCAAAACTCGCTTCTTTCTGCCTCTGAATAAATTGTAACTTTGATATTTAGAGGGTGCTTTCTGATTATAATTTTAAATCTGTTTCTTTTAATAAATGCTTTTAGGCATTATTAAAGTGAATAAAATTCGCATTTGTTAAAAGGAATTTGGTTATGATTTCATCAGTTACTCCCTGGCAACTACTTCCATGCTTACATAGTGTGCTTAAATGTGTTAATGTTCTTGATGAATCGCTAGTAAATAAAGTAAATTCTTAACAATATTCTTTGATAATAAATCACGGTTCAGCTTGGAGAGCAGTGTGCTGACCACATGCCGATTCGTGTCCGCATCCGGTGACGTGTAAGAGCCTGAGGATGACACGGCGGCCGGTCGGAGCCGTTGGGCCTTCGAGGCCTGTTTCGATAGTCTTCCTGTTTGTTTGCTTCTCACAGTGTTGTACCCAAATGCCTTTTTGTGTGCCACCATTACAAAGCTGAGATGAATTTCAGTGTAAGAAAGGAATGGGGCAGTGTTCAGCTGGAAGCTGGTGTCTGAGTAATGCTGTTGGAACGGAACAGGGCTGGCCACGATGCGCGCCGCCCACTTCGACGTGTCCTGGACAAACTGTGTGTCTGTCTTCTGCAGCCTTCTCCTCCGGCACTATACCCAAATGAGGAACGGTTTGTCGCGGTAAGCAAACTGAGGAAGACGAGAAATTACTGAGCTTCACCGCAGTGTAGGTAAGGAACGTGGTGGGTTGTCGAGCTGGATGATCACGTAAGTTGTCGATGCGGAGGCAGAGTGGGTTTGGCTGATGGTGCTGATTTCGATGTTCCCTCAACGCAGAGAATATTTTACGTCACCGTTCCCCCAGAACATAGTCAAATACGTCATCGTGTATCACCGTAAAGACGCACAAATTGTAGGGCAGGAATTAGCTTCAGTGCCAGTCTAATTAACAACTCGGATAATGTCCAACTAGGAGATCATATCTCACTCACAATGCAGAAACGGAAGCAGAACAGGATTACTTTATTCTCCTCACTATAATATTTCTGCAACAAACATATAGATTACTTTGTGTCAGTTTTCCATACAATATCATACCCGAATGTGGTACTGTGTGTCGCTTTGTGAAAGCTGGGGACCATAAGGCGAACCTGAGCTCAATTACAGTGTAAGTAAGGGTTTTGGCATTTTTCAGTTTCAAGGGCATCTCCAGCACATGTTTTATGATCCAAAACCGAATGGCATTGGTTTATTTCGTTCGTTTCAATGCTCCCTCAACAAACACAGAGAGTACTTTATGCTACAACTTTATACAGAAATGCGCCACTGACTGACACTGTAGTGGAGGTGTACGGCTGAAAGGCCGTATCTCAAGCTGCAGGGACGGAATCAGAATAAACTTGTTTTATGCGCTCAAATCAATGTTTCTGCAGCAAACATAAACGTCGTTTTATTCCACTGTCACCGACAACATTATACCAAAGTTGGGTACTGCGTCTCACCGCAAGGAACCTGAGGAACACACAGAAATATGGAGCTCAGTTTTAAAGTATGTAGAGAATGTGTGACTGCCGAGCTACAATATCGTGACCCACGTCACGAAATCGGAGATCATAGTGCGCATCGTTTCTGATACTCACCACAGTATATTTTCGGCAGTCGTATAAGGTACGTCACACACCACAGGGCACCCAGACGTCACTGTCATTAAGCAGAGGAACAAAAGGAAGGAGCGAGGTGTATTACGCCGTGAGTAAAGATTGGGGCATTACCCAACTGGTCCATCGTGTCCAAATAATGTTCTGGAAAGTGTGGTGTCTCAATTTTGAAACTTATTTTTGTTTTTGTAATTAAATGCTTTTCTGTGAGTAAATGCAAGTATTCTTTGGAAATCAGCTCGTAAAATATTGCACGAGTTCTGAGCTTATCACTTTCGTTTCCGGCGTAAATTACAGGACAGTTGTTAGCCACATTTACTTTAAAAGTCGTGAATTGAGCCTTGCATGTAATTATTGTGACAGTGTGACGTGAATAGAATACTGTTGTAAGCAAAGACCAAGAGAAAAAAAAGAACAACTGAGTGCCGCTAAGCGTCCGTAGCCACGCCCACGTGGAGTGCCTACTGCGGCAGCTCGCAGCCACCTGCGCCAGTGTGAGTGGCTGTCGTTGCATACATTGCTCACTATAGTGGTTTAGCAGTGCGAAGTCCCACACACTTCCCTTGTAACACGACTCGAAATTACGTCTTTGATTGTTGGTTCGTAGCCGATACAGCTGAAGAATCAATCACTTATTGTACACCTAATTCTTCCGATATATATGATGTGAAGAGGCTTCACAAATAAAAGAAGCGAAATGCATGTGACAATAAACAAACTGCCTTCAATCAGTTACATAGACGGAACAAATCTCCACGAATCCGAAAAATTGCTTAAGAGAGTGTCAAAGAATAAGAAGATGCATAGAATGTGGTTGAACCTCGCTCCTAGAGATCCAAATGATGACGTAGCCTACTTCCCTATATGACGCATCAACGATTTGGTTCATACAAACAAAATTTAAAAAAACACCTTTTCGAGATGGTGTGGCGGGTGCAGCTTGAGAAGTTCGTTATAGTTTGTTACATGCATCTGATGAATCAAAACGTTTCGTATATGGTGATATAGCATGAAAATATTGTGACAGGAATCTTTCACCTCTGTCTACTGTCGTTAAGGATTCACTCGCAGATATTTTGGCATGATGTGGTATGCCAGCCTACGACCTTCGAAGCAGCAGTTCGCTGCCTTACCAGCTTTGCTATTGCAACTCGCATTACTATTCGTGGAAAAAGGATGTGAAGTCACTAGTAACTTCAGCTAACAATCATGTGATGCACGCTTCGAAATTTAATGACTTCTTATACTCTTAATTACGTAAAAATGACAGATACTTTGTGAGAATATTGTCCCAAAATGTTTTTTACGTTATAATCATTCACATTAACAACAATACAATCCATATTTCTAACACACGAAAATAGTCTATTACGAACTCCCATCCGTATGCGTCCTGAAGATTCTTGAGTAACACAGTCACTACATCCGAAGCTAAAACCGCTCAGTATGTTTAAAATAACGAATTCGCTGTGCAAATAAACCACACCAAACCGAACGGGAGGTCCATACAGAAATCCAAAACGTCTTGGTACAATTGTCGAAAAATCGGCAGGAGGACCGATCGGTTACAGGTCTCATAAACTTACTGGATAGGAGCTTGGGATAAAGAACCGAAAATGACGTCACTAGCGAGGTTAACCTATTGTAGCGATTTGTGTGACGGGTACAGAATAGGACCCCAGGTCAGCTGCAAAGGTACACCACTGGCCATTAAAATTGCTACACCACGAAGATGACGTGCTACAGACGCGATATTTAACCGACAGGGAGAAGATGCTGTGATATGCAAATGATTAGCTTTTCAGAGTATTTACACAAGGTTCCCGCCAGTGGCGACACCTACAACGTGCTGACTGATTTCTCACACGACAAAGAGCAGTTGACCGGCGTTGCCTAGTGAAACTTTGTTGTGATGCCTCGTGTGAGGAGGAGAAATGCGTACCATCACGTTTCCGACTTTAATAAAGGTCGGATTGTAGCCTATCGCGATTGCAGTTTATCGTATGGCGACATTGCTGCTCGCGTTGGTCGCGATCCAATGACTGTTAGCAGAATATGGAATCGGTGGGTTCGGGAGGGTAATACGGAACGCCGTGCTGGATCCCATCGGCCTCGTATCACTAGCAGTCGAGATGACAGGCATCTTATCCGCACGGCTGTAACGGATCGTGCAGCCACGTCTCGATCCCTGAGTCAACAGATCGGGACGTTCGCAAGACAACAACCATCTGCACGAACATTTCGACAACGTTTGCAGCAGCAAAGACTATCAGCTCGGATATCGTGGCTGCGGTTACCCTTGACGCTGCACAGACAGAAGCTCCTGTACTCAACGACGAGCCTGGGTGCACGAATGGCAAAACGTCATTTTTTTTTTCGGGTGAATCCAGGTTCTGTTTACAGCATCACGATGGTCGCATCCGTGTTTGGCGACATCGCGGTGAACGCACATTGGAAGCCAGTATTCGTCATCTCCATACTGGCGTATCACCCGGCGTGATAGTATGGGGTGGCATTGGTTACACGTCTCGGTCACCTCTTGTTCCCACTGACGTCAGTTTGAACAGTGGACGTTACATTTCAGATGTGTTACGACCCGTGGCTCTACCCTTCATTCGATCCCTGCGAAACCCTACATTTCAGCAGGATAATGCACGACCGCATGTTGCAGGTCCTGTACGGGCCTTTCTGGATACAGAAAACGTTCGACTGCTGCCCTGGCCAGCACATTCTCCAGATCTCTCACCAATTGAAAACGTCTGGTCAAAGGTGGTCGAGCAACTGGCTCGTCACAATACGCCAGTCCCTGCTCTTAATGAACTGTGGTATCGTGTTGAAGCTGCATG
Organism: Schistocerca cancellata; assembly: GCF_023864275.1. NCBI lineage: Eukaryota > Metazoa > Arthropoda > Insecta > Orthoptera > Acrididae > Schistocerca > Schistocerca cancellata. Next base: position 144,757,222 of record NC_064636.1, on the reverse strand, counting down.
GGCAGCTGTACCTGTACACGCCATCCAAGCTCTGACTCAAATCCCAGGCGTATCAAGGCCGTTATTACGGCCAGAGGTGGTTGTTCTGGGTATTGATTTCTCAGGATCTATGCACCGAAATTGCGTGAAAATGTAATCACATGTCAGTTCTAGTATAATATATTTGTCCAATGAATACCCGTTTATCATCTGCATTTCTTCTTGGTGTATCAATTTTAATGTCCAGGGCACATGTCAGTTCTAGTATGATATATTTGTCCAATGAATACCTATCATCTGCATTTCTTCTTGGTGTAGCAATTTTAATGGCCAGTAGTGTAGATCTCACAGTTCAGAGCCAGCCACAGTGCAGAAGGCCCTTCGCACAGAAAGAGCCACAGGCCAGAGCGTCCGGTTCTCGGCACTTCTGGCTCTGCCTCTGCGTCGAAACCACCTGAGGGACAGGGGAGGAAGTAACGCTGTTCCTGCCAAGCTGCAGAAGACCTGGAGCCTCACGGTGCTTCAGGAGCCGCCCAGAAACTGCGTAGTTGCCTCTGAGTCAGATTCCTTATCTGTCCTCAGGTGACTTGTACAATCAGCAAACAAACGAGTCGACAGTGACGCTGCAAATATCTGAAGTACTGGCAAGGTGCAATATTTACGGAATGTTGCGCAAGTGGCAAACAGATTTGGTGCACAAAAACTTAACCGCAGCTTTTGCGCAGTTAAAACCCCATTTTTTTCTGAAAGAATAATTGACTGGAAGTTTTTGTCTCTAGTAAATGCGGTTGAAAAAGCTACATGGGGCGCAATGTTATAGCAAATAAAAATAAAATGAAATGGAACAATCGTTAATGTCAGGAAAAAAGAAAATTTAGTGTCGGAAGAGCCAGTGTGAGATATTTGATTTCAATATGTACATAGTGTCTGTTTGAACTTGACGCAGCTAAATATCACAGAAACGATGCACGGTACAAAAAATAATCTTTTGGGCGACACGCTGACATTAGTAAAGTGGTGTCTGCCTGTGCTGCCAGTGGCCAGCCCCTTACCGCCCTCTGGGTGGGCGGGCAGTGTCGACGTTGTGTCTTCCAATGGCAACTTCACCCCAGCCCCATTTTTATTTCCTATTCGGAATCCACACCAAAGAGTACGTACAGTTTAGCCGAACAATTATTTTCGAGTCGTCGTAGATGGCGCTGTAATCGACATATATTGACTCCGCCAGTTTTCGCAAATATCGACGGACGCATTCGATTCCACACAGTGCTTCACGATGTTTCGGGAATTTCGAATCTGAATAACGCGCGCTAAAGACGACACACAGCGGCCGTGGCGCCGCCTGCCAGCGGTACCAAGTGCCAAGTGCCAAGTGCCAAGTGCCAAGTGCCAACTTCCACCCCGCGTGCAGGCCAGCAGTTCCGGCGACGCGGCAGAGTTCCCCGGCCCTCACGCCTTCCACCAGCACATCTCACCCGCCAGCTGGGTTCCATCCAGAAGGCGAAACATGCCACACACCCAACAAGGTGTCGCAAGTTCTCCGCGAAGCGTTCCGTCAATACAAAATTTACAAAGGCGCTTCTTCCGAGTGGCCGATTCACGCTCCCCCATCTCAGTGTGCCACACCGTGGAGTTATTTGAAGGCGAGATGGTAACAGTTAAATGATCGAAGTCACGATGAAAATTCCAGAATTCCTCAAGCAATTGTTATGTACGAAAAAGAAATATTTTTTTACAATAATTGCCATGACTATGGTAGGAGAAGTTAGAAAAAACTTAAAAATCAGATGGCTGACTGACAGAAGTTATCTTTATAAGAGAACATATTATTAAAAAATTATTGAAAAATATTTACATATGAGTTTATATAGCAATAGTACAAGATCAGTCGTAGCAATTAAGATATGCACATGGCAATAAATAACAAAGTTTTGCTTTTACCTTATACTACATCGCTCAGGCACCGCCATCGTTCTCCACGACCAGCCTTGGTAATACCATAACTCTACTGGTCTTCTCGAGCTACAAAACACCACTACTGGACTACGGTGTCCGAACTCCAGGACACGTGTGCTCTCTCTGAGCTATACAACTCGACAACTGCTCTCTACGAGCGATCTGACCCAACCGCCGGACCGCGAGCTACTACTACTACTACTACTACTACTACTACTACTGCCGACATTGCTCTCTGGTCTGCGATTCTATTGTAGCTTACATATCGCAGGCAGCGCGTGGGCAATACACCGAAGTTACGTCTGCTCGAGTGCGCTAGCAATAAATTCCCTATTAGGGGGCCTATTACATAACCATCCACTGGGGGGCAAAAATTTGGCAGCGATGGTGAGTCAATTGGACTTGCCATGAGCACCAAATTTTTCTGTAACCTATTTAGTTTACTAATCTACAGTCACAGAGAATATGTAAACGTTATTGATGAATAATACAAGTACAGAACATAGTAAGAAATGAAATAGAGTGCATATGCATTATATCAGTCTTTGCCAATTTTACAAGAATTAAGAAAGGAATGGGAAGGATAGCATCATGGTTTGTGCAAAGTGGGTTGCACATCGCTGCACAAAAATCCATATCAATTCACAGAAGCACAGTTCTCTTCCCTGAAGTACTTATCAGTCTAGCCAAGACACTGAAATGTAGTAGTAAGACTGCATGTTGTCCTTTTGGTAGTACAGTGGGTACACCAAACAGTAGGACCACAACGACACCTCCGTCGGTCAGAGTGGTGGACAGCTTCATACGTCAACACCACATTCTTGTAGAATCCATAATCTTACATCAATGTAGCATTTGTTCAAAAACCAAAAGTAGTGCTCCATCATCATGAGGATGGACAGGACATACGGATATCGCAGTAATTTGTGGTAATTAGGTCAAAAGGTGAGGATACATTGACTCGTATGCTAGTCATCATTCAGAACTACACTAGCGTATCATTAGATTTGAGTTATTATTGGCACTCATTGGCCAGTTACAAAGCATTTATGTAGTATTACAGAACATTATTATGCATTATTCAGAAGTCATGATTGAAAACATGAATTATTGCGTGTAGCAACAAGCTGCCAGTGAGTATATTTGATATCATGCAAGTGACATAAGTCATATTTAAAATGTAAGTCATTGGACCTAGTACTCAATGCATTTAGTCCAATAATACATAGACAGAATGGAATCAATACATCAGAAAAATTTGCAATATATTTAGGACTAGCAACATATCTTAAACTGGTACCATTATTTACTTGTATACTGGTAATAGTTGGGACTCGTAATAATTTTTTGTTTGTTAGCAATGCATTGCGTTGCGTTGGGATTGATAGTCAATTGCTGGGGCAAGAAAATATTTGCTTTGACTTATTGCTGGAAATTCGTCATGAGTCAGCTGTAGCAAAGTTGTCAAACAGGTAGAGTATATGTGATCACATTCATGAATAATAGAGACAACTGGGTAAAAAAAGTCATGTACTAGAACAGGTTTAATAGTTAAGTGCTTGTAGCATATAACATAACGACATATTTCAGAAATCATTTTAATGTCATGAAAAGCTTCTCCTGGAAAAAAATCCAAAGTGGATTATTAATCTGAAAGAAGAAATGTATGTTATGCTGAATAGTGGTAAACTTCTAAATAACTGGTAATGACATATCTGCTTAACATGCATGTCTGTTTCCAAAACATTCAATCATTATACTACGCGATATGCGACATACTGTCAAATAGAACTACAACAAATACTTAAATAACTACATAAACTTCATCATTATCCTCATCTGCAAAAGAGAGAAAAAAGCTTCAATATTCATTACCATTTTCATCATTTATTATCCCCTGCAAAAATAGTTCATTATCCATTATCTTATTTATCAGCATCATTCATCAGAGTCATCATTTCATATATTACTAAGTTTCTTAATTCTAGCATACTTCATCACTAAAATTAAGATTCACAGCTCTGCTCGACTGTCTGCTGCAATTGCATCTGAAAGAAAAGTAATTAGTCAAGGTTGCTGTCATACGGTGCATATACTATATTTTGGTAATCTTTGTTAATTCTAATCCATTTACTCTTCATGACAAGGTACTGCATTTTCTTTCGTTCATTCCAATGGTGAAATTTCTATTTCATAGTAAACCACTGTGGTTGTTTAATTTATATCTTTTACACGGTATTGTTTTCTGAAAATGTTGAATATGGATTAATATCATGCATTTCAATCATACACCCATTAAATGATAACTTCTTTCTAGTGATGTGACTAAGCATACAGCATAGCATGACAGAAAACGTATTAGGTCAAAACCGTAGACAATTTTCAAATGCAGATTTGTATACGCAATCTCATAATGTAGTAGCAAAAAAATGTAGAACAGTCAAGATATTGGGATAACATGAGGCAAAATGTCAAAGTCTACTGGTGTTTGTTATATATTACAGATTTCATAGTGCATACAGAGAAAATTCTACTTTCGATAGGAAAACCATCATATATACATAAAAAATGGAAAAATGTGCACGGTCTGATATATAACGACAAGAAAAGCGACCTACTAACCTTACCTTGCCAGGCACTTGCCAAGAAAAAATATGATCGTCATCAGTAAGTAGTCACCTAAATATAAATGCATAAGTGGTCACATAACGTGTAAGTTTATCTGGAAAAATATGCACGGTCTGAGGTATAACGACAAGAAAAGCGACCTGCTAACCTTACCTTGCAGGGCACTTCCCAAGAAAAAATATTATCATCATCAGTATGTATTCATATAAGTATCAGGAAATGGCACTACAGTGCGATAAATCATAACGTATGTTTATTCGAAAAAGGGTTTAATATTGGAAATATGGTGACATGTACCACACTAGGGTGAGGAATGCTGCGAATTCCATATGGACCAGGGTATAGAGGCTCAAATTTACTGCATCTACTCTTTGTTGGATAAATAGTGTGTGCGTGCTAATATCTTTTGTCCTGTGTGAAAGTCATGGCGTGTACAAACCGGTTTTTGCTGTCTTCTCCGGCGCTCTGCGGCACGTTTGATGTTGTTGAGCGCAATGTCAATTATTTCATGGTGGCTTAGTCGACGAGATATAGGAAAAGATACTAATTCTTTAATTTTGTTGGGTGATTCAACATTTTTCAATATAACAGTCGGAGATAGCATAGTTGATTCATTTGGTATGGAGTTAACTACATCCTGAAATGATAGTATGTGTGTGTCCCAATCAAAATGTCTTTTATGGCAGCACATTCTACATAGTTTACCAATTTCTTTCATCAATCGTTCAGGTTTCGAAGAAGCGTGATACCTGGATATATAGATCGGAGAAATGTTTCTAGCTCGCAACATACATCTCCATATCGCAGATAGAAATTGATGTCCATTGTCGGAAATTACTTTCAATACATGCTCTACATGAAACAGAAAATGTTTTACAAATGCATTCGAAATAGATTTAGCAGTAGCTTTGCGTAACGCAGTGAAGGTAACAAATTGTGAAGTGAGTTCAACAGCGATAAAGATGTAACGAAAACCTCTATTAGATCTGGGAATCGGTCCAAGAATGTCTACAGCGGCCATATGTCTCAATTTAATGGGTACAATGGGATGTAACGGAGGAATATGCGAAATCGTGTCCGATTTAGCTTTCTGGCAGATTTTACATGACGCTAAAACTCGTTGAGTACGTTTCTCCATGTTGGCAAAATAACAGTTCTCTCTCAGTGTAAGAAAACATTTTCTGGGTCCATGATGTGCGTAACTTAAATGAGTATACCAAATTAATTTGTTAACAAGGTCGTCAGGAATGCATAATAACCAGTTGATGCTGACAGGGTGAGAGCGGCGAAACAGTATAATTGTTTCTAATGGTAACGTTATTCCTATCTTGCCAAAGGTGTTTAATTCCTTTCCGTACGTTGTCTTTGCTCTGCTCTTCCACTATGTCTCGTGATAACGACGAAATGAAATTTTCAAATGCAACTTGTTGAATATACATGTGGCTAAAATTTGCTTGGCAGAACTCGGTTGCGATGTCTTGCTGATTGTTGCTGAGAGAAGGGGATAGTGCGTCTGCTTCAGTATTTTGTGTACCGGGAATGTGAACAATCGTAAAATTAAATTCCAGTAAATAAAGCTTCCATCTGCTTAACCTGTAATGTGTAAATTTAGTGGAAAGTAAAAACTGTATAGCTCTATGATCTGCATAAACGGGTAATATATCTTCTATAAAGAAAATGCCTAAATCTGGTAAATGCCCATACAACACGTAATGTTTCAAGCTCTGTAACAGAATAATTGCATTCAGCAGGTGACAGAATGCGACTTGCAAAGGCGATGTTTTTAATTAGTCTCGTACCGTCTTCTTCAATTTCCTGAAAATTATACACGCCTAAAGCGGTGTTAGAACTGTCGGTGGCAATGGAAAAATTTCTGGTGGTATCTGGGTGTGATAAAAGTGGTGCGTTCACGAAGGCATGTTTCAGATTAACAAACTCAGACTGTGCTTGGCTATCCCAGGACCAAATAGCGTTTTTACCCGTCAGCTGGCACAATGTAGGGGTGTCTAAAGCAGAGTAATGAATAAACCTAAGGAAAAATTGATTAACCCCAGAAAGCTGCGTAGTTGTTTCTTGGTCGTTGGAACAATAATGTCACGTAAAGCTTGAAGTTTTTCCGGCTCAGGCGCAATGCCTTCTGCTGAAATTACATGTCCAAGAAATTTTATATAAGTTTTGCCAAAGTGTGATTTGCTAAGATTAACTGTGAGTCCTTGCGCACGAAAAGTTTGCAACAGTTGTTCAAGAATCAAACTATGTTCAGACCAGTTAATTTCTGCGATAAGGATATCGTCTACATACGTTGTGATTCTATGTTCTGTCGGAAGTATAGTATTCAACCGCGAATAAATGCTGATGAAGAAATTGTTAGACCGAACGGTAATTTGGTAAATTGATAACAGTCACCAAAGCCGAGAAATGCTGTGTACCTTCTGCAGTTCGGATGGAGCTGGATTTGCCAAAATCCGGATTTTAAATCTAATGTGGAATAAATAGCAGTAGCTCGAAATTTCTGTAGGAGTTCTTCTAGTGTCTGTGGACGATCTGTTTCATCAATAATAATGTCGCTGACATGACGCGAATCAAGTACGTGGCGAAGTGAGCCTTCCTTTTTCTTAACAATATGGAACGTGTTTATGTACGGACTAACTGCCGGTTCAATAATTCCTTGGTCAAGCATAGCTTACAATTCTTTCTTGACTTGTTCTTTGTGGATGTATGGAATGGGATAAGGTGTCATGCTGTTTAACTTGAAATTCATACATAAAACCGGACATAGTACCAGGGATGTTGTCAATAACTGGAGCTTGCTGTAAAAGAATATTGCGTAGTTGAGTACGTTAGTTATCTGTATTTGCACTGCTCTGTTTTACCTTCTCAGAAATCATTTGCATAACGTCATAGTCGGCTTCGTCTGGTGTATTGTAGCTGTGTACACACGTATCTGTGAACAATGTGGAATGACAGTCTATGTTACGCGATGTAGAAATGACCTCTGTCCGATTAATCGCCTGTTCTTCTGCTGATAAAGCGTGCTGAAATTCTAATGCCAGTTGTAATTTTTCATCCTTTAACATTACATAGGAGCTTCGAAAGTCAATAATTGCGTCGTGCTGTACCAAAAAATTCGTACCTAAAATAACGTATGTTGTAAATAAGGGAACAATCCAAAAAATTGAGTGGAACGTATGACGTGCAATACAAAATGGTAAGTGTGTCTGTAATTTTACATCTACTTCTTTACCAGATACTGCTCCCTTTACTTTTGTTTTGCCTAGTGGTAACGTAGGGTAGGTGTTCTCTTTGTCACATTCATTGAAAGTTTCTTCATTTATAACTGACATAGGTGATCCAGAATCGATTACTGCTGAAAATGTGAATGATCCAATTTTTACTTCAATAATAGGGTGGGAAATGGTTTTTTGTATAACTGTTTTTTCAGGTAAAAGTGTGTCTCGAATGTCGTCAAAAGTAATAACATTTTCGTGAACAAGATGCTGTGTATCGAAAGTATAACTTACGTTGCTGGAAGATGCAGCCTTTACTGTATCTAGTCAGATTCTTTCTGACGTGTTGTTATTTGCGGGAAGATTTTGTGGCGTTTCAATTATGTGTACTGTTCTGTTACTTCGTCCTGACATATTAGGTTGGGGATGATATCGACCGTCTGGTTCATCCATGATAATCTGTTGTTGTGGATGGTTTTGCTGCTGACAAAACCTGCTGTTATTAAATGTGCGCTGAAAACTGTGCTCATTTCTTTTACGCCTGTCATGATAGTCATTACCATACGGCGCGTTGCGATAGGAGTTGAAATGATGTGTCTTCTGTACGTAGTGATTTCCTTGTTGCTGTGCGTTACTATTTGGCAGAGCCGACGCTATACGTCTAGGCTGTGAAACATTAAAGCTTGGTTGCACTTGCACATTACATTGTTGGTTAGGTATGCTAACCCTTGGTTTTGTTGTTGTTGTGGGGAAAACCCTCTATTGTTGCCAAAACGTGTTCGCTGTTGCTGATAATTTTGACGGTACTAATAAAAGAATTGGTCTGGTATTAAAGTTTTGGTTGTTTCATTTCTGGAGCGTCTATCACCTTTGCTATTAAAATAGCATGACTGATCGTAATTACTGTATGCTTGTTGGCCTTGGTTATGTTGTGAAAAATTTTTGTTTATGAAGGAATAATCTGATAGCTGAACTTCCAAAAGCTGTAGCAGCCTTCTAAATGCCAAATATTTTCTTTCTGCTGTCCTGTTAAAAGTGACACTCTTAACGATCGTGGTTATTTGAAATACATAATTGGATTAGTGCTGACTCACTGTATGGCTCACATAAATATTGGTTTTGCTGTACCATGTGTTCAAAAAATTGCGTGACAGTGGGAAAATTTGAGTTGTCATAACTCGGTAAGCTAATTAGCTGATCCTTGACTCCGCGCTGTGTCGTCTTCGACCAATACGCTGACAGAAGGGCATTCTGAAATTCTTCTGCCGAATAACACTGCCTGGCGATCGGTCTCATACGAGTTGCCGGTTCGCCTTCCAAAAAACTGCAGATAAATTCAAGTTTGTGTGTTACGGGCCAAGGTGGTGGAAAAGCAAAATTACATTGTTGTATCCAATCTAACGGGTGAATCTGTGTTCTATCATTTTTTAATTCGTTAAATTTCCTAACGGATAGAAAGTGCCTGTAATCAAAATTATCATCTCTGAATGTCTGACCAGGTTCAGGATTGTATGGGAATCTGTTTGTCTGTGTCTGTTCGGAATCTAAGTCACGTACTCTCTGTAAATTACCTAAGTTATACTGGCTGTGTGAGTGTGACAAATGTTCAGAATGTGGCGTATGCTGTGACGTGTTAGAGGCTGGAACATTTTTCATTTCTGTCACTTCTTGCTGTAAAGATGACAATTTTCTACGTAATGTATTATTTGACGTACCTATCTCGCTGATTGCCTGCTGTGTGTTTTGGAATTCAGGTGTTTGATTGAACGAAACTGGTGACGTATCGTCTGATTTGGTGTCATTGTTATTTTCGGTATATACGACTGGCCAATTCATCAAATTTTTCAGTCAGTGCTTTTACCTGATCTCCATTTTTAGTGTCACAGGCATCAATTTGTTATTCCATTTTACATGTGGTTTTGTTTCATTTCTTAACGTCTGCTTTAATGGCATCGCGATCCTGTATTAATTCCGATTGTTCAAGTCTGTTGGTCACTGTCTGAAAGTCTACTGTGTGTTTATTTTTCAAAGCCTGAATATTAGTGTCTGTCATGTTTATTATTAGAGTACATGGATGGTGTCTTTTCCATCCCATCCCTGCATTGGTTAGCAGATAATGATTGACTGATATGGCTCGTTTGAGTTGGGGAAACAGTTTTCGTGGGTGCATGGCAGCTCCTGGGGGTTGCTGGCAGCAAAACAGTGATCGCGTACATGAGTGCAGTGTGAGGAGTGAGTCAAAAGTGTGAGAGACGAGTCTCAATGTATAGGCCGTCGTTCGCTTTCGGACATCAGTTTGGAGACCTACGCCAACGCCGTAAAAGTATTCTACTTTCGTTACGCTGCAAGTGGGTTTTTATTTAAAATAAGTAGATGTGCGGCGTGTTATGGTAGTTGCAGTAACAAAATGATTTACACAGCGCGATGTCTAGTTTTCTGTGAGCGGCCGTGTATCAGGTCGTCTTGTTAGTTTAGAACACGAGACAGGCGTGGAACTCGTGGCCGAAAAACGAAATGTTTGGCGTCGTACAAAAGCGTGTCAGAAAACAGTGTTTGAGGCAACTAAACAGGACCAGAGGGACCGTGTCATACGATAATTCGGCCAGAGTAGAGGTGATCAACCTTTAAAGTGGCCTCGGCGGTGTCTGTATACTTAATACAGGGTGGCGCAGGGGAACGGGAAATTTTGAACGTTACAGTTGGCAGCTCTGTAGCGCCGGCAGATGTTCGAAACTTTGCCCAATTGATGCGAACGCATTGCCATTTAGCAATCGTGGAGAACTGGACTGGTGCGGATCGTGCAGTAGCTGTGAGGGCGCTTTACAAAAATGGTGACAGTGCGACTGCCGCGCAGAGGACATTTCGACAGCGTTACCAGCTTGGACGTCGTGGACGTGTCCCATCTGCGCATGCGATTACAACGTGGATGCGTATTTTTGAAGAAACAGGATCTGCCTTGAAAAAGAAAGCTCCAGGTGGCATTCCAACGGTACGTACCCCAGAGAACACTGCAGCTGCTAGAGCTCCAATCAGAGAAGTCCTCGCCGCTCCGTTCGACAGCATGCATCTTCGCTAGGGATCAAGCGACGAAGCTTACAAACAATACTGCACGAATCAGACTTCCATCCCTATCAGTTGCAGATTGTGCAACACTTACATGAAGTAGACCCAGCGTCACGTGTGGAGTTTAGTAGCCAGATATTGGCTAAAATCAACGAGGACGCGAATTTCCTTGGTAACTTATGGATATCAGACGAAGCCCATTTCCACCTGAACGGATTCGTGAACAAACAGAATTTTCGTTATTTGGCACAGGACAATCCTTGTGAGTTTCACCAGCGACCACTACATAGCGCCAAGGTCACAATACGGTGTGCTGTATCACGTCACGGTGTTATCGGCCCTTATTTTTTTGAACGTGAGGATGGTAGTGCAGTGACAGTAACATCCGCTCGATATGTTGAAATGCTTCAAACATTCTTTACACCGAGACTGTACGAGCTTAATCTTAACGTCGAAAACATGTGGTTTGAGCAGGACGGAGCCACGTCACACACTGCTCGACAGTCGATGGCAGCAGTTCGTCAATTGTTTGGAAGACGCATTGTTTCACGTAACGGAGACATTGCGTGGCCTGCGAGATCCCCTGATCTCAGTGTGTGCGACGTCTTCCTGTGGGGATATCTTAAAGGCAAGGTGTACCGTACACGTCCTGCAACAATCCATTAACTGAAGGAGAACATTGGAAACGAAATCACTGCCGTTCCCCAAGATTTGCTACACCGCGCATTCCAGAGTTTTCATAACAGGCTGTTACAGTGTGGACGCCGAGTGGGAGCACATCTTTCCGATGTCATCTTTAAAAAGTAAAGACGCACTTTTGGACATTTCGATTGTAAAGACATACTGAATGATGGCATACTGAATACATTCACTTTCGTTAATAAATTACTAGTTTTATGAATTTATTCAAGGAAATGACGTTATTTCGAAATTTCCCGTTTCCCTGCGCCACCCTGTAGAATCGTGTCGTACATACAGCAGCAGCAGGAGCAGCAGTCTGAGGGGACAGCCGGTGAGGGGGCGGCTGTACGTCTAGGAGTGCGTGGGTGGCTGCACGCCGCGCTGCTGCGGGAAGTATTGTGGAACCTGTCTGCCCGCGCTGGGGGCCGACCGCAGCTGTGCGTCACTGCACCCACGTCGGTGCCTCGGTGACTTCTGATTCGTAGGAGCTTTTGTAGTTCGTAATTTTTATCTGATGGGCCGATTGATTTGAATGGACGTGGATCTGTAGTACTTGCATCTAGTTTGGGGACGTACGAAATTGCGTGCATTTCCACCGAATGGTCAAAACACGGTTCTGTTGCAGTAATACAGGTCGTTCTGTTTCTACAGAGGTTACTGAAGGTGGTGGATATTTCTTTCTCCGACTTGTGCTCAGTTCAGACTTAAATTGGACCGATCACTTGCGCGAAGCTGTAGAAATGGGATGAGTTGCACGACGTGTAGGGGGTGACTAAAGCCACGTTGGAAGTTTACTGTAGAAGCTAGGTTCAGGAAAGGTGACTCGTTTTGAGATATGAGAGTGCGTGAAATATGTTTGACTTGTGGGTGTGAGCCTATGCAAGTATGTGTTTGAATGGACGTAATTTCTAACATACAGCGTAAGGCTAGAGATGTGATGAGTTAGTGTATATTTTTGTTCTTACAACCTCAATCAGCACATCATCTACTACTACTGTCTGTCATCGCCTATAACTCGGTGGATATATCGAGGAACCTCTGATACGGTCTCGAGACAGAATGCGTTGCAAAAATTAATGAATTATCTAGTTGGGTGCTGTGTGATGGAGTCGCAAATACCGCGTACACACCACGTTCCTTAGCAGAATCACTTTCAAAGTTCAGTGATTTTATCCCGAGGTTGCATCGTTGGCTGCCAATACACACATTCCTACGATCACCGTCACGGTATTTGTGCGGAAAAGACCACCTCATTCAGAGCTAATGTCGTACTTCGATTCGTAAAGCGGGGTACAGCTTTTAACATGCATACTTGGATGTGCCTGTAGATCCAATAGCGCTTGTGAGAGTGGTTGTTGGGGGTCGGGATTTCTTCTTTAACATCTGCTCTCTTACGTCTATGACAGGGTGGTAGGACTGGAAAGAAGAACTTAAGAGTCATGCTCACCATGGTTTATTTTCGGTCAGTATTATGTGGTATCGTATGCACCCAGTTATTGACTAGGTAATATTATACTTAGTGCTGGGTGCTTGTAGGGAGCGCATGGATTTGACTTGGAGTAGTGTGATAGCGAAGGGAAGAGTATCTCCAGTCGTAAGGCAGGTACAGGTATTTCAATTTCCAGAGCAACCGCCTTCGGTAGGGTGTATTTACAATACTTAGATCATAGTCGAATGACGTTCAATTGAGATCGCGATCTTAACATGTGAGGCTTTCGTGAACAAGTGTAAATTTGAGAAGATTGTGTGTGGAGGTGGGTTTGCGCTGGACCGTTATTCCCTCCCACGTAAATTGTTCGGTTGACTGCTTCTCAACATTTAGCAAGTTTGTTTAGTTGAGACAAGATCGAATGTGTTGTGTGGAAGATGACTTTGCCTGTTGTCTAGACGTGGGAAAGACCTTAGTTGGCTTGTAACTCATAGGGACGAATTGGAATTTGTTAGATGGGCGAGATCGGTATTCACGGGTGGAGATATCGTTTTTGATGTGTCTGTTTCTAGTTACTCACTGGTATAGTGCACGCTCGACCCACCTATATGCAAAGAGTATTTATGGATTTAATTTTTTTTTCCTCCACGTGCTGTTTAAGGGTTGTGAGCGTTAGAGACGAAATATAGTTTGACGATTTAGTAGATGTTTTGGTTGTTACTGCATCCAGAACTGTAATATTCAAGCTCATGTCCTCGGTGAGAATGCAGTGTAATTGAGTAACACTGTTTAAGTAATTGACGATATGTATGGCAACTGGCCATGTTTAGTTGCCGGTGCAATATAGCGATCAGTGCAAAATAGTTGTTTGCTGTTGAAAGTCAGGTGTGCAGAAAAAAAGACAGAGCTTGCTTCCACATGAGATGGATGAGTAATTAGATAAGAGCAAATGATAATGCTTGATTGATGCTTTGTGTTCGGATATAGGAGTCTCTAAACGGCGGCGCGAACGAAAGCGTATGTTGAAGAAATGAAATGTAATGCGAGATGGAAACAGTGCTGCATTAGAACGTCGAGGAGGAGCGAATTGACGTTTTCCTTGTTGTTCTCTCGATTGTGACGATGTGACGATGTGAACTCAGCCAGCCGGGCTGTGGAGCTCGTGCTGGACGCATCGGGTGCAGCCGTCTCGAGTGACGGTACTCGCGTCGTCAGCTGACGGCAGCAGAGCACCCTCTGTTGCCACCGATATGAACTAAGACAGTTCGAGTCCAGACCCGGTGGAGAACACACCTGCTCGAAATTGGTTAAATAATAAAGATAAGTCCTTTTTCCCGCCATTTACTTAGGTTTGATGCATTATCATATTGGAATTTGAATTCTGGCCGGAAAGTGCCACGCCCCCCTTGCCCAGAAAAATGGCGCGAAGTTCAATCTTCCCACCCAAAACCTGCCGTCTCGATTGGCGTCATAGCAGGCATCTAGGATGACATCATAGCCGCCATCTTGGATAACGGTACTTTGGGGTGGTACTGGCATAGCCCTAATACTCATGTGGGTTCAAACATTATGAATTACTTCGAAGAAAACGGTCTATTGACACACAGTCAACACGGATTTAGAAAACATCGTTCTTGTAGAAACACAACAAGCTCTTTACTCGCATAAAGTGCTGAGTGCTATCGACAAGGGATTTCAAATGCATTCCGTATTTCTGGATTTCCAAAAGGCTTTTGGCACTGTATCGAACAAGCGACTCGTACTGAAATTTGGCGCTTGTGGAATATCGTCTGTTATGTGACTGCATTCGGGATTTCCTGCCAGAGGTTGTAATTGACGGAAAGTCATCGCGTAAAACAGAACCGATTTCTGATCTTCCCCAAGGTAGTGTTATAGGTCCTTAGCTATTCGATATATAAACGATTTGTGAGACAATCCGAGCAGCCGTCTTACGTTGTTTGCAGATGACGCTGTCGTTTGTCGACTAATAAAGTCATCAGAAGATGGAAACAAATTGCAAAACGATTTAGAAAAGATATCTGTATGGTGCGAAAATTGGCAATGGACCGTAAATAACGGAAAGTATGAGGTCATCCACATGAGTGCTAAAAGGAGTTCGTCAGACTTCGGTTACACGATAAATCAGTCATATCTAAAGGCCGTAAATTCAAGTAAATAGCGAAGAAGTAGAATTACTAACAAGTGAAACTGTTGTGAGGGAGGCAAATCTACTAAGGTGACTGCCTACACTACGCTTGTCCGTCGTCTTTTAGAATACTGCTTCGCGGTGTGGGATTCTTACTACATGGGACTGACGGAGTACATCGGGAAAGTTCAAAGAAGGGCAGCACGTTTTGCATTATCGCGAAAGAGGGGAGAGAGTGTCACTGAAATGATAAAGGATTTAGGGTGACATCATTAAAAAAAAGGTGTTTTTCGTTGCGGAGGTATATTCTCACGAAATTCCAATCACCAGCTTTCTCCTCTGAATGCGTAAATATTTTGTTGACGTCCACCTACATGGGGAGAAACGATCACCACGATAAAATAAGTTAAGTCAGAACTCGTACGGAAAGATATAGCGTTCTTTCCGTGCGCTATGCGAAATTGGAGTAACAGAGAATTGTGAAGGTCGTTCGATGAACACACTGCTACGCAGTTAAACGTGGTTTGCAGAGTATCCATGTAGATGTAGATGTAGATGTAGATGTAGATGCAGATGACGCGAAGTATGGAAGGAGCGAGGTTAGCGGCGTCGCCCCGGGTGCGGACATCGACGTGAATCGTACTGCAGCGTCGCTTAAGTGTGTCGTTCTGTTTGAGTAACTCGGCGACGAAGCTTCAGTTCAGCCTTTTACACTCTGGTCACTGAGAACCACATTAAGAACCGACACCTCGCTTCAGGAAGATACTGCTCGTTTAAATTTAATTTAAATAGTTTACAGTCACCGCGTGCGACGCTAACCAACTGTTTACTACACACGCTACGGAACGGGCTGCGCCGAAATAATTATCTGGCCTGTACCACTGATTCTGACTTTTAGTTAGTCTTCCAGATTTTATTGTCCTTTGTGTTTTTTTTTTCTTTAGATAGGCCAATAAAGATTCATTAACACGTTATCAAAATGTTCCAGCTGGCCCACAGTCTTCTGTCCTACCAGAGATTCTAGCACTCTGCAGCGATTTCGATCAAGGAGGTATATAAACTAGATAGAGTGGCTATCTGTGAGGTAACAGCGCTCCCAGCGGCAGCAAAAAGCAACACCGGCCGCCATTTTTTGAAACGTCTACATGTCAGCATATTTACATTTGGTGTATGGTACTGCCGTTAGAAAATCAATGTTTTCCGGTTGTAATTTGGTTTAGAAGTCTTATTGACCTATCGCGAATCATGCCCAGTGTATGTGCAGCGTACAATTGCGCTAATAGAAGTGATAAAACAACTGAAATATCATATTTCAGGTGAGTATCCAAATGCGTGTTGTACTTAGCGTTTTGTGCATCATTCTCTTGTTTAAGCTGTATACAAAATGTAAATAAGCTACTGTATACACGTCTCTTTATTTTTAGATTTCCTCTGAAAAAGAAAGAGCTGTTAAGTCGGTGGGTAGCCAATACGAGATAAGTGGCAGCCAACTCGATATAGCTACATATGCTCGTTTCACTTTGAAGATAGATACATGCATAGTACAAACGAGAAAAGGCGACTTCTGGCAAACGCAGTACCGACAATATTTACGTTTCCTGACCATCTGCAGAAAACAACTATAGTATAGAGACAACCAAGGAAACGGCCTGTCAGTGAAGAATCAGCTTCCTTATCAAATGAACTAGGTAAAATAGTTTTCCTGTTATTTATTTGCTATATGGGTTATGTGTGAATTTTACTATTAATCAATGTATGTTTAAAGAAAAATAAAGCTTAATGATAATAATTCATTTTTGTAGGTGAAAGAGTGAATCAGAATGATCATATAGATCATTCTTATTGTTTGCCTAGCCCCAAAAAATTGAAATAGAATTATGAGACACTACAGAAAAGGACTGAGAAACTGAGGAAGCAAGCGAAACATGCAAAGTGTTTCAAGAAAGAAGAAACAAATTGTGACATATAAAACATTGGTTGTAGGCCTAAATAAGAGACTTCAAGACTGTGCTTCTGAAGTGATAAGATGCGACAAAAATAGTGATATTCAAAAGCACTTTTTGCAATGCAAAACAAATGTTCAGTTCCTGAATAGCCTAAAGAAATAAGACAGTTTGCCCTTACACTCAATTTTTGCTCCTTCAAAGCTTATAATTATTTGAGGAAGTCTGTTAAATTACCCCATCCTCGAACACTCAGCAGGTGGGCAACTACAGTAAATGGCAGTCCTGGATCTACAGAAGAAAGCTTAAAAAAATTAGGAGATGAGGATCAACGTAGTTCAGGACCTACTTTAGCTGCACTTATGTTCGATGAGGTGGATCTTAACAAAGACTTAATATGGGATGGTAATAAGATCTGGGGTTATGTTGACTTAGGGCAAGGATGTGAGGAAAGTGATGATAGCCAAATAGCAAAAGAGGCACTAGTGTTCATGGTCACTGGGGTTAATAAGAGTTGGAAAATTCCTGTTGGCTATTGTTTTCTTAATGGTTTAACAGCAAGTGTGAAACTTAATTTACTGCAGCAGTACCTCCGTAAATTGCAGGTTTCATTGCAATAAAATGCATTAAAAATAGTTTTTATACTGCTCCAAAGGGTGTATTCAAATTGTTAACAGTGGCAGAAAGGGTTTTCAGGGACTGTCAAACCTTAATATGGAAGAACTTCCTTCTGTAGATGTGTGTGGAATTGTTCAGAATGTTGGGTGACAGGCCGAATTTATTTACTCGATTTTGACCATCTAATGGCGCCAGCTGAATTTGTAAGAGAGTCACATTACTCTTTTCTAGTCAGTATGCTGTTAAAATAGTATTTTAATTGTAGGTTACAACATTTGTGCAAAAACCAGGCCAATGGAAGAAAGAGGAAAACACATTTAGCAAATATATACAAACTTATACCGTTTAAGGAACAATGAAAGGTCCTGCGCTGTCAGTTGATCGTTTTTGGACCTACTGAACTATTTAAAATTGTTTTTGACCTAATCTATAGGGTATTGCAGGGAAGTGAACTGCAACATTTCGTAATAAACTTTTCAATTAATCGATGTCAGAAGTGTGTTTCATTTCTTTTAGCCTTCGTCACTATATGTTTTACAGTAGAGAAATCAGATTGTCAATGCAGACTGGCTTTTTTTTTACGGCGTGCGTAGTAAACAATAACAACATTCAGTATTGGCAGACGACGTGTAGGCTGCACCTTGACCTTACAAGACATGGCGGCTCGGTTTTCAAGTTGCTTCAAAGATGGGGGCGCCATAGCCAGTCTATGTTGTTTATATAGGTCGTTGATTTCGATATTGTTAACTTTTACAAATACTCCGTATAAAATGCAGTTAATTTCAGATTTTACTTTTCACTTGACAGATCCATGTAACGTCAAATATCACAAATCTTCAGCTCTAATCAGTAAAGAGTCTATCTTTCTCACTCTTTAAATAAATTCGAAACTATATCCTTTGATCATAGAAATTACGCCGACTTTCCGCAGTTAATACTTTTGTAAAATGATTGGTATACTTTTTAAAATAACTTTATCCATTTTCAGTACCTCGCTCTACATGGCACGCAATATTAGCAATCGTAACAAGAGTAACAACAGCAATCATAAGACCGGAATCGGAACAGAAATAGGAATAGTAATCAGAATACTGAGCTACCAATGATGATTACGTTCATATACAACCGAAAACAAACTACGGTATTACAGATTTGTTCTGTTATAACTTTACGTTCCTAGTAATTTTACTTCCTTTGAATTAAAAGTTTTACTCAAATATTCCAAGTAATTAGTAGTAAGAAAGGAAGAATTAGTGAAATATTTCGCTGACATTGACGGCAGTGCGACAGTGGTTAAACTGTGCAGTGCGAAATTTTGTTAACTGACTGTCAGGGGGCTAACAGCCAGCGACTTGCCTGTCTATCCTCTAAAGAAATCCTTTAGTCGGTACGAGCCCACATTCACGAACCAAATGTCTTCCGCTAGAATTCTTGTGTAACCTTCGCGCCTCTGCACTGAACCTTCCTACGGCACTGGAGAGAGAATCTACAGTTTGTTTTAAAGCGAGTTCCAACACTGGTTAAACATTGTGAGAAATTCGTTCTAAGCGGCTGTACGAATATTTATTACGACCACGTCCGGCTACTGAACACCATTACTTAATCTGCGCAAATAAATAGACCAGTGAAGTTATGTACGTCGACGATAATGCATCTAACAAAGACCTTTCGCTTCCATCTCTGTAATTTAGAATTTCTCTTTCTTTGCGCAGATGTCGTCATTCTCAGCGATGAAAGAATTTACTCACAACAAAGTCAGTACCCGTGCAGCTGGGTAGTACGAACTTCGTTAAAACCTCACTTAGGTGAAGACCCGTGATTGCGCAAGGGTGCTGAATTTTATGCAGTATAAGAGACGCTCTGCCTGTTGGGAACAGACGGCCCTTCCTGCTGAAGGAGCCACGAAAGGGATTCTCGCGCTCACGGGCACAAGTGGTTGTGCTTCTTGCCTTGAAACCACCGAAGAGAGAGGCGAGAAAACGAAAATCTCTGTGCCAGAGTGAGCAACATTTTGAATCACGCAGATTTTAAAGAGCCGCAAAGAAAGCACACAGCTGTCCTTATCAGTTAATGGTGCTCAAGTCGAGTTGGCGCCCATTATCTTTATCGGATCACGCGACAAGTATCTCAAGTGCGACCGACGTGCAATCTCCTCTTTCTGGAACATTCCCTTCTGACAAATAAACAGTTGGTATTTGCGATACACGCACTTGGGAAATGCGCTTGCTCACGTATGAGATTTTCTCGATATACTCTTCGAAATAGTGCTACAACCCCCTTCTTTACTATTATGGGGTTCCATATTTAGCGCTTCATGTCTCAATCTTTCCTGCACAGAATTCGGTCAAAATTTGTCAAGGTTCAAAAAATGGGTCTGAGCACTGTGGGACTTAACATCTATGGTCATCAGCCCCCTATAACTTAGTGTGGTGTCACCGCCAGACACCACACTTGCTAGGTGGTAGCTTTTAAATCGGCCGCGGTCCGCTAGTATACGACGGACCCGCGTGTCGCCACTGTCAGTGATGGCAGACCAAGCGCCGCCACACGGCAGGTCTAGTGAGACGTACTAGCACTCGCCCCAGTTGTACAGCCGACGTTGCTAGCCATGGTTCACTGAGAATTACGCTCTCATTTGCCGAGACGATAGTTAGCATAGCCTTCAGCTACAGTTGCTACGACCTAGCAAGGCGCCGTATTCAAGTGATATTGAGATTCTATTAAGTATCATCAAGAGCAATGTTCTACAAATGTGGATTAAAGTTAAGTATTCCAGAAGCTACGTACTTTTCTTAATAGGATTCATTACGTATCCTGTTTCAGACCTCACGCCAGCCGGCGTGAGTTTATGCGCGTGCTTTCCGGCTTCCTCTCATTGTGTCTAGGCTGTCTCGTCTAGACACAACACTTAGAACTACTTAAACCTAGCTAACCTAAAGACATCACACAACACCTAGTCATCACGAGGCAGATAAAATCCCTGACCCCGACGGTAATCGAACCCGGGAACCCGGGCGTGGGAAGCGAGAACGCTACCGCACGACCACGAGCTGCGGACATTTGTCAAGAAAAGCTTGCTCGAATTGAGTGTACGTTTGACGTATTTCAGCTACAGTATATCCGATGTCCATGTCAAGGTACCGCCTTGAAAGAAACCTACCACATGGTGTATCTTGTGGCTCTCAGTGGCACATTTCGAAAAGCTTTTATAAGTAGCATCGGGTGCTATTTCTCTTATTCCGCGCGAAAACACTTGGAACTGACGGTGTTTTAACAAGCTTTCACGCAGCAGTGCGGATGAAAGTGATAATCCTACAGCGGGGGTTGGTCAGAGGCGTAGCTGCCCAGTAACGCATTCGCCTGTCAGTTGAAGCTGGCAGCCGACTGCCCGCACCGTAGCCTGTGTGCACGGCGTGCGCGGGCAGAGCAGAAGCCGCGCTCCGACGCCCGGCAGGCAGAGAGCCCCGGCCTCTGTCCCCGTATTCGGCTGCATTCGCGTCCAGCCTGACCCCGCACTCACCCCCTCCACACCTGCCGCGCTGCGGCTTCGACGCCCCCGCCTGCCTGCAGAACAGTTTCGGTCTCTTTGCCCGAATTGGCTTCTCCGTTTCTCGTAAACAAGTCCGACCTCCGCGTGCTACTTTGTGTGCCAGGGTGGGGTCCGCTACGGAGTGCGTTCTGCCTCTGCACGCTCGTGTATTTCTCTCACGCCGGCGTTTACTCGGCTCCGCCCTCACTTGATGAGACCCAGTTCCTCAGGCAGGTGTTCCACTCGGTCTGCAACTTCACTGCGGGTCGCCTGCGAGTCCAGTACCTGCCTCTGAACAGAAGACACTGGCGAGGCATCTTGCAGGGGTGCGACCTCGTCTGACCCCCCTCTTACTTTCCGTTGTTCCGACGACAGCTGCGAAATGTTCGGTGTCTGGACGAAAAATTTGGACAAAACGACGCAACATTCAACCAGACACATTATTCTTTATTTGACGATTCATTCGATTAAGCTTGTTATTCATTCGTATGAGCATTGACCTCATCCACTGTGCTAGTACGCTCACGATGCCGTATCGTTTGTTATTGCTGACGCGAAATTTCTGTGGAGCTCGTATGGCTTCCCGGTATTGAAGGAATATCCAGTCCTCTGGCTATTTCGCTTTCCAAATGATTGTGGAAAATTGAGACGCCGTCTTGTCGCTGGATCACTACCGAGACGGCTTTCCGTTGTTGGATGTTCTGCCGTAGTTTCTTCTCGGCATTCGGATCGAAATTTACGTGTGAGACGTTATCGCCCCGAGGCACCTGTCTTACATTCGCAATTTATTATCTTGTTCTCTCCCATCACGGGATTTTCTATTCCTCATTTTTGTCTAATACGCTGTTCATGTCTCTGTTGGCCACCGCCACTTAGTTTACAATTTTTATTTTATTGATTGGACAAGAAAGTTAAATAAATTCCTTTTAGTACATTCACTCACTGCTATTATTATTAATTTGCTTTTACTAAAAGAAACATTCTACCTGCCACGGAGCTATCTAATCGACAATAATGAAGCTGGTATAATCGGAAATTGTAGCTATGAACGTTCGGCTCCTACTGGAAAACTAATTGTGTGCGAGAGAGATATTAACGATTTTTAAAACTGCTTCAAAGTGACCTGGCAGATTAGTCGTTTGATTCGAAGAAGCAGATAAATGATTTATCTCGCTTATCTTAATCGGTGTAATAATTTTCAGACTCTCTCCATTATTCTTATTTTAGATTTTCAAACCTGTGTGTGTTTCCGTGGTCTTCGTCGGTTCTTTTATTCATTATTGTAATGGACTAATATGGTGTCCCGTTAATTTGTTTCTTCAACACATGGATAGGAAAATGTCGTATTCTTCAGTCACGATATTTAACGGTAATATTTTTGATTACTATTCTTGAAAGCAAGTAGTACACTGCATTGGGTAATTTGGAGCTGTAATGTTATTCTTTGATTTATTGATACCTTTTGCGAAAAGAACCGTTGGGATTGTCAATGTTACGAGTATATAAATGGTACCACACAACGACAGATTCCTGCAAATGTATTTACTACGGACGATGTAATTACAGAAAGCAAACAGAACATTACGTATACTTTTGAATGCATACAGTGTGATTCAGCCAGCCACCCAATCTGGAGACCTCGTCTTCCATAATCTTAGCATTCAGCACGCACTCAGCCGCCCGTATATTCTCTCGTTGCTTTTCCATTTCTTTGTCGTCGTCTGCGGACTCGTAGCCGAAGCAACAGGTCCCAATCACGAAGTAAGTGATCCACAATTCTGTCTTAATCTCTAAACACTGTATTTTAAAGTACGGTTTACAACATACGTTCACGAGAGCCACACTATTATGTCTCTCTCATTAAGCCCAGATAAGAGGACAATGATTAAAGATGAGATGGACTTTTTTATTATGAAAATAACGAAGGTGTCAGTTTCAACTGATTCCACACTTTTCCACTTCACATCGTGGAGGGCAAATACACGAATATCATATGAAGATAAAATATAACAATCTGTTTACTATAAATAATAATGATCAGTAAAGTTGTTGCAGGAAAAAAATAAATTATCTAAACTCTATTGACAAGAGGAATGAAATAAATATGAAGTGCAGGGAAGCTAAGACGAAATCGCCGCAGGAAAAATGTGAAGACATCGAAAAAGATATGATTGTCGGAAGGACAGACTCAGCATACAGCAAAGTCAAAACAACCTTTGGTGACATTAAAAGCAACGGTGGTAACATTAAGAGTGCAACGGGAATTCCACTGTTAAACGCAGAGGAGAGAGCAGATAGGTGGAAAGAATACATTGAAAGCCTCTATGAGGGTGAAGATTTGTCTGATGTGTTAGAAGAAGAAACAGGAGTCGATTTAGAAGAGATAGGGGATCCAGTATTAGAATCGGAATTTAAAAGAGCTGTGGAGGACTTACGGTCAAATAAGGCAGAAGGGATAGATAACATTCCATGAGAATTTCTAAAATCATTGGGGGAAGTGGCAACAAAACGACTATTCACGTTGGTGTGTAGAATATATGAGTTTGGCGACATACCATCTGACTTTCGGATAAGCATCATCCACACAATTTCGAAGACGGCAAGAGCTGACAAGTGCGAGAATTATCGTACAATCAGCTTAACAGCTCATGCATCGAAGCTGCTTACAAGAATAATACACAGAAGAATGGAAAAGAAAATTGAGAATGCGCTAGGTGACGATCAGTTTGGCTTTAGGAAAAGTAAAGGGACGAGAGAGGCAATTCTGACGTTACGGCTAATAATGGAAGCAAGGCTAAAGAAAAATCAAGACACTTTCATAGGATTTGTCGACCTGGAAAAAGCGTTCGACAATATAAAATGGTGCAAGCTGTTCGAGATTCTGAAAACAGTAGGGGTAAGCTATAGGGAGAGGCGGGTCATATGCAATATGTACAACAACCAAGAGGGAATAATAAGAGTGGACGATCAAGAACGAAGTACTCCAATTAAGAAGGGTGTAAGACAAGGCTGTAGCCTTTCGCCCCTACTCTTCAATCTGTACATCGAGGAAGCAATGATGGAAATAAAAGAAAGGTTCAGGAGTGGAATTAAAATACATGGTGAAAGGATATCAATGATACGATTCGCTGATGACATTGCTATCCTGAGTGAAAGAGAAGAAGAATTAAATGATCTGTTGAACGGAATGAACAGTGTAATGAGTACACAGTATGGTTTGAGAGTAAATCGGAGAAAGACGCAGGTAATGAGAACTAGAAGAAATGAAAACAGCGAGAAACTTAACATCAGGATTGATGGTCACGAAGTCAATGAAGTTAAGAAATTCTGCTACCTAGGCAGTAAAATAACCAATGACGGGCGGAGCAAGGAGGCATCAAAAGCAGACTCGCTATGGCAAAAAAGGCATTTCTGGCCAAGAGAAGTCTACTAATATCAAATACCGGCCTCAATTTGAGGAAGACATTTCTGAGGATGTACGTCTGGAGTAGAGCATTGTATGGTAGTGAAACATGGACTGTTGGAAAACAGGAACAGAAGAGAATCGAAGCATTTGAGATGTGGTGCTATAGAAGAATGTTGAAAATTAGGTGACTGATAAGGTAAGGAATGAGGAGGTTCTATGCAGAATCGGAGAGGAAAGGAATATGTGGAAAACACTGATAAGGAGAAGGGACAGGATGATAGGACATCTGCTAAGACATGAGGGAATGACTTCCATGGTACTAGAGGGAGCTGTAGAGGGCAAAAACTGTAGAGGAAGACAGAGATTGGAGTATGTCAAGCAAATAATTGAGGACGTAGGTTGCAAGTGCTACTCTGAGGTGAAGAGGTTAGCACAGGAAAGGAATTCGTGGCGGGCCGCATCAAACCAGTCAGTAGACTGATGACCAAAAAGAAAATTGACAAGATCCTTGTTACACCACACTCGGGCTTTACTGATCCAAACACTGGAGGGCAAGACGGTCGCCGCGGCTTCAGAGTCTGGAGGAAACCGAGAGCTGGAGTGAATGTAGTGATGGCTACAGAGTCCTGCCACGAGGAGGCCATTTATCAGTCCCTTTTGTGAAGGGATGAGAGTACAGCCGCGAACGGTGAGCACAGGAAGGTTAGACGGAGGGCAGAGGAAGGGAGCGGTTTCAAGCAGGTCACCACACTGCACGTGACTGACACAGCAGAAAAAGGGGGAGGGAACTGACATTTACGCCAGGAAATCAATGTGTGTACGATTGTGTGGCTCGGAAAAATATATCGCAGAAAACTGCTGATATGTGTGAGTCGTATGGTGTATAAGACGTAATACCCGGAATGCGACGCTCGCCATGTTGGAGAGAGTGACAAGCACTATCATTTACTTTCGGTTACAGTCCCCACAAAATGGCAACTGCCAGATTAGCTGAAGAAAGATTTGCAGTAAAGATACACTGTATTGCTGGAAGATCATGCCCCATTAATAATGCAAGAAACGATCAAGAAATGGCCAGGTATATTCTCCACACTTACATAACCTCCAAAAAATTACCAATGGTTACTTTCAGTTACATTTCTTCACAGCATGACACGAAAGCTGGTGATGTACACTCGTGGACAAAACTAGCGAGACCCGTCCCCTTTTCCTTATGCTGATCTGCACAGCTTCAAAGTCTGCTACGCAGCATAACACGCAAGTCGACAAAGTGCTACCATCATACTATGCACAGGCATGAAACTGACGAACTATTCGAACATTGTCAGACTGTTTTCATCATGTGTAAGACTATATTTATGCTGATTATTGTGTTAAACACAACACTTTCTGGTAGTAAGTAAAGTATGACAGCGACGAGACATCGCCCATGTCTCCTCTGCGCGATAGCAATGCAGATACCGCGGACCAAGTGCTGCCAAAAACAGAGTTAATAAACAAAGCCTTTGTAAATTCCTTCACCAAAGACGGCCAAGTAAATATTTGCGAATTAGAATCAAGAACTGCTGTCAACGTGAAGACCGTAGTAGATATCATCGGAGTAGCGAAGAGACTTAAATCACTTAATAAAAGCAAGTCTTCTGGTCCAGACTGTGTACCAAGTAGGTTGCTGCTCTCCGAGTATGCTGATGCAATAGCTCCAATGATGTACAATCACTCGTTCAACGAAAGATCTGTACCCAAAGACTGGAAAGTTGCTCATGTCAGACCAATACTGAAGTAATCCACTGATTTACAGACCCCTATCATTTTAACGTGGATATGCAACAGAATTTCGGAACATATTGTTTCAACATTATCCATTACTTCGAAGAGAACGGTCAGGTGACACAGTCAACACGGATTTAGAAAACATCATTATTGTCAAACACAACTAGTTCTTTACTCGTACAAAGTGTTGAGTGGTGTAGACAAGTGATTGCAAATGGATTCCGTATTTCTGGATTTCCGGAAAGGTTTTGACACTGTACCACACAAGCGGACGATAGTGAAATTGCGTGCTTATGGAATGTCATCTGTTATGTGACTGGATTCGTGATTTTCTGTCAAATGGGTCACAGTTCGTAGTAATCGACGGAAAGTCATCGAGTATAAAAGAAGTGATTTCTGGCATTCCCCAAGGTAGTGTTATAGGTCTTTTGCTATTCCTTGTCTATATAAACGATTTGGGAGACAAACTTGCAACCGTCTTAGGTTTTTTGCAGATGTCGCTGTCTTTTATCGAGTAGTGAAGTCATCAGAAGATCAAAAGAAATTGTAAAACGATTTAGAAAAGATATCTGCGTGATGTGGAATTTGGCAGTTGACCATAAATAACGAAAAGTGTGAGGTCATCCACATGAGTGCTAAAAGGAATTCGTTAAACTTCGATTACACTAAAAATCAGTATAATCAAAAGGCCGTAAATTCAACTAAATATCTAGGTATTAGAATTACGAACAACTTAAATTGGACACAACACATAGAAAATGATGTGGGGAAGGCTAACCAAAGACTGCGTTTTACTGGCAGGACACTTGGAAAATGTGGCAGACCTACTAAGGAGACTGCCTACACTACGCTTGTCCGTCCTCTTTTAGAATACTGCTGCGCGGTGTGGGATCCTTACCAGAGACGATTGACGGCGTACATCGTTCAAAGAAGGGCGGCACGATTTTTATTTTTACGAAATAGGGGAGAGAGTGTCACTGAAATGATACTGGATTTGGAATGGACATCATTAAAACAAAAGCGTTTTCCGTTGCGGAGAAATTTTCTCACGAAATTGATACTCCATGTAACGTCAAATATCACAAATCTTCAATTACAATCAGTAAAGAATCTACCTTTCTCTCTCTTTAAATAAATTCAGGACTTAGAAACTAGATCCTCGAATGATAGAAATTACGCCGACATGGCGCAGGTAATACCTTTGTAAAATTATCGGTATGCTCTTTAAAATTATTTGGTGTATTTTCAGTACCTCACTCTACGCGGCACGCAATATCAGCAATCGCAACGACAGTAATGACAGCAGTCACAAGACATGAATCGGAACAGGAATAGGAATCAGAATAGTGAGCTAAAAACGATAATTACGTTCATATGAAGGGAAAAATAAACGACAGTATTACGGTTTTGTTCTCTAATAACTTCATCTTCCGAGATATTTTACTTAGATTTCATTAAAATTTTTACTCAAATGTTTGAAATAACGCTAATTAAAAGTATTCCGAAACAAAGGACTCCTGAAATATATTCCTGACAATGACGGGAGTGAGAGAGTGAATAAATTACGCAGTGGGGCATCTTTTAACTGACTGTAACGCGGCTTCGCTTAATTGGTACGAGTCCACATTCACGAACCAAATATACTCCTCCAGAATTTTTATGTATCCTTCCGCACTGTACCTTCCTCCTGGACTGGAAAGAAAATTTACATTTTGTTCTAAAGCGAGTGCCAACAGTGGTTAAACATTGGAGATATTTGTTCTACGCGGCTGCACGAATATTTATTGCGACCGTCCGGCTATTGCACACCATTATGTCATCTGTGCAAACGAATAGAACATTAAAGTTATGTAGATCTACGACAATGCATATAAGAAAAACATTAGCCATCCATTTATGTAATTTAGGATTTCTTTTTGCTCACGCAGGTATCGTCATTCTCAGCGATGAAAAAATTTACTCACAACAAAGTCAGTACCCGTGCAGCTGGGTAGTACGAACTCCGTTAAAACCCCACTGAGGTGAAGACCCGTGATTGTGCAAGGGTGCTGAATTTTATGCAGTATAAGAGACGCTCTGCCTGTTGGAAACAGACGGCCCTTCCTGCTGAAGGAGCCACGAAAGGGATTCTCGCGCCCACGGGCACAAGTGGTTGTGCTTCTTGCGTTGAAACCACCGAAGAGAGAGGCGAGGAAACGAAAATCTTTGTGTCAGAGTGCACAACATTCGAAATGACGCTACGCTTAAAGTACGGCAAACAAAGCAAACAGCTGACCTTATCAGTTATTAGTCCTCAAGTCGAGTTGGCGCCCATTATCTTTATCGAATCACCCAACAAGAATGTCAAGTGCGACCGACGTTGTATTTCTGGAACATTCCCTTGTGACAAATAAACAGGTGGTATTTGTGATACATGTACTAGGAAAATGCATTTGGTCAAGTATCAGATTTTCTCTGTATACTTTCCGAAATACTTCCTCAACCCCCTTCTTTACTATTATGGGGTTCCATATTGAAGGCGTCATGTCTCAGTCTTTCCTGCACAGAAATCCACCAAAATTAGAACAAAATTGGTCAAGGAAAACTTGTTTGAAATTAGTGTACGTTTGACGTATTTCAGATCGAGCCATTGGCTTGAAAGAAACCTACCACAAGGTGTATCTTTTTACTATCAGTCCAGTTGCACTCACGATGCCGTATCGTTTATTACTGCTGACTCGAAATTTCTGTTGGAGCTCGTATGGCTTCCCAGTATTGAAGCAATATACAGTCCTCTGGCTATTTCGCTTTCCAAATGATTGTGGAAAATTAAGACGCCGTCTTATCGCTCGATCACTACGTCATCTTCTGTAAACCGAGACGGCTTTCCACTGTTGCATGTTCTACCGTAGTTTCTTGCTTCGTATTCGGATCGAAATTTACGTGTGGGACGTTATCGCCCAGGAGCACCTGTCTTACACTTATAGTTATTATCTTGTTCTCTCCCATCACGGGATTTTCTATGCCTCATTTTTGTCTAAAACGCTGTTCATTACTCACTTTGCTTCCGCCATTAAGTTTATGATTTTTATTTTATTGATTGGACAAGAAAGTTATATAAATTCCCTTTAGTACATTCATCTACTGTTATTCTTACTAATCTGCTTTTACTAAAAGAAATATTCTACCTGCCACGAAGCTATCTAATCGACAATAATAAAGCTGGTATAATCGAACGTTGTAGCAATGAACGTTCGACTGCTACTGGAAAACTAACGATGTTTAAAACTGCTTCATAATGACCTGGCAGATTAGTCGTTTGATTCGAAGAAGCAAATAAGTGATTTATCTCGCTTATCTTACTCGGTGTAATAATTTTCAGACTCTCTACTTTTTCGTTTTTATTCTTATTTTAGATTTTCACTTTTCGTGGTCTTCAACGGTTCTTTAATTCATTATTGGGGTAATATGGTGTCCCGTTAATTTGTGTCTTCAATACATGGAAAGGAAAATATCGTATTCTTCAGTCACGATGTTTAACGGTAATATTTTTGATTACTAGTCTTCAAAGCAAGTAGTACAGTGCGTGGGATAATGTAGAGTTGGAAGTTATTCTTTGTTTTATTGATACCTTTTGCGAAAATAACCCTTGGGATTGTCAATGTTACGAGTATATAAATGGTACCACACCACGACAGATTCCTGCAAACGTATTTATTACGGACGATGCAATTAGTGAAAGCAAACAGAACATTACGTATACTTTTGAATACATACAGTCTAATTTCCCGAGCCACCCAATCTGGAGACCTCGTCTTCCATAATCTTAGCATTCAGCACGCACTCAGCCGCCCGTATATTCTCTCGTTGCTTTTCCATTTCTTTGTCGTCGTCTGCGGACTCGTAGCCGAAGCAACAGGTCCCAATCACGAAATAAGTCATCCACATTTCTGTTTTAATCTCTAAACACTGTACAGGGCTATTACAAATGATTGAAGCGATTTCATAAATTTACTGTAGCTCCATTCATTGACATATGGTCACGACACACTACAGATACGTAGAAAAACTCATAAAGTTTTGTTCGGCTGAAGCCGCACTTCAGGTTTCTGCCGTTAGAGCGCTCGAGTGCGCAGTGAGACAAAATGGCGACAGGAGCCGAGAAAGCGTATGTCGTGCTTGAAATGCACTCACATCAGTCAGTCATAACAGTGCAACGACACTTCTGGACGAGGTTCAACAATGATCCACCAACTGATAACTCCATTCGGCGATGGTATGCGCAGTTTAAAGCTCCTGGATGCCTCTGTAAGGGTAAATCAACGGATCGGCCTGCAGTGAGTGAAGAAACGGTTGAACGCGTGCGGGCAAGTTTCACGCGTAGCCCGCGGAAAATTGGCTCATGCCAGAACTGGAGACCGACAGCGCCGACTTCATCTTTCAACTGGATGGTGCTCCACCGCACTTCCATCATGATGTTCGGCATTTCTTAAACAGGAGATTGGAAAACCGATGGATCGGTCGTGGTGGAGATCATGATCAGCAATTCATGTCATGGCCTCCACGCTCTCCCGACTTAACCCCATGCGATTTCTTTCTGTGGGGTTATGTGAAAGATTCAGTGTTTAAACCTCCTCTACCAAGAAACGTGTCAGAACTGCGAGCTCGCATCAACGATGCTTTCGAACTCATTGATGGGGACATGCTGCGCCGAGTGTGGGAGGAACTTGATTATCGGCTCGATGTCTGCCGAATCACTAAACGGGCACATATCGAACATTTGTGAATACCTA
This sequence comes from Schistocerca cancellata, assembly GCF_023864275.1. Lineage (NCBI taxonomy): Eukaryota > Metazoa > Arthropoda > Insecta > Orthoptera > Acrididae > Schistocerca > Schistocerca cancellata. The sequence goes on along the minus strand of NC_064636.1, from coordinate 144,726,075 downwards.
AAAAAACTTTGAGTTTTTGTATGTGTGTGCAAATCATTGTGAAAATATCTCAAATAATAAAGTTACTGTAGAGCTGTGAAATCGCTTCAATCATTTGTAATAACCCTGTATTTTAAAGTACGGCTTACAACATACGTTCACGAAAGCCACACTATTATCTCTCTCTCAATAGGCCCACGTAACACCAGACTGATTAAAGGTGAGATAAACTTCTTTATTATTAAAATAACGAAGGGGTCAGTTTCAACTGATTCCACAAGAGTCCCACATTTCCACTTCTAGTCGTAGATGACGAATACACGAATATCATATGAAGGTAAAATATAACAATCTGTTTACCATAAACAATAATGATTAGTAAAATTGTTGCTGGAGCAAAATAAATTATCTAAACTATATTGACAAGATCTTCTTACACAACACTCGGGCTTTACTGATCCAAACACTGGAGGACAAGACGGTGGCCGCGGCTTCAGAGTCTGGAGGAAACCGAGAGCTGAAGTGAATGTAGTGATGGCTACAGAGTCCTGCCACGAAGAGTCCATTTTTCAGTCCCTTTTGTGAAGGGATGAGAGTGCAGCAGCGAACGGTGAGCACAGGAAGGTGAGAGGGAGGGCAGAGGAAGGGAGTGTTTACAAGGAGGTCACCACACTGCACGTGACTGACACGGCAGAAAAAGGGGGAGGGAACTGACAGTTACGCCATGAAATCAATGTGTGTACGATTCCGTGGCTCGGAAAAATATATCACAGAAAACTGCTGATGTGTGAGAGTCGTATGGTGTATAAGACGTAATACCCGGCATGCGACGCTCGCCATGTTGGAGAGAGTGACAAGCACTATCATTTACTTTAGGTTACAGTCCCCACAAAATGGCAACTGCCAGATTAGCTGAAGAAAGTTTTGCAGCAAAGGTGCACAGTATTGCTGGAAGATCATGCCCCATTAATAATGCAAGAAACGATCAAGAAATGGCCAGGTATATTCTCATCACCTACATAACCTCCCAAAAATCACCAGTGGCTACTTTCAGTTACAGTTCTTCACAGCATGACACGAAAGCTGGTAATGTACAGTCGTGGACAAAACTAGCGATACTCGTCCCCTTTTCCTTATGCTGATCTGCAGAGGTTCAAAGTCTGCTACACAGCATAATACGCAAGGCGACAAAGTGCTACCAACAAACTATGCACAGGCGTGAAATTGACAAACTATTCGAACTTTGTCAGACTGTTTTCATCATGTGTAAGACTATATTTATGCTGATTATTGTGTTAAACACAACACGTAAATATAAAATATAAATGAAAGAAGAAATTTTAATTAGTATGAACTGTACTAAGAAAAATGAATTTCAGCTTATCGAGACAACATAGCTGTTTCAGTAAGACAAAGTACCCCAGATCGTTACGATTTAGCAAAATATTACACGCATTCGACCGCGAAACGGCCTGTGCCAACGTTCAGACCAGCCATACTGGATTACCGTTGCTGACATAAACAGAAAGTGTGCAAATTTAGCAATGCGTGAAGATTCATAACGTAATTCAGTTAAAAATCATTCAGTGCCACGAGTAAGTCAATTCAGTTATTGACAAAAGCGGAAAAAGTAGGCAGTAACGAGTATGAAATTCTACAAGATCTTCATATTTACATCCACAGGACGCCGGTACAGAATAAAGGTGGCAATGAAACGAATTGGGGTCGCGAGAATTTCTTAAAATTGCTTTGCTGATAGTCTATCTGTCTCCATCGAGATTAGAACCGAAAACAAACCAGACCTCCCTTGCAGTAGCAAACACCTTTCACTATGCTAGCAGACAACCCAGGCAAACAGCCCTCTATTATTAGCCCAGATATGAATAAGCCGGCAATTTCGCAATGAAAATGGCAAAATGATCTGCACTTTCTCTTGCATAGAGCTTTCTGGACTCAAAAACAATAATTTTCTACCTTTATGTCACCGCTTATGTGACAATCATTCGAGATGTTTATCGAAATAACAAGATACTGTAATTAGCGAATAAATTTAGTAGGAAAATTCTGCACCACCCCAGGAAATAAACGGCTACATATCTGCCAAACGTACTCTATAATATTCGAATTCTCCATTAGACTCTCCACAGCCATAAAACGTTCATTAGACGAAGCGTTTCTTAAGCTAGCTAGCACTTCTAAAACGCGGTGGCATTAATACTGGGATCTGAATTACCACGTGTGTAGGCAAATGGATTTTATTTGCATTCCTGTAAACGTGATTTGGATGGAAAGCGTCGCTACGAGTAATATGCTGATGTATGGACTACAAAGAGAGCTCAACTAAAAAGTGAAACCATCGACAAAATGGGCTGGGAAGTACTGCTTCATCCCTATTACAGTCCTGATTTAGCTCCTTGTGGTTTCTATTTGTTTCGTGCACAGAAGGAGACATTACGTGGGAAGAGGTTCCAGGACAACGAGGACGTGAAACGTTTGTGCGAAGTTGGTTCAAACATCAAGATAAAGAGTTGTTTGTAGCCGGAATAAAAAGGCTTCTAGCCCATTGGAACAAGTGCATAAATGTTCAACGGGATTATGTTGAAAAGTAGGAAAAATATTGTTTTGTAAAAATGAACGCTTTTTCCTCCAGAGCAATTTAGTTATTGAATGACCCATCTACACTCGATAGAAAAAGTCGTCTGCAGAATCTCGAATATAGGAGGGACGGATAACTAAGAGAACTAAAGTACAAACCACTTAGCACCTCATGAGTGACAAGAATAATGTACCTTACAGCGGAAAAGAAAATTAACGATCTGTTCGACGAGAATCAGTTGGCTTTAGGAAAGGTAATGGCGCCGGAGAGGCAGTTCTGACGTTGCGCTCGATAACGGAAGTCAGACTTACAAACAACCGGACATAGAAAAAGGATTGTACAGTCTAAAATGGTGCAAACTGTTCGAAATTCTCAGGAAAACAGGTCTAATCTTTAGGGTAAAAACGGGTGATATAGTATAAAGTAAGGGATTAAAAGTGAAAAGATAAAAATGAAAGGCCAAGAACGAAGCGGTCGGAACACGAAGTATACAAGACAGAGATGCAGATTTTCGCTGCTAATATTCAATCAATACAGCGGAGAAATAATGAAGGAAATTAAATAAAAGTCCAGGAGTCGGATTTAAACTCTAGGTGAAACGATATCAGTGATACGGTTCGCTGCTGACATTGCTATCAGGAGTGAAGATGAGATAGAATCGCGGGGTCTGTTGAAAGAAATAAGCAGTCTCATAAATATAGAATGTGGACTGAGAGTAAAGCAAAGACAAACGAAACCAGTGCGGTGTATGGAAATGAGATTAGCGGGAAAGTTGGGATCGAAATTGGGGACCTCTAAGTGGACGGAAAAAAGTAATTCTGCTGACTTGGATGCGAAACTAACACACGAAGGAGGAGAAGAACGGGAATATGAAAACGGTCTAGTACGGGAAAAAATGGGCAATTCGTGATCGAAAGTAGTCTTGCAGTGCCGAACAACAGCCTTAACTTGAGAAAGGATTTTACAAGGATGCACGTCAGCATTGCGTGGGAGTGTGTTACGGACTGTGGGACAGACGGAACAGGGGGGAGGCGAGACCTGCCGTGGGCTGCAGTCAGCAGTCAGCAGTCAGCAGTCAGCGGTCAGGCTGGGGGAAGACCTGCCACCGCCCACGCTCTTGTCTCAGGAACGCGACAGGGGGGGGGAGTTAGAGTGCTCAGTATTTGAACACGGAGAAGTGAGTATTTTCACAAAAATATTACTCCACAGCACTCCAGTGGAGGATTTATTTATTTTCAAGACATCGAACGTAATTTAAAAAAAAAATAAAAATAAAAATACGCACTGTATGGAGTACACTCCAGACAGTGCGTATTTTTATTTTTATTTTGAATTTTTGTGAGAAAGTTGTCTCTGGAGGGGTGGTTTTCTTAACGGGTGATAAAGATAAAATGCGAAACTGAACTTAATTGTTTAAACAATATTATGACAACAGCTGCTCCAGTGAAAACCAAGCCCTTACACTGTATTAATAGCCGTAATAACGGTAATGCAGTGCAGTGCAGAACCCGCGAGACTCTCCCCTAACCCTTATGCTCAACTGCAAAGCTTTGCTGTCCGGTTCACAGCATAACGTGCAAGGGGAGACAACGTCACCAACATTGTCCATAACGCGTGTACCTCGTTGGCAAAACAGCTGTCTCCGAGCGTTTTACTGCGAGATGAGGTAGGTCCCGCCGACAGAGTTTAAAAGCTGTACTGTGTGTTTTTCCCAAAACAATTTCGGCTATTCACAACCGACACGTTGTCCCCTCCATCCCTTTTATCGTAGCTTCGGTGAACGAAGCCAGCAGTAAGAATTGCGACGTTGCAGTTTTCAGCACATTACTCAGGAGTATGGAGAGGTGTTTACACGAAACGTTGCTCACGCGACACAGACGACAGGAGGCAAATCCGCTGAATAGGTTAGGCGTCCACTTCACGCAGGAGGCGGCTACACGGGTAGCAGGGGTTGTGTCTCGTGGTATGGGCGATTTTCTTAGGTTACAGGGTATCGGGAATACGCAAGAAGGGCTTCAGTTAGAAAAGGGTGCAGGCCGAACACAGGAAGAACTTAGATACAGGATCCATCGGAATAACAGATGTAAACTGTCGTAGCTGTGTTGGGAAAGTACCAGAGCTACAAGAGCTAATAGAAAGCACTGATGCTCAAGAAAGCTGGCTAAAGCCGGAGATAACTTCAGATGAAAACATTGCGAAGAACCTAACAGCGTTTGTGATATTATTGGATTTCAGACATTTTGCATATGAGAAAAGGACAGCCATCGAGCTGTAGTTTGTAATGATACTAAGCATGACAACGCGAGAGTAAAGAAACGAATTCTGCTTATAACGTGCGCCTATACCAAGACGCGCGGCCAGCGTTTAAAAGGTAGTTTTAAACACTATGACTCGCTGGGTGCAGATATTTAAAATCATTGCCGCAGCGCTTGATAGCAAGAGGCTGCGAAACAGAAGAAAGAACAATTTATCATTTGTTAGGAAAATTCTAGAATCTTTATAGTTAGTTGTACTTCTGGTCGCCGATATGTTAACACGTACTTCATTACCTTTGATGTTTAGTCGCCGACTTGTTAAGACGTGTTGTGTAGCACCGCTACAAGTTATATTTCATTTAGTGTGAAAAACCACGTTATCACCAAGAAAAAAGAGACGCTTTTGTAAACCTTGTGACGATAAAAAATACTTACGCGCACGCCAGGGCATTCAATTTTTACAAAATATCACACATACAAAAGCAGCGATTGTTGGACTGCTCCATGTAGGAGAAAAACATAAAAATGTATACATTGTAAATTTGTTAATGTTTATAGTTTAACGCCGTTGTTCTTTGAGAATAAATTGATGCTTCACTGTACAGAAAATCTATGCTTATTCTTTTCTTTAAATTAACCACAAATAATGTTTATGTTTAAATGAACTTTGTTACGGGTTCGCTCTTTATCGCTGTGTCTCGATTGTATTTGGGAGACCATTAATGTGTTCAATTTCCGATCTGAAAACTTTTTTTACAAAATTTCACTGTTTTGCATTCATTTCCAATTTATTTCTTTTATTATCAAAATAGGTCCCTTAGGTAATTTCATTGAAGAGTCTGGTTGCGTGAAAGCAATCCGGGTTAAGAGGTCATTTGAGAAACTATTTTCGCGCAATCAATCAGTACGTCTCCTGAACACAATCCAGAACCGACGCATCGGTGATCATTCATTAATTTTTCTCTCTTTCCAAGTCGTACCAAAAAACGGCCAAGGAGAAATGCCGTGAGTACGCAGTCTAGTGTTAAAGGTTGCATTCTTTATCTTGTCGGTAAACATTGCCATAAATTATCATCATCAATGTTATATTTGATTAAATGTGAAAGGCAAAAAAAAAAAAAAAACCTTTTAACGCTAGATGTGACGCCCGAACAGGGACTTGACTAAAAGACTAATTTGTTCTTTTTATTTTCATGCTACCATCTGGAGGAAATTGGAAGCCAAAACCAGTGATAAAGAAAACGACGCATATGCAGAAAATCGCAGTAATAATCCTCAACAGCAATAAATAGCAGCGCGCAAGACAACTAATGTGAGTACGATTTTTCATTACGTTTGAAGCTTTGCGTACCGAGAATTCAGTCGGCTCGTGACATTCACTCTCTACGCTTTTTTCCTTTTCCTCAAGCAATTTAATTTCCAAATTTCTGTTTTCTTTTGCTATTAGATACGCCTCTATCACATCATTTCGCTTACAATAGTTAGAAATAGTTAGCAATAATTTCCATTGTTGTGGATTTTAGTAAATCACAATGGCCGCTATCTGTGCCAGTTTTAGTGCTCTATAAGTGTTTTTCATTTATTTTATCACTCCCGTTGCCATATTGGCATTTTCGTGTGTCAGAGTTTCAATTGTTTATAACGCGCAAACAATATCTGAGAAATCAGGACGCGAAATCCTTGGCGCACCTGACAAGTGAAAATCATAATTTAAAAAAAATTATCTTTTCTAGCTCGTGCAGTGTAACTACTTTAAATTTACGATGGCTGACGAGCAACCAATGCAACTTAGACCGCGCGCGGGTGTAAACAAACCTGAATCTCGTAGTGAGGGAACAACAGACGACGAAGCGACACGTGAGCTGTCGGCGCCACAGACCGCGTCGCAGCCACGTGAATGCTCGCTGTCAGATATACTAAAATTGTTTGGTGATATGTAAACCAGTTTTGAAGCAAACATGGCACAGCTTACAAACAAGAGTGATAACATTGAAGCTCACATGGGTAATCTTGACACTCGAATGGGATAGTTAACAAACCAAAGTGACAATATTGAAACGCAAATCAGTCAGTTAGCAAATCAAAGTGACAGCAGGTTTAACAGTTTAGAATCAAGGATACAGGAGACTCAGGTGCGAATAAACAATATAAATTCTGTTATTACCGACATCAAAGCACAAATCAAAAATTCGAATGACACCATGGAGGAAAAAATTAAATCCGTAACCACTGCTTACGCAAGCGAGCTAAACGCAAGCGTACACGCAAAAATTGATAGTGTTCTTTCGATGGTGGAATCCGCCGAGACCAATATTGGTAGCAAGTTCACATATATGCAGGCCCAAATAGATGTGTGTAAATCAACTGCGAGTGACTCTTTGAAACATTACAGTGATGTTTCAAACAGAGTAAGCCAATTGACAGAAGGTGTCAACCACGTTGGCGAGCGAGTTGAAGTCCTTGCTCAGCAAATATCCGATGTCAATATTGACAAAAAGATCGCAGATATCAACACCGGTATAAGCAATACACTTAATAGGGAATTTGAAGAATGGATGCAATCCAAAGAACAGTACATTGTCAGCAAGGTACACGCTGAACTAAAGGGTACGGTTAAATCTGCTACAGCAGAAATCTTAACCGCTCCCTGTCCTTCTGGTGACACTTTAACCAGTGGATTAGGTGAAATCAGACGAGCATTTAGCCACGATCATCCGGAATGGAAACGTCAGCTTGGCAATGATATAGATCAACTGAAACGACAAGTTACGGAATAGCAAGGTGACAATCAAAGTGAGTATTCGCTACCGCCAGAACACGATAACCGTCAATATCCCTAGTGTCAGGTACATTTCTCACCAACAGTAAATAATACGCGTGACGAAACTTCTACGTCACGTAGTAATGCCGATCAACTAACACTCGTTGAACTAATGCGAGACGAGAGTGTGCTAAAACACAGAGCTTTTCAGACTTTTATACCAGAAAAACGAAATATACATCCCATGGTATTTCTAAAATCATTCACAGGTGCTTTTCCAGAATCATGGAACGACAGGCAGCGGATACAGTTCATCTTAGGCTATGTACACGGTCAATCATCATTTGGGGTACAGAAACAATAAACAAATGTCACACCTATGCAGATTTTGAAAAACATTTTTTGAATAAATTCTTGAGTTCAGGTGTACAACAAAGACTCCGAAAGGAGGTTTACAACGCCGAACCTTTCAAAACCAAAGGAGGAGGTTTGAAACGTTACTTTGAAAAATATCTACGTAAAATTCAGTATTGGGACACGCCCATTTCAACCAAAGATGTAATCATGATCTTAAAGTCAAAACTTCCTGTGTCAATAAGAGAAAAACTAGTTAATGTGAGTGAAGAAGACCTAGAAGCCTTTCTTTCTGTTCTTGACAATTTGCATATGATCTATGAGGATGTGCGTGCGAGCGCGCGGAATAATTATAATACTGGACCGCCCGCTCCGCAGCAGCACATAACAAATTGCGTCAATGGAATGTCGTACCAACATAACACGGGACAAACAAACGCTCAGCCTTACGGCTATCATAACAGTTTCAACCGCCGTAACGGAAAACAATATAAGAAATATCCACACCAGAATAGATACAATCCAATTTATCGAAACACACAGCAACAATACGGTAATTCACCGATAAATCTCGACGGTAATTACCAGTACCAGAACAACAAGACGAATAATGGAAATCGTCACAAGGGAAAGAAATGGAACAATTATAACAGACCACAACAGTACAGTCAGCCGAGTCACTTCACTCCCTCTCACCAAATGAATTTTTCACAGACGAAAAATGCGACATTTTCTCACCAACCCAACCAACAGTTCAGGAGCCATAGTCAGGACAATTCGTCGCATGTTTTTCCTTACACCGCCGGTCATAATAGCCAAGGAAATCCGACCATTTTTTGCACACAGGCGAACCAAGCACCAAACGCGATGTCAAATAACACGCAATCAAGAGATGCACAAGTCGTATGGGATACGAACGCAAATTTTCGACCTGGTATGTCGCAAAATACTAGTCAAGTAAAGTAATCCCACAGAAAGAGTATTCAAAGAGTTCAATCGTTTCATACGAACGTATATTCTAAACCAGCAGACACAGTGGATTGACCATTAATGTGTTCAATTTCCGATCTGACAACTTTTTTGACAAAATTTCACTGTTTTTCATTGATTTCCAATTCTTTTAATTATCCAAATAGGTCCCTTAGGTAATTTCATTGAAGAGTCTGATTGCGTGAAAGCAATCCGGGTTAAGAGGTCATTTGAGAAACTATTTTCACGCAATCAATCGGTACGTCTCCTGAACACAATCGAGAACCGACGCATCGTCGATCATTCATTAATTTTTCTCTCTTTCCAAGTCGTACCAAAAAACGGCCAAGGAGAACTGCCGTGAGTACGCAATCTAGTGTTGAAGATTGCATTCTTTATCTTGTCGGCAAACATTGCCATAAATTACCATCATCAATGTTATATTTGGTTAAATGTGAAAAGCAAAACCTTTCAACGCTAGACGTTCCGAATGGAGAGGCTAAACACGGTTGGCGGTGGCGTGTCTGTTGCTGTCAGAAGTAGTTTATCTTGTCGCGAAATTGAAGTAGATACTTCCTGTGAGTAAGTATGGGCAGAGGTCACTGTTGGCAACCGGAATGAAATAATAATTGAAATCAAACTCAAATTGTATGATCTGAATTGGGAGGTCGGCAAAAAAATCGTCGGAAATTGTGCTAAACGCATTCTCTGAAAATTATTTCGAGCAGTTAATTCATGAGCCCATTCCAATAGTAAACAGTGTGAAAACACACTTGACCTCGTAGCAATAAATAATCCTGAGCTAATAACGAGTATCTATACAGATATAGGGATTAGTGAACTCAGAGTTGTCGTAGCGAGAATGCATATTGTAACCCCGAAATCCTCCAAAATTAAACAAAAGATATACCTATTGAAAAAACCAGGTAAAAATTCACTTGATGCTTCCTGAGAGACAATCTACACTCCTTCCAAATTAACAATATAAGACTACACCAGATGTGGCTTCAGTTCAAAGAAATATGATCGACAGCATTTCAGAGATGTGTACCAAATAAATTACCAAGAGAAGTCGCTGATACCCCTTGGGACATAAAACTCGTCAGAACAGTGTTGCAGAAACATCGAAGGAAGCATGCCAAATTTAAAGAAGTCAAAATCTCCAAGATTAACGACCTTTTTCAGAGGCTCCAACTTTAGCGCGGACATTAATGCGTGATTATTATAGTAGCTTCCACAACGAACGTTTCTCGAAACCTCGCAGAAAATCCAAGACTTTCTGGTCGTATGTAAAGTATGACAGCGGCGAGACACAGCCGATGTCTTCTCTGCGCCATAGCAATGCAGATACCATGGACCAAGTGCTGCCAAAGCAGAGTTAATAAACAAAGCCTTTGTAAATTCCTTCACCAAAGACGGCCAAGTAAATATTCAAGAATTAGAATCAAGAACAGCTGCCAACGTGAAGACCGTAGTAGATATCATCGGAGTAGCGAAGGGACTTAAATCACTTAATAAAAGCAAGTCTTCTGGTCCAGACTGTGCACCAAGTAGGCTGCTCTCCGAGTATGCTGATGCAATAGCTCCATACCTCAATGATGTACAATCGCTCGTTCAACGAAAGATCTGTACCCAAAGACTGGAAAGTTGCTCAGATCAGACCAATATTGAAGTAATCCACTGATTTACAGGCCCCTATCATTTTAACGTGGATATGCAGCAGAATTTCGGAACATATTGTTCCAACATTGTGCATTACCACGAAGAGAACGGTCAGGTGACACAGTCAACAGGGATGTAGAAAACATCATTATTGTCACACAGAACTAGTTCTTTACTCGTACAAAGTGTTGAGTGGTGTAGACAAGTGATTGCAAATGGATTCCGTATTTCTGGATTTCCGGAAAGGTTTTGACACTGTACCACACAAGCATCCTGTAGTCAAATTGTGTGCTTATGGAATGTCATCTGTTATGTGACTAGATTCGTGATTTCCTATCAAAATGGTCACAGTTCGTTGTAATCGACGGAAAGTCATCGAGTAAAAAAGAAGTGATTTCTGGCATTCCCCAAGGTAGTGTTATAGGTCTTTTGCTATTCCTTGTCTATATAAACGATTTGGGAGACAAACTTGCAACCGTCTTAGGTTTTTTGCAGATGTCGCTGTCTTTTATCGAGTAGTGAAGTCATCAGAAGATCAAAAGAAATTGTAAAACGATTTAGAAAAGATATCTGCGTGATGTGGAATTTGGCAGTTGACCATAAATAACGAAAAGTGTGAGGTCATCCACATGAGTGCTAAAAGGAATTCGTTAAACTTCGATTACACTAAAAATCAGTATAATCAAAAGTCCGTAAATTCAACTAAATATCTAGGTATTAGAATTACGAACAACTTAAATTGACACAACACATAGAAAATGATGTGGGGAAGGCTAACCAAAGACTGTGTTTTACTGGCAGGACACTTGGAAAATGTGGCAGACCTACTAAGGAGACTGCCTACACTACGCTTGTCCGTCCTCTTTTAGAATACTGCTGCGCGGTGTGGGATCCTTACCAGAGAGGATTGACGGCGTACATCGTTCAAAGAAGGGCGGCACGATTTTTATTTTTACGAAATAGTGGAGAGAGTGTCACTGAAATTATACTGGATTTGGGATGGACATCATTAAAACAAAAGTGTTTTCCGTTACGGAGAAATTTTCTCACGAAATTGGTACTCGTAGTAACGTCAAATATCACAAATCTTCAGTTACAATCAGTAAAGAATCTACCTTTCTCTCTCTTTAAATAAATTCAGGACTTAGAAACTAGATCCTCGAATGATAGAAATTACGCCGACATGGCGCAGGTAATACCTTTGTAAAATTATCGGTATGCTCTTTAAAATTATTTGGTGTATTTTCAGTACCTCACTCTACGCGGCACGCAATATCAGCAATCGCAACAACAGTAATGACAGCAGTCACAAGACATGAATCGGAACAGGAATAGGAATCAGAATAGTGAGCTAAAAACGATAATTATGTTAATACGAAGGCAAAAGGAAACGACAGTATTACGGTTTTGTTCTCTAACAACTTCATCTTCCGAGTTATTTTACTTCGTTTTCATTAAAATTTTTCTCAAGTATTTGAAATAACGCTAATTAAAAGTATTACGAAACAAAGGACTCCTGAAATATATTCCTGACAATGACGGGAGTGTGAGAGTGAATAAATTACGCAGTGGGGCATCTTTTAACTGACTGTAACGTGGCTTCGCTTAATTGGTACGAGTTCATATTTACGAACCAAATATACTCCTCCAGAATTTTTATGTAACCTTCTGCACTGAACCTTCCTCCCGGACTGAAAAGAAAATTTACATTTTGTTTTAAAGCGAGTGCCAACAGTGGTTAAACATTGGAGATATTTGTTCTACGCGGCTGCACCAATATTTATTACGACCGTCCAGCTATTGCACCCCATTATGTAATCTGTGCAAACGAATAGAACATTAAAGTTATGTAGATCTACGACAATGTATATAAGAAAAATCTTTGCCATCCATTTATGTAATTTAGGATTTCTTTTTGCTCACGCAGGTGTCGTCATTCTCAGCGATAAAAGAATTTACTCACAACACAATCAGTACCCGTGCAGTTGGATAGTACGAACTTCGTTAATACCTCACTTAGGTGAAGACCCTTGATTGTGCAAGGGTGCTGAATTTTATGCAGTATAAGAGACGCTCTGCCTGTTGGAAACAGACGGCCCTTCCTGCTGAAGGAGCCACGAAAGGGATTCTCGCGCTCACGGGCACAAGTGGTTGTGCTTCTTGCGTTGAAACCACCAAGGAGAGAGGCGAGAAAACGAAAATCTCTGTGCCAGAGTGCGCAACATTCGAAATGACGCTGCTCTTAAAGAACCGCAAACAAAGCACATGGCTGTCCTTATCAGTTAATCGTCCTCAATTCGAGTTTTCGCCCATTATCTTTATCGAATCACCCAACAAGAATCTCAAGTGCGACCGACGTGCAATCTCCTCTTTCTGGAACATTCCCTTGTGACAAATAAACAGCTGGTATTTGTGATACATGTACTTGGAAAATGCATTTGCTCAAGTATCAGATTTTCTCTATATACTTTACTAAATACTACCATAACCCCCATCTGTACTATTATGGGGTTCCATATTGAAGGCGTCATGTCTCAGTGTTTCCTGCACAGAATTCTGCCAAAATTCATCAACGAAAACCTAATCGAATTGAGTGTACGTCTCACGTATTACAGATATGTCCGCTGTCCATATCGAGGCCTCGCATTCAAAGAAACCTACCACATAGTGTATCTTTTTACTATCAGTCCAGTTAAAATCACAATGCCGTATCGTTTTTTGTTGGTGACGCGAAATTTCTGTTGGAGCTCGTATGGCTTCTCAGTATTGAAGGAATATCCAGTCCGCTGGCGATTTCGCTTTCGAAATGATTGTGGAAAATTGAGGCGCCATATTGTCGCTGGATCACTACGTCATCTGCTAAACCGAGACGGCATTCCGTTGTTGGATGTCTGCCGTAGTTTCTTGCTCCGCATTCGGATCGAAATATACGCGTTGGAAGTTATCGCCCCGGAGCACCTGTCTTACATTCGTACTTATTATCTTGTTCTCTCCCATCATGGCATTTTCTATGCCCCATTTTTGTTTAAAACGCTCTTCATTTCTCTGTTGGCTGCCGCCACTTAGTTTACAATTTTTATTTTATTGATTGGACAAGAAAGTTAAATAAATTAGCTTCAGTACATTCACTTACTGTTATTCTTACTAATCTGCTTTTACTAAAAGAAATATTCTACCTGCCACGAAGCTATCTAATCGACAATAATAAAGCTGGTATAATCGAACGTTGTACCAATGAAGTTCGGCTGCTACTGGAAAATTAATTGCGTGCAAGAGAGATATTAACGATTTTTAAAACTGCTTCAAAGTAACCTGGCAGATTAGTCGTTTGATTCGAAGAAGCAAATAAGTGAATTATCTTGCTTATCTTACTCGGTGTGATAATTTTCAGACTCTCTCCTTTTTCGTTTTTATTCTTATTTTAGATTTTCAAACCAGTGTGTGTTTCTCGTGGTCTTCGTCGGTTCTTTAATTCATTATTGTATTGGACTAATATGGTGTCCCATTAATATGTGTCTTCAACACATGGAAAGGAAAATATCGTATTCTTCAGTCACGATATTTAACGGTAATATTTTTGATTACTATTCTTGAAGGCAAGTAGTACAGTGCGTGGGATAATTTTGAGTTGGAAGTTATTGTTTGATTTATTGATGCCTTTTGCGAAAAGAACCGTTAGGATTGTAAATGTTACGAGTATATAAATGGTACCACACCACGACAGATTCCTGCAAATGTATTTACTACGGACGAAGTAATTAGAGAAAGCAAACAGAACATTACGTATACTTTTGAATACATACAGTCTGATTTACCGAGCCACCCAATCTGGAGACCTCATCTTCCATAATCTTAGCATTCAGCACGCACTCAGCCGCCGTATATTCTCTCGTTGCTTTTCCATTTCTTTGTCGTCGTCTGCGGACTCGTAGCCGAAGCAACAGGTCCCAATCACGAAATAAGTCATCCACAATTCTGTCTTAATCTCTAAACACTGCATTTTAAAGTACGGTTTACAACATACGTTCACGACAGCTACACTATTATCTCTATCTCATTAGCCCCAGATAACACCAGAATGATTAAAGGTGAGACGAACTTTTTTATCATTAAAATAATGAAGGTGTCACTTTCAACATGTTCCACAAAAGAGCCCAATTTTTTCATTCCAGGTCGTAGATCATGAATAAACTTATCTATGAAATCATACAAAGATAAAATATTACAATCTGTTTACTATAAAAAATAATAGTTAGTAAAATTCTTCCGTAAGCTAAATAAATTATCCTTTCCTTAATGACAACATTCTCTGGATCAGTAAACCCAGTGTGTGGTGTATAAACACTGGAGGGCAAGATGGACGCCGAGGCTTCAGAGTCTGGAGAAAACCGAGAGCTGAAGTGAATGTAGTGATGGCTACAGAGTCCCGGCAAAAGGAGTCCATTTTTCAGTCCCTTTTGTGAAGGGATGAGAGTACAGCCGCAAACGGTGAGCACAGGAAGGTTAGAGGGAGGGCAGAGGAAGGGAGCGGTTTCAAGCAGGTCACCACACTGCGCATGATTGACAGGAGAGACAAAGAAAGGAGGCAAGTGACACTCGCCTCAATAAACCAATCCCTGGTACGAAGATCGTAGAAAATTGCTGGCATGTGGGAGTCGTATGGTGTATAAGATGTAACACTCGGCCGCCTCGTTACGTTAGTTTTCAGTTACTGGTGTCAGCGAGTTGCTGCTTTGCCTGCCCGTGAGCGGCAGCAGCAGCGCTTATCGATGTGGGCCCTGCCGTATTATCTTTGCTGGACTGCTGTTACTTCCTGGTCGTCGTGTGTCGTTGAACGGGTTGGAACGCGCCAGCAGTGTAGTTAGGACCTGGCAGTCGGACGTCTGGGACGCGGCAGAAGTTCCGTCGGATTGGGGCGGCAGGGAGGTTCGGACAGCCATTGACTCGCCCGACCGTTGCCGGCACACGTGGCTGGAGACGGTCTCGGTTGATCGTCGGTCGGTCGTCTTGTCGGACGACGCATATTTGGCCGGCGACCGCTTATGGGCTGGCTGTGTGTGCCAACTCGTGATTCGCCCTTGTTTTGCTCAGTCACTGCCGTTAGCATTGCCTAGCTCTTCGTCCATGTATTCGTGAAACTGTGTGTATTTAATGTGGTTTGATTGACAAGTTATTTAAGACTGGTCAGAATACTGGCTCTGAACTGGTCGGTTGGCGGGGAGTAGCGAGGAAGGACAGGACAGCCACTGACTCGCCCGACCGTTGCCGGCACGCAGTTGGAGGGGCAGCGACCTTGCTCCGCCGTTTGGTCGGTCGTCTGGTTAGACGGCGTGTATTTGGGTCGTCCACCGCTTGGGCGTTGTCTGTGATCCCCTCTGGTTGTTGTTCCACAGCCTCTGCTGTTGGCATCGTTTGAGTTTTGGTGCAAGTGTGCAGCGGAACTGATCTTGATCATTGGTTCGTTGACTGTATGTCGGCTGGGTTGCCACCGGGTTGAGAATGGTTGGCCCGACTGCATGTCTCACCTAAGCGAGCGTTCACGTTTGAATTCGAGGGCGAATTTTTTAATTTGTACGTGTTGTTTGTGTTTGTATGACTTCTAGCCCATTTTTTAGAAATTAGAATTTTTTGCTCTTGAGGCCTTCAGCCTAAATTAAAGAACTGTTTCACATAAGGGCTTTGGTATTTTTTTTATTAATTAATGTTATGGAGTTTTAAGTGTTAGGCCTTCAGCCGATTTGAATTTAACTTGTTTACTTCAGTTAAACTAAAGAACTGTTGTCAGATAAGGCTTGCCTTTTAAATTTCTGGTCCGCAGCTCGTGGTCGTTCGGTAGCGTTCACGCTTCCCACTCGCGGTTTCCCGGGTTCGATTCCCGGCGGGGTCAGGGATTTTCTCTGCCTCGTGATGACTGGGTGTTGTGTCCAGTTCTTAGGTTAGTTAAGTTTAAGTAGTTCTAATTTCTAGGGGACTGATGACCATAGAAGTTAAGTCCCATAGTGCTCAGAGCCATTTAAATTTTTGATTACGCATGCCTTCCAAGTTATTGGCCTTCAGCCGGTAATTAAGTCCCAAAGATTAAAGCTGTGTGTTAAAAATTTTTTTTGGTCTCTTGTAATGTTTGATTAAATAATAAAGTTGTATGTGCGAGTGTAAGTGACACGCCCTTACTTTGGCCCTTTTCCACAATTTAAACTATCTGTCCTGTCCTGCAGGATTAGCAGGGCGTTCAGTAAGGATGTCCTACTCAGAATCGACAATATACATGATGATGTCACAAGTATAAGATGAACAGACTGAGAAAGTGTATTAGAATATTTAACCCACCTCCCTGAGCAATGCGAGTTATGGAAAAAGCGTTGGTGTTATTAAGGTTAGTCGATAATCCAGTATGTGAAGGCATATGATATCCTATTGACAAACACAGTTAATTTAGGTTACAGTTCCCCATAAACTGCTAACTGACGTCGGTGCTGTACATCACTGCCAGATTAGCTGAGGAACGTTTTGCAGTAAAGTTGTATTGCATTCTCGGAAGTTCATGCCCCATTAATAGTGCTAGAAACGATCAAGAAATTGCCAGGTATATTCTCCGGACTTACGTAACCACTCAACTATCACCAATGGTTACTTTCAGTTTCAGTTCATCACAGCATGATACGAAAGCTCGTAATGTACATCGCTACCAGTTAGCCAGGGAATGTCTGGATTGTGTAGATGGGTGTGAGCCAATAATGAATAAAGAGGCGTTGTCCTGTTGGAAGATGGCATGACATTGATTTTTCAAGAAAAATTGCAGAAGGAGCCAGCTGCATTATTCACAGTTTTGTGCTCACTCAGATAGTTGGAGTTACTGTAGCTTATAGTTCAGCACAACATGATACCCAAAGTAGTTACTGCATATCACAACCAGAGGACCTAAAGAAACGTTGGGTTGTGGCGGTTAGTGACACGGTTATGAGCAATGTGTCGTTGTCCACCTCGAAGATACCGTGCCGTCATTTTGTACGAGATGCTGTAGAAAATGCCAGCTGTATTCTCCACAAGTCTTTGTTTGTGCACGGAGTGCTGGAGGTTACATTTTCAAAAGTTAGCACATTATATGAGTACCATCATATGAGTACACCAGAATGTGTGGGATTGTGGAGCTCTGTTATCGGGTGTTGAGCAAAGGATTGTCGCCTGCTCGAAGATAGTATCCCAGTGTTGCAGAATGGGCCATATGTGTCGTTTACAATTTTGTTTTCCCTCAACAAATACTCGAGGTTATTTCTGTTTAATATTCTGCATAGTACAGTACCCAATGCGTATACGCTCATCAGTGGCTCCTTAGCTGATGTATGTCACATAATGTTTATCTGTGTGACCCAATAATAACAAAAGGTGTGTTGTCATGTTGGAAGGTCATGTCCCACGGTTTCTCGTAAGAAACACAGCTGAAAGGGCATACTGTGTCTGCACACTTCTTTGTTGCCTCAAGAAACAGCAGCACTCCCCAACAACACGATGCACAAAAATGGTATTGTTTATCAATGCCAGACTCGCTGAAAAACGTCTGTGATTGCAGAGATGTGAGACCCTGAATTGCTAAGGGATCATGTCGTGTTAAATTTGTAATAAGCGCTGCAGTAAGGGATGTGTGCATTCTCCACGCCTTTGTATTGCCTCCGCAAACACGAGCAGTTGCTCGTACTTTGGGTTACAGTTCTGCACAACGCGATAACCATAGTTGATACAGTGTTTCACTGCCACAATAGCTGAAGAAGTTTCGAGACTGCAGTACTACCCGACCCAGAAACGAGTAAACAGTAAAGGTGTTTTGTGCTGCTGCAAAGTAGTGTTCTAATGAATTCCCTAGAAATGTTGCAGAAACAGTCAACCCTATCCTGAACATTTGTGAGCCCCTTCAACGAAGACTAATGGACAGCTTAGGCTAAAGTTCAGCGCTATACGATACAGAAAGTTGGAACAGCGCCTCATTTCCAGTTAGCTGATGAATGTGAGTGTTTTTGGAACTGTGTGGCACATTAATGAATAAAAAGGAGTTGACCTCTTGGAAGATCATGTTTCACTGACTTTACAGCCTGCTCTTTCTGCAGGTTTTTTTCGCAATCTCCACATTTCTGTGTTCCCTCAACAAACACTATGGGTCAAATTACAGTAGAGTTCAACACAATATCATACCTGAAGTTGGTGCTGTACATTAATACCAGATGAGCTGAAGAATGATTCGCATTGTGGAACAGTGTAATCCAGTCGTGAATAAACGAGCATGGCCCTGCTGAAAGGTTCAGATACTATTAATTTTGGAAGAAACACTGCAGAATGAGCCATAACAATTCTCCTCACTTCTGTATTTTCTCATCTGACCCTAGAGTTTTTTTTTCCACCAACGTGTCTAAACTTGGTACGGTACATCACTGACAGGTGAAGTGAAGAGTGTCTGGGATTGTGGTGCTGTACGATTGATTAATGAGTAAAGAGGCATTTTCATGTTGGAAGATCAGATACCACAGATAACATAAAAGGCACATCACATATGGCCTACTTTACACAGTCATTCATGTTCACTATAAAGTTTACTTTAGTTTATGGTGTCTCACAACACGACAGCCAGACAATGTACTGTACATTACTGCCACACCAGCTTCACAGCATATGGGATTGTGCAACAGTCTCCACTAGCAGATCAGTGGGACTCCTAACGCTGCAAAATCATATCTCAATCACATCGGAAGCAATACTGCACACAGAGGGTGGCTTTTTTTCTCTCCATTTTTCAGTGTTTTGTCGAAAAACGGTGGGGTGTACTTCAGGTCACAGTTCCCTACAACGTAAAGGCAAAAGGTGTCTCGTACGTCACTGCCAGATGGCTGACATGACGTCCAGCGCTGTGGTGCCGTCTGGTCCAGTTCTCACTTAAGTCGGGTTGTCGCACTGGTTGATCACGTTCCGTCGTTTTTCAAGAAACAGTGTAGAAAGAGCTAGCTGTACTCTTCACATTTTTATGTTCCAACAACAGACATTACAAGTTACCTAGTGTACATTATTCCATGACATTATACCTAAGTGTTGCGTCTAGGAATCCTGCATACGCGCTTCGCTAGACGAACAATCAAACGACTCGTTAATGAGTTTTATTACAACAAGACAAGTAATAATAGTTAACACTGATTTGAGAATTCTTGTAGTGCTTTACACATGACCATCCAGAAGTGCAATTACACAGATACGTCGCAAGCAAAGGGTGACATACAAGGTAATCAGTGTTACCCAGGGTAGACAAACAAGTCTGTGCTGCATAGTGTGGCTGACGTTGAAGCTGCCGTCGAAGGTGTCCGCCACCAGTGGGGCTCGGCGCTCACGTCGTTTCCACGTGGGGGCCGCCGCTGCCGCCTTGCCGTCCTGGAGGGAGGCCGGTCACCTGACCTCCTCTCACAGCCTGCTCTCCTCTGTCGTGTGCCGGCGCTGACTTTACGCCACAACAGTTGGTCGTCACTGTACATCACTACCAGATGAGCTGAGCAATTTCTGCAGTTGTGGAGCTGCCTGATCGACTAGTGAGTCTAATGGTGTGGTCCTGCTGGAAGATCATATCCCGCTGGTTTTGTAATAAATGGTGCAGATAGGGATGCCAATAATCTACATATTTATTCTAAAAACACTAGAGGTTACCTTACGTTACAGATCCACGCGAAGTGGTACCACTGCAAGTGAGATGTGGGACTATGAGGCTGTGAGACTCAGTAATGCGTTAAGGTGCATTGTTGTGTTGGAAGATCATGTTCCATTGTTCTTGCAAGAAGCGCTACAGAAAATACAGATTTTCTCCACACTTCCTTGTTGCCTCATAAGACACTAGATGTTTCCATTGGTTCCAGTTCACCACAACATGGTATCCAACGATGCTAACGCATGTCACTGGTGGAAGGACTGGGACGTATGTAGGAGTGTAGCACTGTATAACCCAGTCACTGAACACGCAGTGTTGATGGCCTCAAAAGGAGTGGATGCTGAGCTGTGATAAAAATAGCTGTTTCGAAGAGCGCGCCGCAGCGCGTAGTGTGAAGCAGTCGCCCTCCGTTTCCGGCGGTGGCGCCGCTGTGCCAGTCGCACCTTTGGTGTCTCCCTCTGGTGGGAAAGGGGAGAGGTTGCCTGTTCACGTGCATTTAAGGGGCGCTATGAGCTCGCCAGTCGGTCACTTGCTCAGCCGGGTCAGTATGGGGCAGTCAGTGTCTGTCTGTTGTCCGGAGTGCTAGCATGTGATAGGCCGCCAGTCTGCTCGAGTTTGGTCAGGCAATGGCCGTTGGCCGTCGGATCCATCAGTTGGTCAGTCGCGCACTGAGACACGAGATGACTTGTCCGTCTTGAGCGTCGGCGCATGTGAGGTCGCCACGTGAGTCCAGTGGGCCGCGCCGTATAGCGAGGGGTAGTGGCTTCGCGGCCGGCACGAGAGCAGCAGGAGTCAACCCACGACATCGGTCTGGCCGGTGCGAGCTGCGACGCCGTGAGACGGGAGATCGGCGCGCCTTCCTGCGAACGTTGGAGCGGCTGTCAGCGGACGGTTCGGGAAAGCATTTTGGGGGTGCTGCGCCAAGTCTTCGCCAGACATCGCAATTTATTAGAAGTTAAGTGATTCGTGATGTGTTTTTTCATTTACTTGTTAAATTCTACTTGTTTTCTTGGTCAATCTGTCGTCCCCAGCTTGCTCGTCTGTCTCCCGTCCGCATTTGTTAGGCAATTAGTGTCTGTCTGTCTGTCTGCCGTACGTTAATAGTTGTCTGTCATGTTTGTCGGATTCGGTGTATTAATGAATTTATTGCTTGAAGTGTAACGGCCGAATTCCTGAAATATGCTTTTAGTATAAGACTGCATTTCATGTGTTTTTATTTAAATGGTCATTTTAGTATATAAAGTTGCCACCCTTCCACCGTACGACTCTTTTTTTTTATCAAGTTGTACCTTCGGTGGCAAGTTAATCTTTTAATGTGAGTGTTTTGTACCATTTCCATCCATCCTACAGGGTGCATAGTTTAAGTGCTTCTGTGAGTTGTTAAAATTTTTAGTTTAAAGTAATCTGGTGTGTTGCAGATTTGCACCAGTGTAGTCTCTCAGAGGCTGTTGTGAGCGGTCGTAACTACGGCCGTGTTGAAATGGAGCAGCAAGGTTCTCAGCCCGAAAGTTCATACAGTCAAAAAGTTGTTATTTCTGCCTCTGAATAAATTGTAACTTGATATTTAGAGGGTGTTTCTCATTATAATTTTAAATCTGTTTCTAAAAAAAAAAGCCTATAGGAATAAAAATTCCATTTGTTGAAAGAAATTTCATTTGTTTTCATCAGTTACCCACTGGCAACTACTTCCACGCTCACATAGTGTGATTAAATGTGTTAATGTTCTTGATGAATCGCTAGTAAATAAAGCAAATACTTAAAAAAAGGTTTTGAAAGCAAATTCACGGTTCAGATGCATTCTACTTGCTTTACTGTTCCTTGAATCTGTCAGCTGCGGTTATATTTTCTATTGTGCTGTGTTATAAGCTTAATGCTGGTGTCGTCTGTCACTGTCCATCGAGTTGAGAAGTATGTGAGTGCTTCGTCGCGTTTAACGGTGAATGTGATAAAGATGCATTCTTCTGCTGGAAAATAACGTCCTACTTATGTAGGAATTGTAGCATAACACACTTGATACGTCTTGCGGAGTTCAACGACTCCTCATAAAAGACGAGAGATATTTCATGTTAAGACTTGGAACTCACAGTGTATCCCATATGTAACTCCCATGTTGAAGTGTGTCCCTGCGTAGAAAGTGAGTGAGGGGCTTGTGCTGCTGGAAGATGACGGCTAAGGATGTTTAAGGCATAGTTGGAGTCTGGCCTGAATGAAAGTAGCAAACCTTATGTGAGCTGAATGAAAGAGATGAATTATCATAGCTTCTAATTGTCCACAATGGAAACTTAAAAATAGGTCCAGTGTTCACTAAGAGTGGAAAGAAGTAATAGCTGGGTGGGTGGAACTGTGTAATTCAGAAAGTGAGTGAGTAAGGAATGTATTGCTGGGAGATGACATCCCAGTGAAGTCGATAGAGCGGCAGCACACCAGGTTGCGCCTATCCTGCCGATTCCGTCTTCCTGGAGCAAACGACCCTGTTTATTTTAGATAACCCTTCGCGACAACGTGATAGTCATACTTGGTTCTTTATTTCACTCTCTGAAGTGACCTGACTTACATCTGACATGGAGGAGCCATGCAGCACAGTGACACAGATTCGTTGTCTTCAGTAACGTAAAAATAATGGTACCTTCTTTGCCAGTTCCCTGTTCCCTAAACAGTTCAGAGGTAATATAAGGTTATCGTTCCGCCTGACATTAAACCCAAAGTTTGTAATGCAGTGTACATTGGAAGTCTCCTACTCGAAGATCACGTCCTGGTGATGTGAAGAACAGTCTGAGAAGAGGAATGACGTGTCACAGAACCTTTGGTGTGCCCTCAAGGCACACGTGGGGTAACGTAACGTTACAGGTCTGTCAATCATGATAAGTTCCTTCGGCCCTGCATGATAGTGCCGCTTAGGAACTTATACGAAAGTAGAGTTTGTTGTGGAGTACGCGAGTAAATTTGCGATTTCCATCTTGAAGTACACGATCCACTGAGGAGAGGGAAGGCTAAAGAGGAGGTGGATTATCCAGCACGCTTCAGTTGCCTGTTACAAATCATCTTTGGTGGCAGTTTGGCACAACACGATATGCGAATGTGCCCCTGTGTGTCATGGCAAGGTGAGGTGAGGTGAGGTGTATTTTAGCGGTAGTGGAGCTATTTACCGCAGTGTGTGATGTGCGTGGTCTTGCTGGGACGTAACGTAATTCCAGAGTCTCAGGGACAGCAGAAGGTAGAGATGGTTATAGCCATCGCCCTTCAGTTTACCGGCAACGAACTGAAATGATTATTTTGAGTCGTAAATCCCCCAGACATAAAACATAGGATGGGTAATGTACGCTTCTGCCATCGACGCTGAGCTACACGTGGGGGGATGGAGCTGTGCAACAGTTGTCGTGAGTAACGAAACTTTGCCCCACTTTGAGGTCGGACACCTGTAATGTGTCAGTGTGGCGACATGACACGGAGGATGGACCTTGGAGTCTGCTGCGTTAACTCAACATACCCCGGGGCTTCTGTCATCAGGTTACGGTGAGCTACACGGCTGGACCTGCGAGGCGACGTGGCGAGCGCCACAGCAGGCAGTGCTGTGCGACGCGCAGAGTGGCGAGTGGGGCGTTGTCGTCCTGAAAAGTGGCGCCAGGCTGGTGGGTCTGCCTCAGCCGCCCGCCCCCCCTTCCCCCCCTCCCTCCCTCTGCCGCCGCCACCTGCTGGCGATCGAGAATGAGCGTATAGTGGCCATATCGTCAGCAGGTCACGTTTCTTGAGAACAAGAATAAGGAGTACCTTAGCCGAGGTGCCCCTCCTACTCCACACAGGCCACAATGAATTCCAATGACCATTACAGGAGAGTTAACAACTCAAATAAACATATTAAGACACCAGTCAGATTTGCAAGGCGATCTGCGTATTGCAGTTCCCCAGAACTTAATATTCAGTATGGTCCAGTCGTGCCACAAGATATGGCCGCACTCATCTTGTGGGAGCACCACTGTAATTAGCCGAATGCACCCTACATATTATCGTGTTCGTTAGAGAATCTGTAGAGGTCTCTTTACATTGTAGTACACCGCAACAGCACTGGTACCGTGTTTCAACGAAATGAGGTGAGCAAAACCTTAGAGACCAATGGTGTATAACTGAGTAATCGGGTGAGGGGTGGGGTGGTAAAGTATATGATTGGCAGTTATGCAGGCACGTGGTGTACAGTATCATAAAATTCTTTGGGACGTATTAACTAGTGTAGGGCCTGTATACTATTGGTAATGAACGTTATGATAATTTATAAGAGTGGAGTGTGTTAGGAAGTTTGGGAGTAGTGTTGCGTTGTCTTGCTGGAACACTAATGTTTTAAGCAGCGGAAGGGGCTGGTTGTACCCCACGCACTTTTGCATTACTATAGGACTGGTGGTCGTTCACCTCACTGGTATTTGCAACCGACTGCCCAGTCGACTGTTTTATCGTTCCGGCTGTTTTCTCAGGAGAGTAATACAACCAGATGGAACTGGTCTGGTGACTGTGGCGTTGTCAGTTACACAGATGTTCCTCATTGACTCTCGGGATCCGAGTGGCCTAACTTGATGTGGGGCAGCCGACTGTGAAGTCTCTGAGTGTCACCTCTCTTGTATGAATGCCTGCACTGGGTCTCTGCCTTTGAGTGGTTGCACTGACTTTTTGTTCAGAATTATTGACAAATTGGAACAATACTGCGAGATGCCGACGCAAGTGACAGCCACGATGTGTTCCCTGTATCAGAAGGCCAGTGTGGGCTTCCTTCTGTCGTCAGACGACACACCCCTGCACCAGCTTCGCCCTGCCGGGCCAGATTCACGCTGCAAGTATCGCCACCTCTACTTGGAGACACTTCACACAGCTTTCGACGCTCCGTGTTTGGAGCAGTCAAGGAAATTATAAAGCCCACTTAAGGCACCTGGCACACGTTGACTTGCTGAGGAAGTGACTGCGTGGACGGGTTCAGGGGCCGAATGAGTCATCCAGCAATCCTGCGTGGACGTCAGTTCGACACTTAATTGTGTTGGGAAGTAAGACACGAGAACTGGGTGGTCTGTAGTGCTTTAAAGGGGGCGATCAAAATGTTTCCATTCGAAGTCCGCACAGTCCAGGAAAGGCGTGCCACTCAGTGTGTGTAGTCCCCCCACCGACTCTCCGGGTTGGAGATCCCCGTCTGGTGGAACACTTTGTCCTCAGCTGCCTGCTGCAGGCTCTCGTCCAGCGGGAATCGTCGGCCTTTTTAAGGGACCGAAGCCGCGACAGTCGCGTGGGGAGGCGTCGGGGCTGCAGGGCGGCTGCTCGGCCGCCTCCCACTCGCGTGGGCGTGACTCCCGCGACGCGGCCCCGTGCGTCGCCTCAAGCGGCAACCCCCCCCCCCCCCCCTGCACGACAGTGGTCTCTGGCACTCGGGCTGCCCCGCACTCGTCCTTCAGTCTCCCGTCGACGTCTGCCGGTGTTTGTCCCTCGGCTGCCGAAAATAAAATAACAGCACGTTTGTCACGTTTGGACGTACTTGCTAATGACGGCGTCACAGTTGGCGTTTGTGCACTTGCCGAACGCACGTAGAAAA